>NC_083101.1:50276275-50580226 GCF_949774975.1 Lagenorhynchus albirostris | reverse complement strand
TAGTAGGAAACTGACCACTCTGGATACAAACAGGGTCCTTGACCCAAATTCCCCAGGTTGTTTTCATTTTGTTTTGTTTTTTAAGACCTGGGTTGTCATGTAAATCCACTGTCTCAGTCAGTGTTCCTCTCAGTGGAGGCAGGCAGGGACCAGGTGGGAGGATGATGCCTGCCTCTTACCACATGGCAAGGGAAGATGTCCCTTACGCCTTTTTAAACATGAGTGAAGTCATGACTCAGCGATACTTTGAACTAAGAGGAAGCATTTATTTAAATACAAGCTCTTTTATAAAACGTCTCTGACAGATACGCAGGCAGCTATCAACATTGACTGCCTCTGGGGAAAAATGGGTGGCGGGAATCTTGAGTCAGGGGAAGCTTTTCTGTATATACATTTAATGGCTATTTAATTTTGAACCATATGAATGTTTTGCCTGTTCAAAAATTGAATAAGTAACATTTTAAGATGGGAAGAAGGGGTGGGGGGAAGGGTTAGCATGTGTCCCAAGCCCTGACTGCTCTTCCTTCCCTTCAGATTCTAGAAAGCCACGACTTTCAGAAATAAGACCCTTGCTTTCCGCCCTGGTGGAGCTACACTCTGTAGCTTAACAGAGACAGCTTTGTCTTTGCATTACGCAGCCCTCGTCATCAATAGCAACTACGTTGGTCTATAGGAAGAGTGATGCTTTGGCATTCCAAGTGTTATTCCTAATGCACCTTAATCCAAAACACCCTAACCCAGTGGTTCTCAACCAGTGCCCAGGGAACATTTGGCAATGTCTGGATACATTTTGGTTGTCAAAACTGGGGGCGTGGTGCCGTTGGCATCTAGGAAGTAGAGGCCAGCAGTGCTGCATCCTACAATGCCCGGGGCAGAGCCCACAACAAAGGATTATCAGAATTTTAGCAGTGACAAGGTTTTTCAGCCAAACTCAACTACCCTTTTAAGTGGAGGGTGGATGTGAGTCCGGCTCTTTTGTTTTACTTTATTTTATTTTTTTTTTATTTATTTATTTTATTTTTGGCTGCATTGGGTGTTCGTTGCTGAACGTGGGATTTTCTTTGGTTGCGGCGAGCGGGGGCTACTCTTTGTTGTGGTACACAGGCTTCTCATTGTGGTTGCTTCTCTTGCTGCAGAGCACGGGCTCTAGGCATGCGGGCTTCAGTAGTTGTGGCGCGTGAGCCCAGTAGTTGTGGCACACGGGCTTAGTTGCTCCACGGCATGTGGGATCTTCCCGGACCAGGGCTCGAACCCGTATCTCCTGCATTGGCAGGCGGATTCTTAACCACTGCACCACCAGGGAAGCCCCAGCTCTTTTAGATACTGGTTGTATCATCGTAGGCATTTTCCTTAATTGATCTGAATCTTAATTTTTCTCATTGATGACATGTGATTAATACTTGCTCACAGCTCTGTGAGGGTCAAACAATTTAACAGATGTGAACACATCCTGGGAAAAGTGGAATGCCAAGGAGTGAAGTGACTGTTGTATTAGCAAAAGCAGAATCCCTCAGCCTCTGATTTCCAATCAGATTTTAGTTCTGTTAGAACTGAGCACGGCAGCCAGTGTCGCTTCCTCCCCCAGCACTGGGCTTACGGGGAGAAGTGTTGTCACTTAGCATCCTGAAGCTGGCTCTGGTCTGGCCTGGGCATCAGAGAGTAGACGGAGCTGGAAGAAGTGTTTCCTTCCCAGCAGCAGTGGCTTCGGAAATAAGAGAGAAAGATGTGCTGGTGGGCTGCCTTTGTGCTTTGAAGATTAGGCAGCAAGGAGATGAGCTGCACCATTCAGAGAGCTGGAGTTTTTAAATAATCTCGTTCAGTTTAGAAGCATGTATAATCATTTACCATTGCCACCCACCCCTTTGTACAGATCTTCCCTCCAGATCCCTCAGCTTCCATAGAAGATCACCTGTGCTTGTCTTCTTCCTTGAAAAGTCCTAAAGCAAATGATTTCAAATCTGCCTTGATGACTTTTAAGAAAGAAGTGGCAGGTAATTAAGCAAAAACTCTCAGCAGCTTCTGAATAGGAAGAGAAGCCAAGCCACCCCCGCCCCCAGGGTGGATCCCTGAGCTGTTCATTTCTCAGTGACCTCGTTTAGCATTCACTTCAGAGGGAGCATCTGTATGTTAAGCCACCCAGGTTTGCCATGCTTCTGCATCCTGATTAACCATGGAAAGCCCCCTAAACACTGACTCCAGGGGATAATATGCTACACGCTAAACTTGCTGCACAGTTTCCTTTGGGGGCAATAAGAACCACTGCATTGTTGCATTTGGTGTTCATGACGGGCTGGGAAGCTGGGGTTTCCAGTGTTTCTGTAGCGTCTGAGCTGGACCACCTGCTCTCAGGGCACAAGGGTGCTTTTGTTTTCAAGTTAAAAGGGTTAATATCTGTGGGTCATCTGCACGCCTCCCTGCAGCTTGGCCAGCGGGTTCTGATCTGGTCAGCAGGCTCCTGTCCCAATGCTCAGGGCTTGACCATTTTTATCACTACCACCCCTCTTCCCTCTCCTGGATACTTAACAAGGATTTTTAAAGGTGGCTTTTAAGATGTTGCATAAGATCATAGATATTTAAAATTCTGGAATTCTTCATTCTGGATTCCAAAAAAGATGACAGGCAATGTATGTTAGATTCTCGGCTTATATCTACTTAATAGACACTAATAAGACATATGCCATGTGCTTATTCAGGACTTTTGATGTTTTATGAAGTTAGACTCATTGGTTGCTGGAAGCATCTTATTTTTCAGACTCCAGTGGGTTTATTCTAGCCAGAAATCTATTAATTCAGCAAATCAAAGTATAATTATTACCAGTTGGAAGCATTTTAAAAGCTATGCTAGTAACAAGAACTAACATTTATTAAGTGCTTAGCATGTTCTAGGCACCATTCTAAGCACTTAGAATTATTAACTCATTTACTCTTATAAGTACCCTATGAAGTAGTACTATTACTCCCATTTTACAGATGAGAAAACTGAGGTACAGAGAGGTTAAGTTAACCTGCTCCGGGTCACACAACCAGTAAGTGGCAGAATAAAGCTGGGATTTTCACCCTGATTGTCTCTCTCTAGGGTCTGTCAGACCCTAACCAGTACATTCTCCTCTGAATACTGTGGTGCCTATGACGTTAAAATGGAAAATTCTCAATTATCCAGTAGAATAATGGGGGCCAGTGGCACAGATAAACCCAGCCATCTTTGGAAAGGGAAAAATGAATGGAAATAAACAATTATAGAGCATGATTTCCCTAATTTAGTGGTCCAGAAGCCAACTTGTCTCCTCCAGAGTGTCTCACCTCTGAATATAGAATCTGAACTATAGCCTCAAGAATACTTTTTTCTGGAAAGTGCATAGTCATTTTGAAATGAAAAACAAATCGATCCCTTGGGCACTGAGCAGAACACTGGAAATAAAATGACGAATAAAGTCATAACTTCAAAAATTATTCTTGACCACAGAACTCAAAATTGTCAGGAAGGGATGAGATCTACTTGGAGGGGGTGACATATTCCGAACTGTCAAATTAGGAGAACATGTTTTAAAAGCTAACTATTCGGTAGGCTGTCACAGGGGGGTAATAACTCACTAATAATCTACTCAGTAGCTAAAAAGACCTGATAAAGGAAGCACTGGGTCGAAGGGTGACCCAGGTTAGAAGTTATTTTCCCCTATGGGAGTCAGATTCCCCCAGATGGCACATCTGTCTTTTCCGGTGAGTTCAGTTCACTGCGTCTGAGACTTTTGTTATGAAAGGAAGATGAGATGGCTCGCCCTCTGCATGGACGCCATCACCCCTGAGACACATAGCACTAGGGAGAGAAGAAAAAGAGGTTGGTGTGGTCCCTGGGGACTGTAATATTAAGGTCCTTTGTCCTCCTGAATTGATTTTGCTCAATTCCTGAGACATATATACACGTAGACACCCAGAGATATAAATTGGGTCCAATTATAAGGAATATAAGGAATTATATGGAATTGGGTTCAATCAGAAGGTCTAACTGTACTTATTTCCCAGTGGAGAGAAGATGGAACTACTGTTACTTTTATGCAAGTGCTTTCTCCTCATCCAAGATGTGCTGCCATCTGCTTTGCATTATGGATCAGGGTGCATTTGGTTATTGAAATATAGGCTGTCTAGGTGACATTCTAGTTCTCCTGAGCTAATTTTTCATATTGTGGCTTTGTCAATTTTAAGGGTGTGGTCAGTGCCTGGGCTATACGACATACGTCTAATTGTACCTCCATGCGTTCACTCAGTTATTTAGTTGGTGAATATTTGTTTAGCTTGGCACTGAGCTAGACCTTGGAGGTAGGACAGAGGCCAAGACAGACATAATCCTGGCCCCGCTTTCATTGTTGTGGTAGAGACAGACCTGAAAAAGTAAGCATAATAAAATTATTACTACCTTTAAAAGTGTTATGAAGAAAATAAACACAGGCAGTACTGCTACCTTTTAGGCGAGGTATTCAAGGCAGCCTAAGGAGGTGACACAGGTCTGGGATCACAACTTGAGAAGGGGCCGGCTGACAGAAGAGTGGAATTGAGAGCGTTCTTGATAGAACAGCATCTGCTGAGCCTTGGAGGCAGGAAGGAGTGGGTGGATTCAAGGACCTGAAGGAGAGCCCAGTGTGATGGAGCGTCCCCAGCATGGAAGAGAGAGGCAGCCTGAGCTGAGAGCCGTGGCTTTCAACGGGGGCTGGTTTTGTCCCCCAGGGTCATTAGGCAATGTTGTCACAACTGTGGGCAGGGGGTGCTCCTGGGCAGCTAGAGCCCAGGGACGCTGCTACATGTCCTACAATGCACAGGACAATCCCACAAAACTGTCTGGCCCCAAACGTCAGTAGTGCTAATCGGAGAAGCCCTGGCTTAGAGAAGGAGGCGGTGGCCTAAGCTAAGGGTGTAGGCTAGGAAGAGGAAGAAGGAAAGGAAAGAAGTTCAAGGTATATTTCAGAGTTAGGATGGACTGGGCTGACGCATGGTTGCATGTGGGGGTGAGGTGACAGGCATGACTGATGAGCCCAGCATTCTAACTTGAGCACTTGGGTGGATTTCGTGGCCATTTATCAAGATGGAAAGGAATGGTGTGGGGAAAGGTTTGTGAGGGAAAATCAAAGTGACATGTCTCTAATTTGGACATGTCACTTTGGGGGTGTCAGTGAGCCATCGAAGGGGAGAATCAGGTAGTTGGAAGTGTGGATTGGGGACACTGGGGAGAAGTCCAGGTTCTGCTTCAGTTTGTCAAGCTGTTGATTCACAGGAATTAGTGAGACAGATGGAAGAGAGAGGCCCCCAGACTAAGGAACACCCGCATTTTGATATTACCTCCTAATACCCTCTCCTCCAGAGTGTCAGATTCCTGAAATAAACAAAGCTGGCCAAGTCATTCCCTTATGATCTTCCACTGGCGTTCTGTTACCTAAAGGGAAAACCCACACTCCACAGCACAACATACGAATCGTTGGCAGTCCTCCCTGCACTGGGTGTGTCTTAACCCATCTTCTGCCATTGCCTTCAACACACACCAGACTCAAGGCACACTGAATGAGTCCATCCCTGTACCTCTCTGCCCATGCTGATCACTGTAGAATGGCTGCATTCCAGAAACAGCTCTCTCAGGGCCCTTGCCCATGCTCCCAGGTAGTGACTGTTTGTCACTGCTTCCCAGGCCTCCTGCACTTACCTCTGTTATCATGGATGACTTTGTTTTGTAATAATCGTTTGAAGTTATGTCCTGCCAACTGCTCTGGGAGCAGCTGGAGAGCAGGGGCCTTGCCCAATCATCTTGACATCCGTAGGGCCCACACAGTGCCTGACACAGAGCGTTGAAGAAATGTATCACTTTTTTCTTCTTAATTCTAAAATTGTTGTAGACTTTCCAGAGAGATATGTTCTTGAGCCTACAGTTCCAGATCTGCAGTTAGAGGTGAGATATTTTGGGGGGAGGGAGGCGGGGAAGAAGTGGGTAGAATTTGGGCTTTGAATGTGCAGATCATGGGAAGAACACTTTGAAAGAGCTCAGTTCACTTCTGCCTTTTTCTGTTCAAAGGTGATAGTGATTGTCTGTGTCATGGGTCACCATATGGGTGTTTGAAAATTGGCTGTTCATGACATGGCATCTCAAGTCCCCTAGTCTGTGGCCCACAGACTGTTTATGATCGGCCACATAGGGAAGAGCTTCAGCAATGAATTTTAAAAGGCATTCGTCTCCCATCCCTGTCATATAAAGGTTCTCTCCTTTCCGGATGTTGGCCCCATTAAAGGCTGCCCTAGATGGATGCCAGTAATTGTCAGGGGGATTGGGATTTGGTTGGCAGTCTGTTTCCCTGGCACAGCAGCATAGTAAACACCCTTTTTTTTTTTTGTAACTTTATGTTACAAACATAAAGTTTGTAACATAAAGTTACAAAAGTTTGGAAAGAAACAGGATCCATGGTTTTTTCAGGTTTGCTGTTTCAGAGGGAGGGAGAGGGAATCATAACTTAGCAGTTTTAAAAGCAGCTCCGTCCCTCACAAAATCGTGGAGGAGTGCAGACTTCAAAGCTGCACTCAGGACCCAAAAACAGGCAGTGATGAGAGTGCCGGCCCTTGGGTCTTCCTGCCTGCCTTCCTCACCAGCCACGGATGAGACGGGGTGTGGCCGGGCAGTCAGGCTGGCTCTGCCGTTTCTGAACTCAGCCTCGTGCAAGACAATGACTGTCTGCGCCCAGGAGGACCACAGTGTGGTTTGAGCGTTAGATCTGAGGATGTATGAGAAGGCACTTGGAAGATGGTAGTTGGCTGTACAAATGTTAAATCTCTACTCTTGTTGCTGGATCCCCACTCACCCACAATGGAACTTAAGCCGCTTGAGAGCAAGGACCTGGCAGACCCGGCAGAACGCAGCTCTTAGTGAAGCAACAGATATTAGTGCCCCCTTCTCCACACTGGGACCCTGCTCGAATTTGGAATTCCAAGTAGCTTGAGACTCTGTCCTCTCTTGATGGTAGTTCCTACTATTGACAGGTTGTTTTCGAAAAGCAGTGGGATTCAGTGGCACAAGGAAATCTAACTTTTGTCCATTAAAGAAACCTGAAAAAAATAAATAAATAAAAGACTGCATCCAGAAAGGGGAAATGTTTTCTTTGCTTTCCAGCATATTAAATGAAAATTTGAGGTCTTCTGTTGTAGCTTTACCATCGCCCAGGGTCTGAAATAGTCTGAGGTAACTGGATAGTGTTTCAAGAGCCCTTTCTCCTCATTTGTCTCTGCCTCTAAGTGTTCTAGCTGCTCATCCTGGGCCAGTGGAATTCTCCTGAGGAAATGAAAAGTCATTCTTTCCAAGGACACAGAGTGCAGTAGAATGGGGTGAAGATGTGTCATGGAAGACAGCAGGAGGGGAGAAGTGGGGATGGGCAGGGAAGTCCAGCTTTGCGTTACATGCATTTTCAAGAAAATCATGGAAAAACTAAGCAGCACGATCAGCACGGTCCTCCCCCAAGATCATTTCCTTATTTTTAACTTAATTATTTGAAACTTGAAAGCAAATCTATTCCACCATTCCCTCCCCTCCTCTGTTCTATGGAACATTTAATTTGGATATAACTGTAATATAAATTAGGGGTGTCTTAAAATTGTAAATACAAAAGAGATTTTGAAGCAGTGAAGTTGCACTTGTGAACAAAATCAAAGGATGAAGTCTTCTGAAATTTTGCTTGGTAAGATGAAATCCTGTTTCTCAAGGGAGTTTTACGTATAAAAATGTCCTACGTTTCCATTTCCTTTCGAAATCTGGAATATGCCTACCTAAGCCACCTTGATGTTTATCACCACACTTGTTATTCATTCATTTAATTTGTAAGCAGGCTTTTAAAAGCATATTGAATACTTCCATTGGCATATGTATTGCTATTTATTTATTTGGATTACGGAGGTTCTGGAATGTTTCAGGCAAGTTTACAAATGGGTGGGAAGAAGCTACACAGTATCAGCTCCTGGGTGCTCTAGCCAAGGGAAAGGTATCCTGCCAGAAGACAAGTGGCTGCACAGAGCAGCAGCAGATGGAGCATATGCCAGTGGAGCATCCCTTGGACCTCAGAATCCTTTCAGGGACACACACAGTGCTTGGTGCCCAAGGGAGAGTCTGGCCAAATGCGAGGCACCAGGCCATAACCTTTTACCCTCAGGCTTCCAGCCCCATGAAGGAGGAATTTAGCAATCTACTCTTGAATAGCAAACATTACAACCATCCACACTCTTCCTACTTATTGACCCAGACTCATCCTCAGCAAAATCACCTTGAGTGATTTTGATTTTGATTTCTAATACCCTGTGGATTAGAAACTCAAATGACCAGAGAGCATTCAGCACCCAATGGCCCAGGCAGGATAACATCTTTGTTCTCAGCTTTCCAAGGCCTTAGGATACCTATCTCCTCATGTGTTCTTACTCAGTAGATAAATCTGGGCACCTACTGGTGTTAGGCAGCAGGAATACAGCAGGGAATACAAGGGACTTGGCCCCTGACCTCATGAACCAAGTTAAACTGTCTGGACATCTTAGCACTATTACTGAATTACCTTTCAAAAAGTTATCCCACTTTAGACTCCCTCTAGCTGATCAGGGGAGCGCATATTTTCCCAGGTCCTCACCAACACTGAGCACGATTCTTCTCAAAAAGCTTTGCCAACAGGATAAGTGAAAAATGCCCTAATTTTCTTTTTTTTTTTTTTTTTTGCGGTACGTGGGCCTCTCACTGTTGTGGCCTCTCCCATTGCGGAGCACAGGCTCCGGACGCGCAGGCTCAGCGGCCATGGCTCACGGGCCCAGCCGCTCCGCGGCATGTGGGATCTTCCCGGACCGGGGCACAAACCCGTGTCCCCTGCATCGGCAGGCGGACTCTCAACCACTGCGCCACCAGGGAAGCCCTCAGTTTTACTTTTGAATGTAATTTTGTATTATATTTGATCTTCTTTTTCTTCATTTGTAAAATTGAGGATGTGGATGACAAGCAAATACCCTTTAAGTTGCTCAGGTTTTTAATGTTGTTTTGTTTGGTTTTGATTCTGTGATCATCCCCTGCAGCAGTTGCTTTACTAAGTGCATACAGGATGCTATAGAAAAGTGAAAGTGAAGAAGGTGAAAGGTGGGCAGGAGGTTACATTTTACTTCTCAACTGCTTTAAGAAAGTCTGTGCTAGTTTTCCTTTGGTGCAAAGGTGATAATATCTTGCATACTTTCCCACCCTTTCTTAAATACCCTGTGGATTAGAGACTCAAATGACTCTATGGGTTTAAAAAGATTAATCCTCTATGGGAAAAAGTGGAGATTTCCCCCTTTTTCTATGGTGCAGGGAAAATGAGTACACCAGAAAATGATCAAAAGCCTGTCATGAGACTTACAAGACAATCTTGTAAGGAAATAAAATAAACTGAAGTGTGTATAAGCTTAAAATAAGTGTGTATAAAGCATGGCACTCTGACCCTACCCCACTTGCTCTTCAAGCCTAGGGGAATCATGACGTAACCAGAGACTAAGATATAGAAGTGGTCTCATGGAAAGAAAAGGAGAAAGACCAGAGTGCTGTGTTCCCATTGGGTCCATCCTTGGTCATCTCTAGTCCACAGAGGTCCTGTAGAGACCGTCTCCCATCCAGAAGGCCAGATGTATACTCTTCCATGTCAAACCCGTCACCCATATATTCATTCATTCAACAAATGGTCATTTAGAGCCTGTTTTCTGCCATTCACTGGTACTATAGAGATATAAACCCATCTCCTTAATTTTAGCCCAGTGCAAATTAGCTGTGAAGAATGCCTTGGAAGTAATTTTGTAAGTATTGAGTTTAAAGAAAGAGATAGTCAGCCAACAATCAGTCCCCTTGGTCTGATTTCAGTGTGTTTAAACTTACTGTGTGCTGCCAGCGTGTGACTTTTGCCTTAAAAAAAAAAAAAAAAGATAAACCATTCCAGATAGGTCCCAGTAGAACATTTTGTTTATAAATAGATCGATCTTTTGGGGGCTGGTGGATGAAAGGTGGGGTGCCTCAGGTAGACAGGACCTAAAAGTATTGAGAGTGTTTTAAAATTAATACATGCATTAGTTTCCCTGCTGCAATAAATTTCCACAATCTTAGTGGCTTAAAACAGCACAAATTTATTATCTTACAGTTCTGTATGGTAGATATCCAGTACCATCTCACTGAGCTCAAATCAAGGTGTCCCAAAGGGCTGCATTCCCTTCTGGAAGCTTTAGAGGAGAATCCATTTCCTTGCCTTTTCCAGCTCCTAGAGGCCACTTATATTTTTTGGTTTGTGGCCCCTTCCTCCATCTTCAAAGCCAGCAATGGCAGCTGAGTCCTTTTTACATCTCACTCACCCTCTCTTTTGCCTCTTCTTCTTTCACTTTTGAGGACCCACGTTTACTACCTTGAGCCCATCTGCATAATTCAGGACAATCTCACCATCTCAAGTTCAACTGATTAGCATCCTTAATTGCATCTGCAACCTTGTAGGGTAAAATTTTGCCTTCTAAGGTAACATTCTCTTAGGTTTCATAGGTTCTAGGGGTTAGGACATGGACATATTTAGGGGTTGATTTTAATATAATTTAACAGCGTCTTCCTCTGTGTACCTAGAGCACTTTTCCATCCCTTTATCATGTCTCTCTGAGACTGTCAGTAGACCTTGGTGTAGGGGTCCTGAGGTGTAGACTATCTCCTGTCTATATTTCTTTTTCCTCCTCTCTTTCCCCTCTCGCTTCTATTTAACTCCCTCCCTCCAATCAATAAGAGTAATAAACATATCTCCAGGACCTAAATCTTTCTGTAATAAATTTACATAGATAAGAGATCATTTTACAAGGTGTGAGCCTGAAACTGGGCTTCTGATATTATTCCATGTAATTAAAGAGCAAGTATGGCTCATGTGTTCAAAGATCTACTGTTTCATGTTACAGTAGTAACATGAGCCATATTACTTTTCAATCTTTGAACACAGTTTTGAAAAGCAAATGTTGATCTCGCTGCTGGAGATAGTACAGATGGTGTCCATCATTTCCTGTATTATTATGCATCTCCCACAGTACCATTTGCCATGTGATTTCTTCAGTGTTTACAGAAGCAGGTCACGTTTATGAAGCATGTCTGGAAGAAGGAAATGATTTATGGAAAATCTCTCCATGGGGTATAGAGTCAAGTGATCCCTAGGTTGGAATCAAGGGCTATAAATACTCTGGTGACTTCATATGCGCCATGGGACTGGTATTTTCCATCTTTCAGCACACAGTTTGGGTTAACTAGAATGGACCTTTTTAGTAGTTCTTTGGAAATGGAACACTAGCTATCCACAGAGATTTAATCTTGGGCAAAAACATAGGAACAAGGTCATCACCTCCGATGACAGGGTTAGTCCTTTTTCTTGAAAGTAATTGGATATCTTGTGCATTTTTGCAGTTTCTGTTGAACTGAGAATACTCGTCATCACTCGAGGTGGAAATAACAGGAATGATGAATTTAGAAGGAGAAGGATTGTGGGGTGGGTGGGAGTGACATTTGTCTGCATTATATTCTTAGAAACTTAAACTGTTAAGAGTTGGAAATGCCTCTGATAAAACTGTTCATTAACATGTAAGGAAGTAAAAGCCCAAATACTTATCTCTAGCCAAGAATGTGCTGAGTCAAGAAGCAGAGCTGGCGCTTAAGTTGCAAGTTTCTGGGTCCTCAGCCTTTCTCAGCACACTGCACTTGTTGCCAGTGCCTTTGGTGGCCGCACGGGGGTGAGCAGACCAAGTCATCTGCCCCAGAGACACCCTTCATGTCCATTTCCACGTGGGCATTTCTTCTGAGCAGATGGCCAAAATACTTCCTGTGCCATTTACCCTGGAGAACCGGAGAGTCATCTGCTCTGGGCCACAGTAGCCCCTGTTTGTGTGTACGTGTGCAAGTAGACATGGAAGGCAGGGAGGGTGGGCAGGCTCGTCTGCACACACACACTACGCCAGCAGCATTTTTAAGGACCAGGATCATGACACAGGTGAACAGAGTGCACTTTCCTGTCCTGCTGTATCGTTGGTTTTTTGTTTATAAATCGCTTCAGTAATTAGGGTTTGCACTTGGCTTGGTGTAACACAACATGAATTAAAACAACTGTGAAACTTCAAGACACTGTTCTTGATAAACCTAACATGCAAGGCATTCTTTTGACATGGACACCATATACACAGACGACAAATTAAGCATCAACACGGTACTTTCACCAGCAGATAGGAGGTGATTTATCTTGGTGTATATTGTGAGAGTTTTGCACTTAGATGAAGTTGTGGTTTTCAACCAGGGCTAAGTTTGTCCCCCTCCCCTCGGGGAACTTTTGCCAATGTTTGGAGACATTTTTGATTGTCCCATTTGGAGGAAGTAGTGCTACTGGCATCTAGTGGGAAGAGGCCAGGGATACTGCTAAACATCGTACGATGCACAGGACAGACCCCACATACACAACAAAGAATTATCCAGTCTAAAATGTCAGCGGTGCCAAGGTTGAGAAACCCTGGCCTAAGGGAATCTATGACTTAACTGATACTTGGCTTTAGAAGGCTATGTGAAGAGTTGATTAATTTAGAAACAGCTTAGATTGTGCAATAAACATGCCAGTATAATACATGGCTTGAGGAAGTTTCCCTAGTCCAGTTAGGTAAAGGAATAAATCTGCCCCCCAGTCCCAGAACTGCCCCTGTGCACTGTCTTTCAGGCCTCTCTTCTCAGCGACTAGAACTGAAAATCAGCTTCCCTCTGCTCTTCATATCTGTGGATTCTGTGGTTGAGGATTTAGATGTATTGTTTTTGCTTGGGGGTCATGATATAATTAGATAACCAAACATAGTATTAAAGAAGATAATTAAGATTATAAAGACTAAGGAATGCCTTACCCTTATCCATTCTTTACAAAAACAGCCCAATCAGGGAACCCTATGGCAGGTGAGGAATCAGGCCTCAGTATGGTCAAGTTGTGGCGAAGTCTACTATGGCAGCAGTAGTTGAAAAGGGAGAAGGGTCCAGGGAGGGAAGACGTGGCGAGGAGGCTGCTGGAGCCCTGGCCGTATGCTGTGTTCTACTCAGGCACTGAGTGTAATAAGAATGATTTGTATTTCCTTGCTCCTTTTTGAATCTTTGAAAAAAACAATTTCCAAAGGGCTTCCCTGGTGGCGCAGTGGTTGAGAGTCCGCCTGCCGATGCAGGGGACATGGGTTTGTGCCCCAGTCCGGGAAGATCCCATATGCCGCGGAGCGGCTGGGCCCGTGAGCCATGGCCGCTGAGCCTGCGCGTCCGGAGCCTGTGCTCCACAACGGGAGAGGCCATGACAGTGAGAGGCCCGCGTACTGCAAAAAAAAAAAAAAAAAAAAAAAAAAAAAATTCCATATTGTTTCGGTTTTTCCCCATTACCAGGTGGTTAAATTCCAACCACATTAAATCATGGGCTAGAGACACAGGTATTTCCAATCACGCTCATTTTGCAGGGCTGATGGCAGGTGGTTCCACTCCCATGAAATTAATGCTTCTTGACGATGCAAACCCATCAGTACGAGTGGCTGTGGTGCTTCGCATCAGGACCATCTGCACTTTTGTCTAGCAGCCCTGGTTGGTGGTGGTCGATTGAAGAGACTGGGGCTGCTTTCCTTCCCTTCAGTTCACAGTGAGACACCGCTCCTCTTGGGAAAAGCTATTTTCTTACCCAGCCAGACTGCAGAAATTTCCCCGAAGCCACATACTATACCAGGTATGTCTGTTTCACAAGCCAAGCCGTTTCTAAGCAACCATCCACGTCGCCGCTTGAAGCCGAGTGTCGAATACTGGTGCTGGAAGAAGGGTGCAAGGATTGTGCACAGGTCCAGGTCATATCAAAGTAGACCTGGAAGGGCACAAGTTGGAGGTGTGGGTCAGGACACAGGTGGAGGCCATCGGAAGTCAAGACAAGGTCGGGAATCAGCCAGGCCTTTTCTGCAGCAGATTGAAGGAACATGTAAGAGAACATAACACAGAAATTTCTAGACAGAAAACTGCTTCCTTATATGCATCCTGAGAGTTAGCTACCGCAGGACCTTAAGAGGTACTGTGGTAGATGGCAGACAGGTTAGCCCAGTTGGAGAGAGAGTGAGTATAGGGTCGGAGGTCTGGGCTGCAGAAACCCACCACAGTTTCCTCTAACTGTTACCAAGAAAGATGGAAGGAAGCAGCCCTCTACTGAGCACTGGACTGTGGGTCAGTCACTTTCACTTTAATAGCAGGTCATCCACCAGCTGGGGCCATCCATGATCCATCCTGAGCTGGGCCACTGGAAGGCTGGTTTGTTGGGATCAAGTCAAGAGGTTCTGAGAAACTTGCTAAGAACTGTCACATCACCTGAAGGTCCAGAAAGTTACCTGAATCTGGTGGCGAGCTCCCATAGGAAGAATCCCAGACTAGGTGTTTATCTGTCGGTAACTCTGACACCAACTTTTATGACCTTAGGCAAGTCAAAATCAATTTAATGATGCTCTGAGTTCAAGAGAAAAAGACCAAACACATAAGTAGCACCTCCAGCTTTACCAAGCTGGCACTTCTGGAAATTGCTCGTGGGTGAAGCAAGGTTGCTTCCTCCTGCTTCTCTTGTGAGAAAAGACTACCCTGTTCTCCTTTCTCAGTATCAGTCTTACTTACTTTAAGGGTTGTAGTCTAAAGTAGGCAAAATGCATTTACTTACGTTGTATTTTTTTTTTACATCTTTATTGGAGTATAATTGCTTTACAGTGGTGTGTTAGTTTCTGCTTTATAACAAGGTGAATCAGCTATACATATGTTCCCATATCTCTTCCCTCTTGCGTCTCCCTCCCTCCCACCCTCCCTATCCCACCCCTCCAGGCGGTCACAAAGCACCGAGCTGATCTCCCTGTGCTATGCGGCTGCTTCCCACTAGCTATCTACCTTACGTTTGGTAGTGTATATATGTCCATGCCTCTCTCTCGCTTTGTCACAGCTTACCCTTCCCCCTCCCCATATCCTCAAGTCCATTCTCTAGTAGATCAGTGTCTTTATTCCTGTCTTACCCCTAGGTTCTTCATAACATTTTTTTTCTTAAATTCATATATATGTGTTATTTGTAATGAGGTGGATAGACCTAGAGTCTGTCATACAGAGTGAAGTAAGTCAGAAAGAGAAAGACAAATACCGTATGCTAACACTCAGGTTGTATTTTTTTAAGGAGCAACTGTAATGGGAAAAAAAAAAGCAGAGAGAAAATGTTGGAATGCAATACGTTAAACCTTGCAAAACAAGTGGCTTCTGGTTGGTGACTGCATAGACTGAAAAATAAGTGAAATTAAAAAGTAGACTTACAGAATTTTAGATGGGAAGAAACTTTGGCAATCATCCAGTCAAATGCCTTCATTTTACAGAGCAGGAAATTGAGGCCCAGTGATATCATTAACTTTCTCAGTCTCACAACCTCCCCTGTAGCAGAAGGGGTCCCAAACTCAGATTTTTCTGCGTACTGCTGATCCCAAATGTCTGTTCGTGTTTGTTCATTAATATGGTGGGCCTTATGAAATATGGGCAGTGGTCATTGTCTGTGAATGCTTTTTCTTCTCTTTTTCTCCCTTTGGTGAAAAAGCTGGTTTGGCAGAGCTAGGAACCTCCAATCAAGTGTCTTTTCACTTGTGTCTGGGCCTCGTCCTGCACCCCCAGCATCCAGCTGTAGGTGAGAGGAGGGAGAGGGCCTGGAACAATAGGTGGTGGCGTGGTGCCATGGAAAGGATCTGGGAGAAGCTTCTCCAGCGACCCGGAGCTGTGGTGAATGCAGAAGCATCTTAGGCAGGCAGGACCCCACAGCAGAGCTTCTCAGGGATTCAGGGGGAGGTACTGGCCCCTGTCAGTCCATCACATTCGCCTCAGTGACCGGCAGCCCGCTGGCCAGGCACTCTTCCCTTCCATCCTTATTGCAGCCCAAGTGTCCAGCTGGGTTTTGATAGTGCTTCTATTACAGAGACGTAGGGAGCTTTTCTGGCAGAAGGGGCTGATCCTAGCTTTTGGGACCAGGAAAACCACAGTAATTTGAAAGGGCCATGATAGGAGGGACCCAGAGGCAAGGGAGAAAAAGCCATCAGACATGGATCGAAGGAGCTGCAAGCAGATGGGAAAGTCCTGAGCTCCTACAATGGCTGGGGTTTTGTTGTTGTTCAAATGCACAGGGTTCTAAGACAGAAGATTTTGGAAATGGTTCCATGATTCTAAAAGAGAAAATGTGTAGGGAGAAAATCACATCTTGAATGCAATGTAATCCTAGATCTTGAAACATACAGGTTACATGGGCAAAGAATGCTTAATCCCTACTTGAAACTGTGCACAATGTTTCAGATTATCCCCTAACTTTAACCTGATTATTGAGATTCTTGAAAGATTCATGAATAACCTCTACTTCTGTCTATACATTTTAATTGCATAGTCTTTTGTGCAAAATGACCTAGAATTTATCTTTCAGATGTGCAGTGTTTCTGAATTTCAGTATTCCATAAGAGGAAGATCATAGGGTTATGGTGAGAAATCACTAATGCAAGTAACTTGACCTGGCCCGTACATAATAAGCACTTAAAACAATTACAGCAGAATCTAAGGCAGTATTATAGAAGTATACGTGCATATTTATCTCACAAAAGGAATTATTATATTAGGGCCTTTAAATCCTTAGAACCAATCTTTTTGTATTGAGGAAACACCTAAATTCCAAATTTTAAAGCCCCATCAGATAAATACTAGCATTAACATTTCAGATCTTTTTGTTAAAAACTCTCTTGGTATTGTTTTTCTGTGGTTTATCAGAAATATGGGCAGAACTACCAAGCAAGTAGTAATACCACTGTTAACAATTACTGTTACGATCATTTAAACTAACTTAATGGTGAAAGGAGGGAGAGCTTCACTCCCCATTCTTTCAGAAAAGACAGCTTGATCCTAGGAATTTAAAGAGAAGCCATTTTTTTTCATCCTTTGTCAGCATCCATCATTCCTTGGTCTGACAGCTGCTGGTTCTGTTCTATAAGGAGCGTTAGGGCCTACCTATAGAAGAGGGGTCGAAGATTGACAGCACATCTCTAGCAAATAATGCTTTTCATTGTCAATCTACAGAAATCACTGTATTTTCAGTTTGTAAAATTATTTTTGTTTTATGTATGATTCTGTCACATTTAGCAATTATAAGCCTTCCCCTTTCTTCCCTCTAAATCTTGGATCCTTTTTTTTTTTTTTAATTTATGTATTTATTTATTTATTTTTGGCTGCATTGGGTCTTCATTGCTGCGCACAGGCCTTCTCTAGTTGTGGCGAATGGGGGCTACTCTTTGTTGCGGTGCATGGGCTTCTCATTGTGGTGGCTTCTCTTGTTGTGGGGCACAGGGCTAGCAACAAGCCTGTGGAGCAGGCTTCAGTAGTTGAGGCATGCTGACTCAGTAGTTGTGGCTTGCGGGCTCTAGAGCGCAGGCTCAGTAGTTGTGGCGCACGGTCTTTGTTGCTCCGCAGCATGTGGGGTCTTCCCAGATCAGGACCTGAACCCGTGTCCCCTGCATTGGCAGGTGGATTCTTAACCAATGCGCCACCAGGGAAGTCCCAGAAATCTTGGATCCTTGAGCTTTGCCTCTCTATTCCATAAATATTATTTATTCCTGTAAAAATATATATATATACATATGTGTATATATTTTTCCATAAGTGTTATTTATTCCTATAGCATACCTATGGATATGTATATATTATAGTATCACAGAGAAAAACAAATACCGTACGCTAAAGCATATATATGGAATCTAAAAAATTTAAAATGGTACTGATGAACCTAGTGGCAGGGCGGGAATAAAGACATAGACATAGAGAATGGACTTGAGGACATGAGGTGGGAGGGGGAAGCTGGGGCAAAGTGAGAGTAACATGGACATATACACACTACCGAATGTAAAATAGACAGCTAGTGGGAAGCAGCCGCATAGCACAGGGAGAACAGCTTGGTGCTTTGTGACGACCTAGAGGGGTGGGATAGGGAGGGTGGGAGGGAGGCTCAAGAGGGAGGGGATATGGGGATATATGTATACATATAGCTGATTCACTTTGTTGGGCAACAGAAACTAACAGCATAGTGAAGCAATTACACTCCAATAAATTATAAAATATATACTTTATATATTTTATACTTTATTAATATATATTCATTAAATATATAAAAAAATATAAAAATATATTAATATATATTATACATAAAATATTTTTATATATAATGTATATATTAAAAATATATTCATAAAAGTCCCCTCTGGCCTACTTAAAGAGTTTGTCATGAAAATTAAACTAAGAGGGGAAAAAAATTAAACTGGGAGAGATTTGAAAGAAGAAGCAAAGCTATTTTATACTATGGTATATGTCTGCTTCTATACCATTTATTATTTTTCTCATTTTATCTATTTTTTATAGATCAAGAAACTTAGTTATTAAAAACATTGTGACTAATACAAATCGAAGCATAAATGGAAAAAAAAAATCCAGTGATCCCTGCCCCAGGAAGAAGTTTCATTTCTGTTTTTGTTCTCTTTATTTGAGTAAATGTATAGCAATTAAGCCCACCTGTTTCATGAAGTCAGAGACCTTACCTCCTGAATAGTGACCAATGGCCCTGCCAGCAATACTGGAGCACTGAGAGGTGCTGGGTTATTTCTCCTCCTTAACTAAAGACATTCTTCTTTTAAAAACTGAAGAAGTCAGTGGAATGAAAAGGAAAGGTTTGCAGTCTCTTCAAGTAGGTGATAAAAGATAGAACAACAAGATCTTATATACCACTGGTAGTTCCAGAAGTATATTATATGTCCCTGTATGTCTTAGCCTCCCTTAAGGAGTTGTAATTATCCCCTCCCATTGCCTAAAACAGCAACAACAGCAGTGCGTGTGTGTGTGTGTGTGTGTGTGTGTGTCTGTCTGTCTTCATATGCAGCAAGAGCATAAGAGGCCAGGGGTGTAGGTGGGCAGCGGTTAGTATCCTCTCAAAGTAAGCGGGGATAATACAAGGCTGGGAAGGATGGATAAGAGAGTGGAGGTTCCTCGAGGGTTTCTTCTGGGGGAAAGGGGTTGGTTGTTTGTCCTACACCTGCCCTATGGAAAGCTGGTAGACAAGCCTAGATTCTAATTCCTTTTCTAAAGATTCCAAAATGCCAATATTGTAGTGAAACCTTTCTACTTTGGCCCCATCTAGGAAGCCTTTCAATCGAGTGCCCACGTCTCCGTGTACCTAACTGGCAGAGTTCTGTGAAACTGTCTCGTGGGAACTCTAGAGGAGTGAGGCTTGGCTTGTCCCTGACCCACCTCCACACCTCTGGGCAAAGAGAGTTAACCATGAACTTGCTGGTCAATGGAGAGCACAGATAAAAAGAATAGAAGCTGGCTTGATATTGCTTGGAAATAGGCCCACACAGCCAAGAAACGAGTAGTTAGACTAACCATAGAATTTAGCTGGGTGTGTGCTAAGTTGAAAGGCACAGTTGGCAAAGCTGATATCTCTGTATTCCTGTGTCTAGTTATGATGTCAGATGTGATGATTATGAGCATGGACTCAGGGTTAGCAGATCTGGGGTTAAGGGCCAGCTTTGTCACTTCCTCATTGCGTGGCTCTGAATAAGCTTCTTTATCTTTCTGAACCAGTTTCATCTTAGGTAAATCAGGAGTAATAGTTTTACATTCCTTGTCAAGTTGTGTTGACATAAATGCACCTAAAGGAGAAAATACCTCTAACACACTTAGGACAATGCCTAGATAGACAGACAATAAACCCTCAGAAAATGCCAGCTATATATATATCCACGCCACTTTCTCACTTTGTCCCAGCTTACCCTTCCCCCTCCCCGTATCCTCAAGTCCATTCTCTAGTAGGTCTGCAAACGTAAAATAGATAGCTAGTGGGAAGCAGCCGCACAGCACAGGGAGATCAGCTCGGTGCTTTGTGACCACCTAGAGGGGTGGGATAGGGAGGGTGGGAGGGAGGGAGACGCAAGAGGGAAGAGATATGGGGAATATGTATATGTATAACTGATTCACTTTGTTATAAAGCAGAAACTAACACACCATTGTAAAGCAATTATACTCCAATAAAGATGTTAAAAAAATAAAGATGGCTTCACTCACGTGGGAAAAAAAGAAAATGCCAGCTAGATAGGAGAATGGTGAAGTGCTCTCAATGTGCTTCATTCATTCCCCCCTAAAAGGAATGAAGCAGAAGTATGGCAAGAAAGATACTACCATAATGTAAAACAATTCTAGCTAGAGAGACCTGATTGCTTCTCACCACAGGGAAGCTAATCCTAAAGGTCCTTTTCAACCCTATAGTGTAAGATTCTAAAGGAATAGGTAAACACGCACTTTTTTTTTTTTAAAGAAAATGTTGGGGGTAGGAGTTTATTAATTAATTAATTTATTTTTGCTGCGTTGCGTCTTCGTTTCTGTGCGAGCGCTTTCTCTAGTTGTGGCAAGCGGGGTCCACTCTTCATCGCGGTGCGCGGGCCTCTCACTATGGCGGCCTCTTTTGTTGCGGAGCACAGGCTCCAGACGCACAGGCTCAGTAGCTGTGGCTCACGGGCCTAGTTGCTCACGGGCGTAGTTGCTCCGCGGCATGTGGGATCCTCCCAGACCAGGGCTCAAACCCGTGTCCCCTGCATTAGCAGGCAGACTGCCAACCACTGCGCCACCAGGGAAGCCATAAACATGCACTTTTACAGTTTCTCTGTATGTCTCTCTGCCCAGGTGTGTTTCTCAACCCTCCAAACACCTGGCAGGCTGTTGGTATATATTCCTCCAAAAGAATCCC
This sequence comes from Lagenorhynchus albirostris, assembly GCF_949774975.1. Taxonomy (NCBI): domain Eukaryota; kingdom Metazoa; phylum Chordata; class Mammalia; order Artiodactyla; family Delphinidae; genus Lagenorhynchus; species Lagenorhynchus albirostris. The sequence continues at coordinate 50,559,386 of NC_083101.1, read as the reverse complement.
CTGTCCCTATCAGCCGATTATGGAGTGCATCTCTTATTTGTTATTGCAAAAAAAAAAAAAAAAATTGTGAATATGGGTATAAATTCTTCTAAACTGCTTTCAAATTTCAAAAGCTGTCTAGAGAAGTGCAAATTTTTATTATAGTAAAAAGGAATAAAGAAGAACTATTTGGTAGATGATGAAGAATACCTACAGTTTCTGCCCTGTGAGAGCTAATAAGTTTAACAATAAAAACTCCTAAGAGCAGGCATGGAATCTTATTCATTTTAGAGTTTCCAGGACGATTATTTTGTAAATGCAGTTTAATTGGTATAAAATATTTGAGCATGTTATTAGTGTATAAACATAAAACAGGAAAAAATTATGAAGTTAAAGGCAAATAATACAATGAACACACAAAGAGGGTCTGCTTCGCTAGTGGTCAGGAAAATGGGAACTAAAACAGCAAGATTTGCAAAAATTAACAATGTCAATGGTACCAGTGTTGGTGAAGGGTTGATGACAAGTGCATTCTTCTGTTCTGTTGGTGAGTGTACAAACTGATGAAATCTCTTTTGGAGAGCATTTTGGCAGTACCGGCAAAAGTATAAATGTGCATAGCCTTCAACTCAGCAGTTCTTTTTCTAGGAATCGATGCTGCAGAAATTTTCAAGGAAGAAGTGTGCAAAGTTATATGAGCAAGAACATTCATTACAGCATTTTTTGCTGTTAAAAAGAGAGAGTAAGAGGGCTTCCCTGGTGGTGCAGTGGTTAAGAATCCACCTGCCAATGAAGGGGACATGGGTTTGACCCCTGGTCCGGGAAGATCCCACATGCCGCGGAGCAACTGAGCTTGTATGCCGCAACTACTGAGGCTGCGCTCTGGAGGCCGCAAACCACAGCTATTGAAGCCCGCGTGCCGCAACTACTGAAGCCCGCACACCTAGAGCCCGTGCTCCGCAACAGGAGAAGCCACCGCAATGAGAAGCCCGCGCACCGCAACGAAGAGTAGCCCCTGGGTGCTCAATGCAACTACAGCGATGAAGACCCAACACAGCCAAAAATAAATAAATAAATAATTTTTTAAAATTTAAATTTCAAAAAGAGAATAAGAACCTCAATGTCTATCAATAGGAGAGTAGTTAAAACAGTTGTTTTTACATACAAACTGTGAAAATCTGTATAACTATTAAAAATAATGAGAATCTGTACAGATAGACATGGAAGGATGTTGTGTGAAAAAAACAAAGTGCAGTAGAGCATGAATAGCAGGATCCCATTTTTATATTTTTTAATGTATATACATGTGCATGTATTTTCAGTGTGTAAAGAAAAGATAACATGGAAGGATACACACTAAAGAAGTGACAGTAGTTAACCCTGAAGAGGAAGATTGAGAAAGGCATATTTGTGTTTTACTTTCTATAGCCGAGTTGTTTGACTTTTTCTCAGTGAGTGTGGGCTACAATTTAATTTTTTTAATTAAACAATGCTATCTGTATAGACATTTCTCTTTCAGTTTGAGATATTTTTGAGTCTGCATCACTCTTCAGGTAAAGAGCACTTGGTCATAATATCGTAGGTTTATAAGCAGTTGGAATATAGGTTCAGTTACATGTAAAAGCAAGAACGTGAATAACTGACTTAAGCAAAGTTGAAATTTGTTTCTCTCTCGCATAAGAGTCAGAGGTAATTTACTTCCTCTTCGAGTCATCAGGGGCCCAGGTTTCTATCTTGTTTTTCTGTCGTCCTCAATGTACAGCTTCCAAATGAGGAGGACTGCTGCAGCTCCGGCCATCACAGCTGCAGAAGACATTCCCCTCCCTGTGAACAGTGTGACCTGGGAGTTGGACACATTTTCTCTCACATCTTGATGGTCGGAAATTAAACACGTGACTACACCTAGCTGCAAGAGAACCAAGCAAACTACCCAATTCAAGTTTCTGTTAGCATCTAACAGGGGTTCTCAGCCTTGGCACTGTTGACATTTGGAGCTGGATAACTCTCTGCTGTGGGGTCCATCCTGTGCATTGTAGGAGCAGCATCCCTGGCCTCTGTACAATAGATGTCAGTAGCACTCCTCAGTTGTGACCACCAGCATTGTCTCCAGACACTGTTCCATGTCTCCTGGTGGACAAAATCAACCCTTATTGAGAACAACTACTAAACAAGGAGGGTGAAGGGATACTGGGGACAACTAGCAACATCTGCCATAAGCATTGTGTTGCTCCCCCCAAAACAGTGCTTAGCACCAATGTAATAGTTTACCTTTAAAATCGACACCCCCTTACCAGGAAATATAATACTCAAGACTGTGGTAAGGCAGGGTTTTTTGATTCCAGAAGGATGAAAATTCAATCCTTTCTTATTTTTATTTATTGAATCTACATTTGTATCAAATAAATACTATTTTTATTTGAATATACAAACAAATGAAACTTTCTTCCCTAGTGTGTAGGGTAGCATTAAGGATATTACACTGTGCCACATTTATGACGAATGTCTCAGTCTACACTGTAATATTTATAAAAGACTAATATAGCAGCATTCATGTTACTGTTCTATCCTAAATCAAAAATTTCATCTGCGGTTGATGGCATATCTCTTTCTTTTTTTATTTTCTTGTATGATCATTTTACAACTCTCATTTTGGTTTTTTGTTGTTGTTTTCTTTTTAACATCATTATTGGAGTATAATTGCTTTACAGTGGTGTGTTAGTTTCTGCTTTATAAAAAAGTGAATCAGTTATACATATACATATGTTCCCATATCTCTTCCCTCTTGCGTCTCCCTCCCTCCCACCCTCCCTTTCCCACCCCTCTAGGTGGTCACAAAGCACCGAGCTGATCCCCCTGTGCTATGCGGCTGCTTCCCACTAGCTATCTATTTTACGTTTGGTAGTGTGTATATGTCCATGCCTCTCTCTTACTTTGTCACAGCTTACCCCCTCCCCATATCCTCAAGTCCATTCTCTAGTAGGTCTGTGTCTTTATTTCCATCTTGCCCTTAGGTTCTTCATGACCTCTTTTTTCTCTTTCTTAGATTCCATATATATGTGTTAGCATACGGTTTTTGTTTTTCTCTTTCTGACTTACTTCACTCTGTATGACAGACTCTAAGTCCATCCACCTCACTACACATAACTCAATTTCGTTTCTTTTTATGGCTGAGTAATATTCCATTGTATATATGTGCCACATCTTCTTTATCCATTCATCTCTTGATGGACACTTAGGTTGCTTCCATGTCCTGGCTATTGTAAATAGAGCTGCAATGAACATTTTGGTGCATGACTTTTTTTTTTTTTGCGGTACGCGGGCCTCTCACTGTTGTGGCCTCTCACGTTGCGGAGCACAGGCTCCGGGCACGCAGGCTCAACGGCCATGGCTCACGGGCCCAGCCGCTCCGTGATATGTGGGATCTTCCCGGACCGGGGCATGAACCCGTGACCCCTGCATCGGCAGGCGGACTCTCAACCAGTGCGCCACCAGGGAAACCCGGTACATGACTTTTTTTTTTTTTTTTTTTTTGACTTTTTGAATTATGGTTTTCTCAGGGTATTTGCCCAGTAGTGGGATTGCTGGGTCGTATGGTAATTCTATTTTTAGTTTTTTAAGGAACCTCCATACTGTTCTCCATAGTGGCTGTATCAATTTACATTCCCACCAACAGTGCAAGAGGGTTCCCTTTTCTCCACACCCTCTCCAGCATTTATTGTTTGTAGATTTTTTGATGATGGCCATTCTGAGTGGTGTGAGATGATATCTCATTGTAGTTTTGATTTGCATTTCTCTAATGATTAATGATGTTGAGCATTCTTTCATGTGTTTGTTGGCAATCTGTATATCTTCTTTGGAGAAATGTCTATTTAGGTCTTCTGCCCATTTTTGGATTGGGTTGTTTGCTTTTTTGATATAGAGCTGCATGAGCTGCTTGTAAATTTTGGAGATCAATCCTTTGTCAGTTGCTTCATTTGCAACAATTTTCTCCCATTCTGAGGGTTGTCTTTTTGTCTTGTTTATGGTTTCCTTTGCTGTGCAAAAGCTTTTAAGTTTCATTAGGTCCCATTTGTTTATATTTCCATTTCTATAGGAGGTGGGTCAAAAAGGATCTTGCTGTGATTTATGTCATAGAGTGTTCTGCCTATGTTTTCCTCTAAGAGTTTTATAGTGTCTGGCCTTACATTTAGGTCTTGAATCCATTTTGAGTTTATTTTTGTGTATGGTGTTAGGGAGTGTTCTAATTTCATTCTTTTACATGTAGCTGTGCAGTTTTCCTAGCACCACTTATTGAAGAGGCTGTCTTTTCTCCACTGTATTCTTGCCTCCTTTATCAAAGATAAGGTGACCATATGTGTGTGGGTTTATCTCTGGGCTTTCTGTCCTGTTCCATTGATCTATATTTCTGTTTTTGTGACAGTACCATACTGTCTTGATTACTGTAGCTTTGTAGTAGAGTCTGAAGTCTGGGAGTCTGATTCCTCCAGCTCTGTTTTTCATTCTCAAGATTGCTTTGGCTATTCGGGGTCTTTTGTGTTTCCATACAAATTGTGAAATTTTTTGTTCTAGTTCTGTGAAAAATGGCATTGGTAGTTTGATAGGGATTGCATTGAATCTGTAGATTGCTTTGGGTAGTATAGTGATTTTCACAATGTTGATTTTTCTGATCCAAGAACATGGTATATCTCTCCATCTATTTGTATCATGTTTAATTTCTTTCAGCAGTGTCTTATAATTTTCTGAATACAGATCTTTTGTCTCCTTAGGTAGGTTTATTCCTAGATATTTTATTCTTTTTGTTGCAATGGAAAATGGGAGTGTTTTCTTAATTTCACTTTCAGATTTTTCATCATGAGTGTATAGGAATGCAAGAGATTTCTGTGCATTAATTATATATGCTGCTACTTTACCAAATTCATTGATTAGCTCTAGTAGTTTTCTGGTAACATCTTTAGGATTCTCTATGTATAGTATCATGTCATCTGCAAACAGTGACAGCTTTACTTCTTCTTTTCCGATTTGGATTCTTTTTATTTCTGTTTCTTCTCTGATTGCTGTGGCTAAAACTTCCAAAACTGTGTTGAATAAGAGTGGTGAGAGTGGGCAGCCTTGTCTTCTTCCTGGTCTTAGTGGAAATCGTTTCAGTTTTTCACCATTGAGGATGATGTTGGCTTTGGGTTTGTCATATATGGACTTTATCATGTTGAGGAAAGTTCCCTCTGTGCCTGCTTTCTGGAGGGTTTTTATCATAAATGGGTGGTGAATTTTGTCGAAAGCTTTCTGTGCATCGATTGAGATGATCATATGTTTTTTCTGCTTCAGTTTGTTAATATGGTGTATCACATTGATTGATGCGTATATTGAAGAATCCTTGCATTCCTGGAATAAACCTGACATATCTCTTTTAAGGGCAATTAAGTGGGCATAATTTACCACTGCTGAATACCTTAAGAGTATAGTATTTTTATGTTAATGAGAAATGTTTGCTGAATATGCTTTTCCATTCCAATGAGAGTACGTGCTTCACTGCCAGTCATATACATAAGGGGAAGATCATTTAAAAGAGAGCACAAAACACCTTTTCTTTGTTCTGCCTTTTCCATCATGTTTAGAGAATCAAATCTTCCTTCCAACAAGTGGATACACTGGGATCTTGTTATAAAGGCTGCTTAGTAGTAAGGGAAAATTAAACAGAAAGTGAATCCATCTTGGGCTTCTTCCAAGGTGATTGAGTGCTTAGTGTGTCAGAATGACCTTGTTATGAGGCAGTTTCACCACATAGGAGGTCTCTGCAGGTGCCGGGGAGGACATCATTATAATGGTGCTCCAGTAGTCTTGTTTTCAAAAATGTCAGCTGCAGAAATTGTATCAGAAAAGTAGTTTCCAGCCGTGAAAATAACAATACCCCAAAAGTATGAAACCACTCATACTGGGAGAGGGGCGTAGTCATGTCTAGCTGCTGAGTAAGCAAACACTGTGTGCAGAGACTAATGGTAGAACTGGACCTGGAAGAGTCAGTGGGGAGCAAAGGAAAATGGAGACAACATTGAAGGCAGGGCGATCAGCGTGGGCAGAGACCAGGAATCACATGGCAAGTTTAAGCAGGAGAGTTTGGCGGAAGGTGTGGATTTGTGCGAAGGCAATAGGGTCTGTTGTGTGGCCTAGACAGCAAACTGTCCACCAGAATTTGTGTTCCCTCTTCCATAGCAAAGCTGGAATTGGAAAGCAGCTGCAAAGCAAACCCTCCTTGTGTCTTGGTGAGGCCATGTGGTTCGTCCTTGCTAACGGACCGTGAGTGGTCCACTAGCTTTAGCTAGAGGATCTGGATGGCAAATGGATGGCAGACTCAAATTAGATCACTTGAAGAGAGTTTAAGAAAGACACTGTTTGCAAAGATGCAGGAGTGGGTAAGGAAACTACAATGGATAGTATAGTATCATGAAGCCCAACCCTACCCCGTTAGCTCTTTTAGACCTGAAAGAGAAGAGAATGGTACAGTTTCTAGGAGTTAGAATAGGAGTTATCTGGAGAGGCCCACAAGAAAGGAAAGGAGCTGTAACCCTCAGAAGGACACAGCAGCCTGAGTCAAACCCGAGGTAAGGGAAGGAGGGGAGTGGACACCCTGATGTCACTCTCCAGCCTCTCGTCAATCTTCTGTGGAGGCGTCCTATTGGCCAAATCCAACTGGAAGCCAGAAGGATAGGAAGTACTTTAATGTAGTTGTACAGGGAATGTTCCAGGACGCAGAGTAGGATGGAGAATGGCTGAGTAGCAGACCTGGGTTAAGTATCCTGCACGGTGACTTCTGGCAAAGGTAGTCAGAAGTGGAAAGTGGGTGTTCCTTCACCATTCCTGCTCCTTCTATCAGCCAGCTGGATTTGGAGGACTTTGAGACCCTAGGGGTTGTCAGAGCCACAAGGATACAGGATGCCAACCAATAGAGGGAAGCAGAGCACCAATCAGGGACAGCCATAGAAGACTATTCCTGATTGAGAAATCAACGTGTATAGAATTAAGACACCAGATTTCAGGGTTATGCTTTTTACAGAAGTTAGAATTTGGAAATTTATGTATTACTGCAGTTAGCATTAGCAGGAAGTAGATTGTAGAAAATTTTTGAAGACCATGCAAGGAATTGAGGTTCACTTCTGCAGACAGTGAAAAAACATTGAAGGTTTTTATGCTGGGAGATGGTGTTTAAAAACAAAAACAAACAAACAAAAAACACTTGAGAATGGTGAGTCTGGCAGTCATATGACAGGTGGAAAGGAACACAGCAACCAATTGATGCCACTGACCACAGCCCCACGTTTTAGCAGCAGGACCTGTGAATTAGTGCAGGACAGTGCAAGCTGAAAGGGTGCCCGTCCTCCACGCGGAACTTGGGAAAGGAGGTGGTCTCAGACCACTGCAGTGATCATCCTGGTCTGTGAAAGAGCTTGGCTGGCCCATGTGAAATGTGGAGACTGGAAAAAGAATTTTGGAGAGAGTTGTTGATGTCTTACCCCTATGAGGGGGGACTGGGATTAGGAGAGTGTTTGCCCGTCATCTTAAGCCTAAGGAAACGGGGCTTCAGTGAGACCACTGTGAATGTGATATGACCCCTGCAGCCTGGGGGATGCAGTGAACTGTAGTATTTTCTGGGAAACTGAAAGAACGAGAGAATTGTTGGTCAGCTGCTCCGATGGTGGCAAATCTAAGAGAGGGTTCTTAGGGAGGGTGGCAGATAAATGAAATGTGACCAATTGAGGACACTAAGCTAGAGATAAAGCTGCTGTATGGTCATCACTGAGCCTGTCCAGGTAAGGACCTGGAGGAGCAGCATGGACCTACCAGCCAAAAGGAGATGTGTTCTTCCCCTAAAGGGGAGATGCAACCACCATGTAGAGGGGTAACTGCCGACCCTGTGAAAGCAGCATGCAAGAGAAAGAGGTGTACATATACACCTGGTGAGCCTTGAGTGCCTGGGGCATCTTACAACTGTACCCCTCTCCTCAAGTCAGACCTTTCCTGCTCCCTCTGGCAATCAGTCAGAAAAGAGAAAGAAGCTTCCTCAACCCTTCCCCTTCCCATAATAAAGTTCATTATGATTACACTTCATAAGAGTATAATAGTTACATGGGTTTCTAGCTAGAGGCCTTGACTTAGAAGAAAACGAGATTTTAAGAAATGAGCAAATCCTAAGCATGCCTTTGTCATCCTTCAAAATGTATTTATAAACATAGTAAAAGTGCTTTCATTGAAGGACGTTTCCATTCCTGCCTGGAACACAAAATTTAGAAAATCTGAGAAGTACAAGACTTGACAGTAAAAAATCACCCAGTATCCCACAACCCAGAGATAATCATACAGTTTGATGTATTTCCTTCCTGTCTTGTTTTCCTCTGTGGTTGTGTATAAAACATTTGGAGTTTTTCTTTTTCGAATTTTATTGTACGTATTTTGTATCCTGCTTTTTTAATGTAATATTTTTAAAGTTCTAGAACATTTTTAAAATATGGTTTCAATGAAGGCATAAGTTGACTGGAGTTTGTCAGATATTTTAGATCTGTACTTGGACTATGAATCAGTGATATGAATGAGAAAAGAATAGAGAATTTAATGCATAGCTTTAGATATTCCAAATTGTGACATTCGTATTATCAAATGAAAGTGCCACTTGTTGAGACTATTGTCGCTTCAAATTCTTCATGTGGTTTTCTCAGTTTTTCTGAAGCCATGTTTTCCTGATTTTCTTCCCACTCCTGTAATCACTCCTAAATCTCCCCCAAAGGTTCTCCTTTCCCTGTCTCCACCCTAACTGTTGACTGTGCTCAAGGCCCTTCTAGAGAACTCCCCTTTCTCCCTAGGTTACTCATCCAGCCCTTTGGTTTTCAATACCATTTATATGCTCAAAACACTCAAATTCGAATTTTCAGCCCAAACCTCTGTTCTAAGCTCCAGACTTGTATCTTGACACCTCCGTTTGGATGTCTCATTGGCATCTCAAATGGAACTCTTAATCTTCCCCCCAGAATATGTTCCTCCTTCAGTCTCCCCAACTCAGTAAAGCAACCTCAGTCCTCTCAACTGCTCAAGGAAAACGCCAGGAGGTGTTTCAGTACTTTTCTCTACTTCATTTCTAGTTCATAGCAAGTTCTGTTTATTTCCCTCCAAAATGTATTTCAAATTCAACTCTTCTGTCCATCGTCTTGTTGATCACCCTACTCTAAGCCATGCACATCTCAGTATGAACCATGACCATTGCCTCCTAATCACTTTTCTTCGTATGTTCTCTCCAGTCTGTTCTCCACACGGCAGCCAGAGTGAACTTTTTCAAACTAGACAATAACCGTTCCCTTATTGGAACACATCAAACCCTTAACAGGATCGATAAGGCTCAGACCTAGGTTCATCCCATCTTTGCAACCTCCAATTCCGATGTTCTTCGTGATGCCCACCTTAATTTAGCCACAGTGATTTGCTTTCAGGTCCCTAAACTGCTGCTTCTCTATGCCTGGAAATCGATTCCCCTGACCTCCTAATGTGACTCTCAGTTTCTTGAGGGCAAGGACTCTGGCCAGGTCACTTCTGTATCCCCAATTTGTAAACGAGTGCCTGGCACATGGTGGGCATACAGCCAGACTCCGTTGACGTGACCTGCCAACTCACCTTTCACATCTCAGCCTGCATGTCATTCCTGCTACACCTCTGCTAACTCGCCCATTCTAAACTGGATCCCCCACCCCCGCTTTCGGCCTCAGTCACATCACACTGTTGTTTGTATCACTGCCTATTATGAATGTGTATCTTTATTTTTTATTTTATTATTTTGAACATCTTTATTGGAGTATAATAGCTTTACAATGGTGTGTTAGTTTCTGCTTTATAACAAAGTGAATCAGTTATACATATACATATGTCCCCATATCTCTTCCCTCTTGTGCCTCCCTCCCTCCCACCCTCCCTATCCCACCCCTCTAGGTGGTCACAGTGCACCAAGCTGATCTCCCTGTGCTATGCGACTGCTTCCCACTAGCTATGTACCTTACGTTCGGTAGTGTATATATGTCCGTGCCTCTCTCTCACTTTGTCCCAGCTTACCCTTCCCCCTCCCCGTATCCTCAAGTCCATTCTCTAGTAGGTCTGCGTCTTTATTCCCGTCTTGCAAAAAAGGTTCTTCATGACCTTTTTGTTGTTGTTGTTTCTTAGATTCCGTATATATATGTTAGCGTACGGTATTTGTTTTTCTCCTTCTGACTTACTTCACTCTGTATGACAGACTCTGTGTCTCTCCACCTCACTACAGATAACTCAATTTCATTTCTTTTTAGGGCTGAGTAATATTCCATTGTATATATGTGCCACATCTTCTTTATCCATTCATGTCTTGATGGACACCTAGGTTGCTTCTGTGTCCTGGCTATTGTAAATAGAGCTGCAGTGAACATTTTGGTACATGACTCTTTTTGAATTATGGTTTTCTCAGGGTATATGCCCAGTAATGGGATTGCTGGGTCGTATGGTAGTTCTATTTTTAGTTTTCTAAGGAACCTCCATACTGTTCTCCATAGTGGCTGTATCAATTTACATTCCCACCAACAGGGCAAGAAGGTTCCCTTTTCTCCATACCCTCTCCAGCATTTATTGTTTGTAGATTTTTTGATGATGGCCATTTTGACTGGTGTGAGATGATATCTCATTGTAGTTTTGATTTGCATTTCTTTAATGATTAGTGATGTTGAGCATTCTTTCATGTGTTTGTTGGCAATCTGTATATCTTCTTTGGAGAAATGTCTATTTAGGTCTTCTGCCCATTTTTGGATTGGGTTGTTTGCTTTTTTGATATGGAGCTGCATGAGCTGCTTGTAAATTTTGGAGATTAATCCTTTGTCAGTTGCTTCATTGGCAAATATTTTCTCCCATTCTGAGGGTTGTCTTTTTGTCTTGTTTATGGTTTCCTTTGCTGTGCAAAAGCTTTTAAGTTTCATTAGGTCCCATTTGTTTATTTTTGTTTTTATTTCCATTTCCCTAGGAGGTGGGTCAGAAAGGATCTTGCTGTGGTTTATGTCATAGAGTGTTCTGCCTATGTTTTCCTCTAAGAGTTTTATAGTGTCTGGCCTTTCATTTAGGTCTTGAATCCATTTTGAGTTTATTTTTGTGTATGGTGTTAGGGAGTGTTCTAATTTCATTGGTTTACATGTGGCTGTCCAGTTTTCCCAGCACCACTTATTGAAGAGGCTGTCTTTTTTCCACTGTATATTCTTGCCTCCCCTATCAAAGATAAGGTGACCATATGTGCGTGGGTTTATCTCTGGGATTTCTGTCCTGTTCCATTGATCTATATTTCTGTTTTTGTGACAGTACCATACTGTCTTGATTACTGTAGCTTTGTAGTAGAGTCTGAAGTCTGGGAGCCTGATTCCTCCAGCTCCGTTTTTCGTTCTCAAGATTGCTTTGGCTATTCGGGGTCTTTTGTGTTTCCATACAAATTGTGAAATTTTTTGTTCTAGTTCTGTGAAAAATGCCAGTGGTAGTTTGACAGGCATTGCATTGAATCTGTAGATTGCTTTGGGTAGTATAGTGATTTTCACAATGTTGATTTTTCTGATCCAAGAACATGGTATATCTCTCCATCTATTTGTATCATCTTTAATTTCTTTCATCAGTGCCTTATAATTTTCTGAATACAGGTCTTTTGTCTCCTTAGGTAGGTTTATTCCTAGATATTTTATTCTTTTTGTTGCAATGGAAAATGGGAGTGTTTTCTTAATTTCACTTTCAGATTTTTCATCATGAGTGTATAGGAATGCTAGAGATTTCTGTGTATTAACTATGTATCCTGCTACTTTACCAAATTCATTGATTAGCTCTAGTAGTTTTCTGGTATCATCTCTAGGATTCTCTATGTATAGTATCATGGCATCTGCAAACAGTGACAGCTTTACTTCTTTTTTTCCAGTTTAGATTCCTTTTATTTCTTTTTCTTCTCTGATTGCTGTGGCTAAAACTTCCAATACTATGTTGAATACTAGTGGTGACAGTGGGCAACCTTGTCTTGTTCCTGATCTTAGTGGAAATGGTTTCAGTTTTTCACCACTGAGGACGATGTTGGCTGTGGGTTTGTCATATATGGGCTTTATTATGTTGAGGAAAGTTCCCTCTATGCCTCCTTTCTGGAGGGTTTTACCATAAATGGGTGTCGAATTTTGTCGAAAGTTTTCCCTGCATCTATTGAGATGATCATATGGTTTTTCTTCTTCAATTTGTTAATATGGTTTATCACATTGATTGATTTGCATGTATTGAAGAATCCTTGCATTCCTGGAATACACCACTTGCTCGTGGTGTATGATCCTTTTAATGTGCTGTTGGATTCTGTCTGCCAGTATTTTGTTGAGGATTTTTGCATCTACGTTCATCAGTGATATTGGCCTGTAGTTTTCTTTCTTTGTGACATCTTTGTCTGGTTTTGGTATCAGGGTGATGGTGGCCTCATAGAATGAGTTTGGGAGTGTTCCTCCCTCTGCTATATTTTGGAAGACTTTGAGAAGGATAGGTGTTAGCTCTTCTCTAAATGTTTGATAGAATTCGCCTGTGAAGCCATCTGGTCCTGGGCTTTTGTTTGTTGGAAGATTTTTAATCACAGTTTCAATTTCAGTGCTTGTGATTGGTCTGTTCATTTTTTCTGTTCCTTCCTGGTTCAGTCTCGGAAGGTTGTGCATTTCTAAGAATTTGTCCATTTCTTCCAGGTTGTCCATTTTATTGGCATAGAGTTGCTTGTAGTAATCTCATAATCCTTTGTATTTCTGCAGTGTCAGTTGTTACCTCTCCTTTTTCATTTCTAATTCTATTGATTTGAGTCTTCTCTCTTTTTTTCTTGATGAGTCTGGCTAATGGTTTATCAATTTTGTTTATCTTTAAGAACTGGCTTTTAGTTTTATTGATCTTTGCTATCGTTTCCTTCCTTTCTTTTTCATTTATTTCTGATCTGATCATTATGATTTCTTTCCTTCTGCTAACTTTGGGATTTTTTTTGTTCTTCTTTCTCTAATTGCTTTAGGTGTAAGGTTAGGTTGTTTATTTGAGATGTTTCTTGTTTCTTAAGGTAGGATTGTATTGCTATAAACTTCCCTCTTAGAACTGCTTTTGCTGCATCCCATAGCTTTTGGGTCGTCGTGTCTCCATTGTCATTTGTTTCTAGGTATTTTTTGATTTCCTGTTTGATTTCCTCAGTGATCCCTTGGTTATTAAGTAGTGTATTGTTTAGCATCCATGTATTTGTATTTTTTTTACAGTTTCTTTTTCCTGTAATTGATATCTAGTCTCATAGCATTGTGGTTGGAAAAGATACTTGATACGATTTCAATTTTCTTAAATTTACCAAGGCTTGATTTGTGACCCAAGATATGATCTATCCTGGAGAATCTTCCATGAGCACTTGAGAAGAAAGTGTATTCTGTTGTTTTTGGATGGAATGTCCTATAAATATCAATTCAGTCCATCCTGTTTAATGTATCATGTAAAGCTTGTTTTCCTTATTTATTTTCATTTTGGATGATCTGTCCATTGGTGACAGTGGGGTGTTTAAGTCCCCTGGTATGATTGTGTTACTGTCGATTTTATGGCTGTTAGTATTTGCCTTATGTATTGAGGTGCTCCTATGTCGGGTTCATAAATATTTACAATTGTTATATCTTCTTCTTGGACTGATTCCCTGATGATTATGTAGTGGCCTTCTTTGTCTCTTGTAATATATTTTTTTTAAAGTCTATATTGTGTGATATGAGAATTGTTACTCCAGCTATCTTTTGATTTCCGTTTGCATGGAATATCTTTTTCCATCCCCTCACTTTCAGTCCGTATGTGTCCCTAGGTCTGAAGTGGCTCTCTTGTAGACAGCATATATACGGGTCTTGTTTTTGTATCCATTCAGCCAGTCTATGTCTTTTGGTTGGAGCACTTAATCCATTTACATTTAAGGTAATTATCGATATGTATGTTCCTATTCCCATTTTCTTAATTGTTTTGGGTTCGTTATTGTAGGTCTTTTCCTTCTCTTGTGTTTCCTGCCTAGAGAAGTTCCTTTAGCATTTGTTGTAAAGCTGGTTTGGTGGTGCTGAATTTTCTTAGCTTTTGCTTGTCTGTAAAGGTTTTAATTTCTCCATCAAATCTGAATGAGATCTTTGCTAGGTCGAGTAATCTTGGTTGTAGGTTTTTCCCCTTCATCGCTTTAAATGTGTCCTGCCACTCCCTTCTGGCTTGCAGAGTTTCTGCTGAAAGATCAGCTGTTATCCTTATGGGGATTCCCTTGTGTGTTATTTGTTGTTTTTCCCTTGCTGCTTTTAATATTTGTTCTGTGTATTTAATGTTTGATAGTTTGATTAATATGGGTCTTAGTGTGTTTCTCCTTGGATTTATCCTGTATGGGACTCTCTGTGCTTCCTGGACTTGATTAACTATTTCCTTTCCCATATTAGGGAAGTTTTCAACTATAATCTCTTCATATATTTTCTCAGTCCCTTTCCTTTTCTCTTCTTCTTCTGGGACCCCTATAACTTAAATGTTGGTGCATTTAATGTTGTCCCAGATGTCTCTGAGACTGTCCTCAATTCTTTTCATTCTTTTTTCTTTATTCTGCTCTGTAGTAGTTATTTCCACTGTTTTATCTTCCAGGTCACTTATCTGTTCTTCTGCCTCAGTTATTCTGCTATTGATCCCTTCTAGAGAATTTTAAATTTCATTTAGTGTGTTTTTCATCACTGTTTGTTTGCTCTTTAGTTCTTCTGGGTCTTTGTTAAACTTTTCTTGTATTTTCTCCATTCTATTTCCAAGACTTTGGATCATCTCTACTATCATTATTCAGAATTCTTTTTCAGGTAGACTGCCTATTTCCTCTTCATTTTTTAGGTCTGGTGGGTTTTTACCTTGCTCCTTTCTCTGCTGTGTGTTTCTGTCTTCTCATTTTGCTTAACTTACCGTGTCTGGGGTCTCCTTTTCACAAGCTGCATGTTCGTAGTTCCCGTTGTTTCTGGTATCTGCCCCTAGTGGCTAATGTTGGTTCAGTGGGTTGTGTAGGCTTCCTGGTGGAGGGGACTAGTGCTTGTGTGTGGTAGATGAGGCTGCATATTGTCTTTCTAGTGCACAGGTCCATGTCTGGTGGTGTGTTTTGGGATGTCTGTGGCCATATGATTTTAGGCAGCCTCTCTGCTAATGGGTGGGGTTTTGTTCCTGTCTTGCTAGTTGTTTGGCATAGGGTGTCCAGCACTGTACCTTGCTGGTCATTGATTGGAGCTGGGTCTTGGCGTTGAGATGGAGATCTCTGGGAGATTTTCGCCATTTGATATTATGTGGAGCTTGGAGGTCTCTGGTGGACCAGTGTCCTCAACTTGGCTCTCCTACCTCAGAGGCACAGCCCTGACGCCTGGCTGGAGCACCAAGAGTCTGTCATCCACACGGCTCAGAATAAAAGGGAGAAAAAGAAAGAAAGAAAGAAAGAAGAAGATAAAATGAAATAAAATAATGTTATTAAAATAAAAAATAATTATGAAAAAAAATTATTTAAGTAATAAAGAATAAAAAGAAAGAAGAGAGCAACCAAACCAAAAAACAAATCCACCAATGATAACAGGCGATAAAAACTATACTAAAACAAACAAACAAAAAAAGCCAGACAGAACCCTAGGACAAATGATAAAAGCAAAGCTATAGAGACAAAATCACACACAGAAGCATACACATACACACTCACAAAAAGAAAAAGGGAGTATATATATATCTATCTCGTTGCTCCCAAAGTCCACCTCCTCAATTTGGGATGATTCGTTGTCTGTTCAGGTATTCCACAGATGCAGGGTACATCAGGTTGATTGTGGAGATTTAATCCGCTGCCCCTGAGGCTGCTGGGAGAGATTTCCCTTTCTCTTCTTTGTTCGCACAGCTCCCTGGGCTCAGCTTTGGATTGGGCCCCGCCTCTGCGTGTAGGTCGCTGGAGGGCGTCTGTTCTCCGCTCAGACAGGACGGGGTTAAAGGAACCGCTGATTCTCGGATTCTGGCTCACTCAGGCCGGGTGGAGGGAGGGGCACGGATGCGGATCAAGCCTGCGGTGGCAGAGGCCGTGACGTTGCACCAGCCTGAGGCTTGCTGTGCGTTCTCCCGGGGAAGTTGTCCCTGGATCATGGGACCCCGGCAGTGGCGGGCTGCAGAGGCTCCCCGGAAGGGGGGTGTGGAGAGTGGCCTGTGCTCGCACACAGGCTTCTTGGTGGCGGCAGCAGCAGCCTTAGCGTCTCGTGCCCGTCTCTGGGGTCCGCGCTGTTAGCCGCGGCTCGCACCCGTCTCTGGAGCTCCTTTAAGCAGCACTCTAAATCCCCTCTCCTCGTGCACCGGGAAACAAAGAGGAAAGAAAAAGTCTCTTGCCTCTTCGGCAGGTCCAGACTTTTCCCCGGACTCCCTCCAGGCTAGCCGTGGTGTGCTAACCCCTTGCAGGCTGTGTTCACGCCGCCAACCCCAGCCCTCTCCCTGCGATCCAACC
The DNA here is from genome assembly GCF_949774975.1 of Lagenorhynchus albirostris. Taxonomy (NCBI): domain Eukaryota; kingdom Metazoa; phylum Chordata; class Mammalia; order Artiodactyla; family Delphinidae; genus Lagenorhynchus; species Lagenorhynchus albirostris. The sequence goes on along the minus strand of NC_083101.1, from coordinate 50,542,897 downwards.
GAAGCCCGAGCCTCAGCTCCCAGCCCCGCCCGCCCCAGCGGGTGAGCAGACAAGCCTCTCGAGCTGGTGAGTGCCGGTCGGCCCGATCCTCTGTGCGGGAATCTCCCCGCTTTGCCCTCCGCACCCCTGTTGCTGCTCTCTCCTCCGCGGCCCCGAAGCTTTCCCCCTCCGCCACCCGCAGTCTCCGCCCGCGAAGGGCCTTCCTAGTGTGTGGAAACGTTTCCTCCTTCACAGCTCCCTCCCACTGGTGCAGGTCCTGTCCGTATTCTTTTGTCTCTGTTTTATCTTTTTTCTTTTGCCCTACCCAGGTACGTGGGGAGTTTCTTGCCTTTGGGGAGGTCTGAGGTCTTCTGCCAGCGTTTAGTAGGTGTTCTGTAGGAGTTGTTCTACACGTAGATGTACTTCTGATGTATTTGTGGGGAGGAAGGTGATCTCCACGTCTTACTCCTCCGGCATCTTGAAGCTCCTCCATGAATGTGTATCTTTAATATCTCTTTCACCCACTAGACTAGAAACTCTCATGAGAGCAACAACAGTGTCTTTTTTTGGTTTATGCTTTCCCCGACATCTAGCACAGTGCCTAGCTCACAGAAAATTCTCAGATCTTTGTTAAACGAATGAACAGCCTGTGACTGAATGGAGTTTTGAGGGGAAGTCTTCTCTTTGCCTGTGCAACCCTGGAAGAAATGCTGGAGTCAACCCTGAAATAGAGTGTGGTGTGCAGAATCATGAGGACCCCAAAGATGGCCACACCCTAATCTCTAGAGCCTGTGAATATGTTACTTTACATGGCAAAAGGGACTTTGCGGAGGTGATTAAGTTGAAGATCTTGCGATGGGGAAGTGATCTTGGATTATCCAGATGGGCCCAGTGTACTTACAGAGGTACTTGTAAGAGGGAGGCTAGACAGTCAGAATCAGAGGAGGTGTGATGACAAAAACAGAGGGGAGACAAAGAGAGACATTAAGAAAGATTTGAAGATGCTATTGGCTTTGCAAATGGAGGACGGGGCCGCGAGGCAAGGAATATGATTTACCTCTAGAAGCTTGAAGGGACAAGGAACTGGATTCTCATCTACAGCCTATAGCATGCAGCCCTTCCAACACTTTGATTTTAGGACCTCTGACCTCCAGAACTGTAAGGTAATACGTTTGTGTTGTTTGAAGACACAAAGTTTGTGGTCATTTGTTACAGCAGCAGTAGAAAACCAACACAGCAAGGAGGGACTGGAGAAATGGGTTGGGGAACCTGCAGGTGAGAGGCAGTCCCGCCTCCTTTCAGAAAGCTTTAGGCTTGCCTGCTCACAGAGTATCCCATGTCCATAGTCCTACAGCCAGTTTTGTGCAAGCTATCCCTTTCTTTTTCCTTAATTCTCTCATTGGGATGAGCAAGAAATCTCTGCCCTCTTTGCCGAGTTCAGGTTCAGAGACGGGAGGGAGAACCTAGAACTGGACTTGAGCTGTCAGATGGGAAAGAGGGGCCGGGGTCTCCCTGGCTAAGCAAGGATTGTCTCCTCTTACTCTTAAGAGGTGTTACTGAACCATTTGTTTTAATGGCCTTGTTTAAGGTGCTTCTCAGTAAACATCTCTGACTTAGAATTAGCCTCTCTACATCTGTGGTTTTGAGAAAATGGATGTTCTGAGATAAAGAGAAAGCATTAGACCCCCTCCTTGGAAAAAAAATGCACATAGCAGAAAATTTCACACATAGTTGTTAGGGGTTCATGGACCTGTAAGGTCCCCTTGCTCAAAGGGTAGTGTGTGTGTGTTTAGGATCTTTTTTTATGTTGGCATGCAGGAGTCAGTGGGAAGTACGGAGGGTCTAATATCATAGATGGTTTCCGTGTCAAGCTAAGGTACTTGGAGTTAATCCTGTGGTGAGGATACTACAGACCCATTAGAAGGCTTCGAGCAGGATGGTGACAAGATTAGATCTGTGCTTTTTAAAAAATCACCCCGGTAATGTATATATTGGCTATAATCCTGTAATTAGGTTATCAGATCACCTTAGGGAGGAAAATGCTGTTGACTTGAAATGTTTTCATACTTCCTTTTAAAGCCGGTGATATCAGATTGCATATTAAGTGATCTAATTTCATAGACAATGTGCTGTAGAAAGCAGTTTCCTGTAACCAATGTAAGAGCATTAAAATCTTACTGTTGTCGGGATCATTGCTCCCCTAATAGTGGGCTTACATAGACACTTAGTCTCATTGATAGTATCATCATTATTATCTCACGGTTCAAGTACGTCTCGGCTTCAGTCACATCCATCTCCTGCAGAGAAAATTCAGGCAGGTAAAGCAGTGCACACTGGTAGAGCCCTGAACTGGTACTTTCTAGACCAGAATATCACTCCTGGCTCTACCACGTACTAGCCAGGGGACTTAGGTCAAGTTAATCAGCCACAGTTTCTTTATAAAATGGGCATTAAAACCCCACCTACCCACATAACAACTGTGACAACCAAATGCAATCATTAAAAGGTAATATTGTGAAAACCGTAACGTATTATCCAAATGCAAGCTGACCTTAATTTTCTTCTTAGTATTGCCATCATTGCTGAACAAATTTGGGTTAGTAAAGAGGAACTATGAAATTAAGTGTGTGTGGTTTGCCTTTGTGGTGTGGTCTGGTTCTTTCTCCAAGTATCAGAGGCTTTAGAGGTGTTCCTAGTATCCACACAATATGTTGCCTCCACTTAGCCCTTGAAAAAAAACCCCGAATTAAAAATAGACTCTATTTGGCTGTGTTCTGAAATCTAAACCTATATGTTTTCACAGAGGTCAAAGGGGAAATGGTCACATCTCAGCATATTTAGAGCATATGCAAAGCCACACAGAGAAAATTGGAGGCACTGAGTGTGTGTGTGCGCGAACCTGCCAACTCATTACAGACGCACTGCTCTGTTGGTGGCATCCCCGAGGAAGGAGGAGAGTTTTCTCTCAGAGTGTTCAGGGAAAGAATTGCTGGTTCTAGAGGAGCAGACACCGGCACTACACACAGCAGGTTCTTTGTCATCATGATTTACTAGTCTGCTAATCAGAGACTCTCCAGCTAGCATTTCAAAGTGTTCTCGTAATTTTAAAGCACATCTTGCGCAAGAGTGATTGTGTCAGAAAATACTAAGGTTTCTTCCATCCCGGCCACTGAGCCTAATGTCCAATGGGAAAATGTCAGATAATGGGGCCTTTACTGCTGGTGGCTCTAAAGACCACATGCCACAGTGAATACAAGCGGACGTTTCCATGAAATAGACAAGATGCTTTTTAATTATACCCAAACACGTCAATGCTAAAATATTTAATTTTACACAAAGATGGGGAGGAGGAAACCTTGAGGTGACGATCCTCCTTTGGCAGCAGAATATCTCCTTTTGTTTCTACCTCCCAACGTTATCAGTAGTGACCTTAACAATGGAGTTCATACGGGTTTACCAAGTGGTTTACAGGTTTTTCTTACGCTTACCCATGGTTGGGTGTGATTAGAAGCAAACAAAATATTTTATCCCTATTTTCATCAAGAGGAATGGCTCCCACAGAGCTGCTTCCTTTGCTGAGGTCAAACAGCCAGACTTAAGACAGAGCTTCCAACTCTGATTCCAGGCTCATTTTGAAAAAAAAAAAAAAAAGAAACACTGAAGCAGCGCAGGTTTTGCAGCCAGACTACCACGCGCTAACAATGTGAGTGGGGCAAGTCAGTTAACTTTGCTGAGCCTTAGATCCCCACGGGTAGAATGGGTGTGATTGTCGCTACCCTTCAGTGTCCTTGAAAGGCTTAAATGAGGTCAGAGATTCTAACATGTACTTTATAACTTGGACTCAGGAGCCATACTCCCCAGGTATGAGTCCCAGCTCCACCTCTTCACTAGCTGTGTGACCTAGTGTAAGTTACTAAACCTTCCTGAGTCAGTAAGATGGAGATAATAATAGTACCTACCTCACAGGGTCGTTGCGAAGATACAAGAGTTAATGTAACCAAAAGCACTTAGAGTAGTGCCTGCCTTTTTGTAATCATTCTATAAGTGTGTGCTATGATTATGGTAGGTTGTGATTATAATTGTTGTTATCTATATATTAAGTGCCTGGCACAAATAGTTGATCAAAAAAGATTAACTTTATTATGATTTCTTTTATATCTCTCTTCAAAGCACTTGCATTTTAAGGAGCCTGAAAGGAAAGGAATAGTATTACAAGTCTGGTTTTTGGTTTAACTAAACAGATGTCAGCGGGGTCCTTTCCAAAATCTTATTCCTTCGGGGATTCAAAATTTAATCCTATACCACGGGACAGAGATTTTTTTAATGCTCCTTAGAGCAAGAGCACATGCTTGAGCGTCACCGCAGACCTTCAGAATCAGAAGTTCTGGAGATGCAACCCGTAAGTCGCCTTTCTTTTTTTCAGTGCCTGATGACTTTTTTTTAAGACTTGCTTCTTAGAGTAGTTGTAGGTTAACAGCAAAATTGAGAGGAAGGTACAGAGGTTTCCCATACACCCCCTGTACCCACACATGCACAGCCTCCCATTATCAGCATCCCCTGCCAGAGGGGTGCACTGTTACAACCGATGAACCCACGTGGACACATCATAATCACCCAAAGTCCATAGTTTACATTAGGGTTCACTCTGGGTGGTGTACATTCTGTGGGTTTAGACAAATGCATAATTATGTGCATCCGTCACAAAGGTATCCTGCAGAGTCTTTTCCCTGCCCTGAAAATCCTCTGTGCTCCACCTCCCCTCCCCCAGCCCCTGGCAACCACTGATCTTTACACTGTCTCTGTAGTTGTGCTTTCAGTCTGTTTTAACAAGTGTCCCAGTGAATCCCCGACTTGCTAAGGTTTGAAAATACCAGATATATCCTCCTGCACCTTTGACTACCCTCTGTTCCTGGGGGTGTGGGAGGGGGGACGTGGTGGGTGGTTGACCAAGAATTGGGTACTCCATGTTTGACAGATGTTCCAGTCCAAGAAGCCCTAAGTGACTGAATTCAGCAGAAATCCAGGTAGTTCTGGAAGCAGAGTCAGGGTGGGGTGCGGGGAAGGAAAAGCAATTTGAGAGCATGTGAGTCTGTTGATAGGTCTGGAACAGAACGTTTCGGGATGTTGGGTCCTCTGGAAAATGCTGATGTCATGTCTTGTGCCGTACTGCCCTGAGTGATGGATAGAAGAGAAATCTCTTGAATTTTTATGTGAGGTTAAAATGAGAAAAATTCATTTCAGCCTTCAGAAGTCAGAGCTATCGGTACAAAAGGTCATTGATGCCAATTGGCATTGCTGAGCTCAGAGCAGGAGCATTAAAATAGCAACTTTTTGTTTTTTAAGCACTGGTTGCACTATTTGGGCTTGACTCTCAGTCTTTTGCCATCTTGCTCTGGAATCATAAGTAAAAAAGAAAAACACCAAGATGTTTCTCTTACCTCCTGCAGGGACAGGGGTAGGTAGTTTTCCTCACCCTAAGGGTGGTGTAATATTTGCAGTGAAGTAAGCAGAGCGATTCAATGATGACTCCATGGGAAAGTGATTGTTACTGCTTGTAGAGTGGAGGTGCCTGAGCGGTATAAATGATCGTGGCCATTTCAAGGGGAGTTAGCAAGTATTTACTGGGGACCTCGCCCTGTGCAAAATGTGGTTTGTTTGGGGTTCAACCTTGGTTGACAGGATTACTGAACCTTGGGAGAGGAAACCCGTCTCAGGGGAGGGGGGGTGGATTGGTTGTAAGATAAAATTTAGTTTGGTGCCGTATATACTGTGTTTGTGATGATAGAGTCGCATCCAAGTAGGTTTAAAACGTCTGAGAGTCATATGCATAGAGCCGTTAGTTCCAGTATTTGAAGCCATTAGGAATAGATTGATTGCATAATTAAGGAAATCTAAGGATCAAGGATCAAACTTTTAGGGGCACTGCAGTTATAACAAATAAAATATGAGGGGCTTCCCTGGTGGTACAGTGGTTGGGAGTCCGCCTGCCGATGCAGGGGACACGGGTTCATGCCCCGGTCCGGGAGGATCCCACGTGCCGCGGAGCGGCTGGGCCCGTGAGCCATGGCCGCTGAGCCTGCGCGTCCGGAGCCTGTGCTCTGCAATGGGAGAGACCACAGCAGTGAGAGGCCCGTGTACTGCAAAAAAAAATACAAATAAATAAATTAAAAATATGAGAAGTTAGTGAAGACACGAGAGACTATCAGAAGAGGTAGAAGTGGGCCCAGGACCATGTTCTATCATAGAAATCAAGAGGATACATTTTTTCAAGGAGATATGTTTTTTGACGTTAAAAGCAAGAAGTAAAAAAAAAAACATGTGGGAAAGTGGAGATGGGTCTTAGATTTGCTAAGTGAAAACGATAACTCAAAAGGAATTTTTTTTTATAAAACAGATGATCTTTATTACATTCATTTAAGGCATGATTTCTCAACCTCAGCACTAATGATATTTGGGGCTCGATAATTCTTCGTTATGAGCTGTCCTGTGCACTGCAGGATGTTTAGCAGTGTCCCTGGCCTCTACCCACTAGATGCCAGTAGTAACACCACCACCATCAGTTATGACAACCAAAAAATGTCTCCAGACAATGTCACATGTCCCTGGTTGAGAACCACTGATTTATTTATTTAGCTCCTGCTGTGTACATGGTACTACATTAAACACTGCAAGGCATAAAAATATGCCACACTTTCACCCTTAAGAGGAATGCATTCTGATTTTCCTAAATTGAGTTATTCTGCTATTTCTCCTATTATGTTGGTTAAAAGTATTTATGTACACATGCACATTTATGTATACACACACACACACACACGTATGTTATTCCTCCAAGATAACATTGTCAATTTAATTGTGGATTAATATTAGAAAAGTAGTAAATTGGAAATATTGGTGTTCCAATGCTATGTGTTTTATCATAGATCAGTGAAGGAAATTTTGATTATGGACCCATGGCAAAACGAGTAAGCAGTTTTCAAATCAAACTTTATATATTCCATTTGCATTTCTCTAATGATTAATCATGTTGAGCATTCTTTTGTGTGTTTGTTTGCAATCTGTATATCTTCTTTGGAGAAATGTCTATTTAGGTCTTCTGTATCACCTCACACCAGTCAGAATGGCCATCATCAAAAAAATCTACAAACAATGCTGGAGAGGGTGTGGAGAAAAGGGAACCCTCTTGCCCTGTTGGTGGGAATGTAAATTGATACAGCCACTATGGAGAACAGTATGGAGGTTCCTTAAAAAACTAAAACTAGAACTACCATACGACCCAGCAATCCCACCACTGGGCATATACCCTGAGAAAACCATAATTCAAAAAGGGTCATGTTCACTGCAGCTCTATTTACAATAGCCAGGGCATGGAAACACCCTAAGTGTCCTTGGACAGATGAATGGATAAAGAAGATGTGGCACATATATACAATGGAATATTACTCAGCCATAAAAGGAACAAAACTGAGTTATTCTTAGTGAGGTGGATGGACCTAGAGTGTGTCCTATAGAGTGAAGTAAGTCAGAAAGAGAAAAACAAATACCATATGCTAACACGTATATATGGAATCTAAAAAAATTTAAAAAAATAAAGGTCATGAAGAACCTAGGGGCAGGATGGGAATAAAGACGCAGATGTAGAGAACGGACTTGAGGATACGGGGAGGGGGAAGGGAAAGCTGGGACAAAGTGAGAGAGTGGCATGGACATATATACACTACCAAACGTAAAATAGATAGCTAGTGGGAAGCAGCCGCATAGCAGAGGGAGATCAGCTCGGTGCTTTGTGACCACCTAGAGGGGTGGGATAGGGAGGATGGGAGGGAGGGAGACGCAAGAGGGAAGAGATATGGGAACATATGTATATGTATAACTGATTCACTTTGTTATAAAGCAGAAACTAACACACCATTGTAAAGCAATTATACTACAATAAAGATGTTTAAAAAATTTTTTATATATTCCAAAGGCTCAAATTATTTTTTGCTCTCTCATTTCTTATGAAGACAAACACTCTTCCTCATCCATAGGTATGTTACAGAACTTCTGATTTTTTTAAAACTGCAATGGTATCAAGTATCCTTTGGTAGAAATTATAATTCTATATATTGCAAGTGTTCTACCAAGTTTCTAAGTTCTTAATAAAAGAAAGATGGAGATTTTGGACTGTAATTTGACCTTAGGAACATTTATAGGAATAATTACCACCGAAATAATTTCATGGCAAGAAGTGTCCTTGATGTTTGGAAAGTACTCTCCCTTAAAAGAAGCAGCCTGTCATCTTTCCAAACCTAGCTTCCTCTTTGCTTAGGAACAAGAAAGGAAATCTAACCTCGCTCTCCTGTTTTTGCTGCTTGTGACATTGAGCAAGGCCCCAACTACTGAGGCTAACGCCGAAATCCTTGTTGTCCCTGCAGACTGCATCATCTGCTATCAAAGGTGCTATTCAGCTGGGAATAGGATACACAGTGGGTAATCTCACCTCCAAGCCAGATCGAGATGTTCTCATGCAAGACTTCTATGTGGTGGAAAGTGTGTTCCTACCCAGGTAAGAACGTTGTTACTTGTGATGTTTTCCATGCTAAGGAAGCTTCGTTGTGACATCTCCATATTGAAGACTTTTCTACCAGTACAAGACTTTATTATCCATGCCTGTGTACATCGTGTACTGATGTTCATGTTAGACCTTTGGCTTGCCCAAAAGCAATCCAAATGATTAGTACTTTCGGTTGCGTCAGGGGTCTTGCATTTGTATGTGGTGATGGTAAATAGGGTTCATCCTTTGGGCCAGTTGTAATTAATTAGTTGTGATAATGCTTAGAAGACCCTATGGAGAAAGACTCTGAGATTCAGTGGGAAAGAGTACAGTAATCACAGAGTAATGTCTGCATAGGTTTAGAAAAAGAGGGCACCCAAGACGCAGCAGCTGGTGCCGAGTTTTTGCTAGCCCTAATTTAAAAGATGAGTTGGGGGATGCGCGTTTGGGCCTCCTGTCTGAGTACACTCATGTATCTCCTCTTTTAACTTTCCTCCAGAAAGCTTATGAGGATCCCCCTATTTTGATGCCATATTTGCAAAAACACCCAAGTTACCCATACATATCACGTCTAACTTTATTATACTGGGCGGGGGGAAATCAAACTAATAAGTCTGAGATGGATGGGTAGGGATGGTTGCACAACAATACGAATGGACATAATGCCACTTAACTATGCATTTTAAAATGGTTAAGATGGTAAGCTTTGTGTTATACATGCTCTACCAAAATAAATAAATAAATAATTTATAAGTCTATTACTAGCTTAACATAGGAAAAGAACTACTCATGATTAAATTGGAAATGTAGCTACTACAGACAGGACTTTTCAAAAAAATAAAAATATTTGATTTGGGGGCTTGGGGCCAATTATATTTTCTTTGGGGCTATGAGGATTGACTTGTCATTTATTTTAAAGTAACTGTTTCTCTCCAAAATAAGCCAATTTTATTATCAATTATTATTTGGCTTGAGTGAGAATGGTTGGACTGACACTTTTCCTCTCAGTGTTCTCATTGTCTTATTTTTTCAAAAAACCTTCAGGGAGATGGTACTTACATTTATTTCTATGTCCAGGTGTCAACTGCCTAGAAATAAAACCTTTAGGTGAGGGTGTCCATGTAGCCACAACAGAGCTCATGGATAAAAGAAAGTCAGCTATGAACCCAGACAGCTTCATTTTGCTTTAAATGCTCTGGGCTGAAGAACAAAGTTGGTCTATGCAAGTTTTAAAGTTTGCTTCTCTAGGTTTCCGTAGCAGCCACAAGAACTAGTTTCCATGCAGAAAATGGACAACCCCAAGGCCTAAGATATAATCCTGTCTGCTCATGACACTGCTCTTCTTTCTATAGCTGGAAAATGTCTGTTGTGTTTGTTTTTAACAACCTATCATTCCAAAACAGTATGTATTAACTATTATTTCTCTTTAAAGTCAGGAGGTTATGAGTTTATCTTAATCTTTTGGTATGTTCTGTTAGGCTCAAATTCCTGTGAATCAGGCTCAAAGTCCTGTAAATGTGTTTCCAGAATATTCTAATTCTCATGGTGTTCTAGGGCCTCTACCCAAATATTCCAACCTTATTTTTTTCTTCCACTGCAAAGAACAAGAGGAGCAGAGGCCTTTTGTAAGAGGCTGGCTGGCAGTGAGTTCAGGATGCCGGAGCAGTTACAGCTCAAGATGGGTGTACACAGAAGGGCAGGCTGCTGCATCCTGGCTGATCTTTTCTTCTCATAGTGTCCAATCAACAGAGCCAACCATTGATGGGAACCGCAGGAAGGCATGGCCCAAGCATACAGTCCCCAGGCCGGCAGCATCAGCATCATCTGGAACTCGTTAGAAATGCAGATTCTTGGGCTCCCCCCAGATCAACAAAATCAGATACTCTGGGTCTGGGACCCAGGAATCTGTTTTAACAGTTGCTCCAGGTGATTCTAAGCACATAAAAGTTTGAGAACCACCGAGCTAGCACATTGCTTCCCATTTTAGGGTGACAGTCGTTCTAGTTGATACCAAGTTTTGTTCTTGGAGCTCATAAAACCCTAAATGATTTTTTTCTTTTTTTTTTTTTTTTTTTGCGGTACGCGGGCCTCTCACTGTTGTGGCCTCTCCCGTTGTGGAGCACAGGCTCCGGATGCGCAGGCTCAGCGGCCATGGCTCACGGGCCCAGCCGCTCCACGGCATGTGGGATCTTCCCGGACCGGGGCACGAACCCGTGTCCCCTGCATCGGCAGGTGGACTCTCAACCACTGCACCACCAGGGAAGCCCCCTAAATGATTTTTTAATTAATATCTTAAATATCAAAATTACATCTGTTTAGCAACTGAATTGTACATGACACTGTATGAGATACGTACAACAAGGAGCACATAACTGAGGTCTTCATAGGCTCTTTTAGGCCCTTTGAGTGCCTTGATTCCTTTTGTTCACTGACAGTTTTTCATAAGCATACTGCATCGTTATGATTAAGACAAGAATGAGAGTTTTTTTCACCTTTTTATTCAGGAGTAAGAAACCAGAGTTGGACCTCGCTGGCTTCTGTATCTTTGACCTTAACTCTATATTCCAGGATAGCAACAGCAGCCGCTGAATGGCACACATGTCACTGGTGAGGGGCACCTAACTGACCCTATTTAGAGGAGTCCATTGTCGCATTTAAAATATATCATTTAAAGCATATATAGCTTTTAAATGTCAATATGACATTAAATGTTTGATTCAGGCAAGAATTTCTTTCAGCAGATACTGTATTGTTTGTTTAAAGAACATATGTGCTCCAGATGCATTTATATGAAACAGAAGAAACTTACTTGGGGTCTTGTCTCAGTTTCCTCATCTGGGATCAGTTTCTTCATTGGTTTAGCAAAGGGATTGGACCCAGTATTTCTCAATGGAGGTGCTATTGGCTTTTTTTGGATGAGTTAATTCTTTGTGCAAGACTGCACATTTGTCAACCCCAGGCCATGCCAGTAATTGTAGCAATCAAAATGCCCCCCAAAGTGATGGATAAATTCAGTATCTTGATCATGGTGGTGGTTTCACTGGTATATGCATATGTGAAGATTAATAAACTTTATTGTATGTCATTTAAAACTCAGTAAAGGGGCCAAATAATGCTCCTTCCCTACCTACCCATATGCCTGTGGATGAGTAGAGAAAGGTGGGCAGGACTGGCCCTTGTTGAAGCGACTGAAACATTCTGAAGTCTCTGGTGGCTCTAAAATTCAATGCATTTATCTGGGTCATAGAACTAATTGATTAGGGTACCTTGAGATGTTTTAATTTACCACTGCTAGGAAGCTGCTGGTTCTGTTTCCCTTAGCAACAAAGTGCATTGTGTTATTTTTTTATTTCTTTATTTTAAAGTGGCTCAAAGTTATTTTCAGATATTATGTACTTGCACTACAGATTATTTCATTTTGTAGCTGGAGAAAGCTCTGGACCTGTTTAAGACTTGAAGGATGATATAATACCCTTTTCAACTATCTGGTTCCATGATATTCCAAGGTCACAAAGTAGATGAGTAAGAGAACCATGGTCATATCTTAGTCTTTTGACCCCAAATTCTGTGCCATGATCAGAAACTCAGGGTTGCAGATAAATATTCCCATGTAAATGGAATTAGGAAGAAAGAGGATGTTTTATAATGTTTCTACCATGTAAACCTGAACCTGAACTGGCAACAGGAGGCAAAGTTTATGTGCCAACTATGGAGCAAGCATAGTTTTATTAATAATATTTATATAATATGCATTATTCAATTATTGTTATTACTTTCATCTTTGCCATAAAAAAGCCATTTTATATATGAAGTAACTAAGGCCCTGGGAACCAATGTGATAAACCAAAAAATGGTAAAGCCAGGATTTGAACTCCGGGGTGGCTGGCTCCAAAGTTTTGTTTCTCCCGACACTATGGTGATAAAGCACAGGAACAGTATTTCTGCATTTTTGAATCAAAAAAAAATCTAGAATTATGAAACTAAATCTACCTGTCTGGCCCCTTGACAATGAGCTTGAATCCGTCCCTCTGCTCCTCTGCAGGAGACACCATCACTGCCTTCTCTGGAAAGCTGGCAATAAAAGTTTATATATCTTTCCATATTCAAGAATAATTATCTAACCAAAGACTTTGTAAAACTCTCCTGAATTTTCATCTCCTCACTTATGAAATGGAGTTTAGCTTGCTGTGAGGACCACTGCAAAGCACAGACTGCCCTTAGATTGATGGACGCTCTTTGGGATTTATTTGAATCTCCAGGGAATACCCTCAAAGAGAGGAGAGAATTCCACAGAACTACTGTAAGGGTGAAACATTATTCTAAATGACAAGCAAACATATATGTCAAAGGTCATGTAAGTGTTGTCATATAAGTGTTGCCAGATATCAGTGCTAGACGTTATGGTTTTGACAGACTAGCCAACCACCTGCATTTCAAGTTTCACTGACATAAACTCATCCAAGAATCTGTCTGTACCAGGGGTCAGCACACTACAGCTCAAGAGAAAAAGCTGGCCCCCTGCCTCTTTTTTTAAATAAAGTTTACTTGTAACACAGCCTCGCCCATTCACTTACATATTGTCTGTGGCTCCTTTTGCACTACGACAGCACAGTTGAGTAGTTGCAACAAGACTCTAAAAAGATCGCCAACCCCTGATCTATACAGACATTCCATACCAGGTTTTATATAGATGTGGATAGAACACAAAGCTTCCAGAATATTTTTCTCTGGATTACATGAGAGGTGTGACTGTCACTGGACAAGCCGATAACACAAGGTCCCTTCAAGTCAAAACTTTTTAAATATTTGTTCAACATTTATGTAGCGGGGATGCGGAAAAATGATTTTCTGTCAATAAAAATTATATACCTCTTCCTTTAACTCAAAAATGAAAGATTTATTGCATGCACTGAATATTACATAACATTTTAACTTATTTGAAATTGCCTTGAAAACATAATTTCCCAGTGTGGTAATAACTACTTGAGAAGTTTAACATTTAGATGATGAACAACGATATCACATGTTCCCAGTAAATGACACCCCAGAATGCATTCTTTGGTTTTGGAATTTAAGCTGTCTTCAGCTACTGACTTTTAAAGACTGGCTGTCAGCTGATTCACCTCAAAAGATGGTGCAGCCTCGTGTTTCACAAGGCGGCTCAGGGGTACCCATCACAGATGTGCTCAGCAGAAGGAGGTTGGCACCAGCAGGGGGGTATGTCTGTTATTTTCTTATGTTTGTTTTGTTTTTCCATTCAAGAGCACTGTCTAATTTGGCAAGAGAGAGGACCAATTTCTGTTTCACAGGTTAAATAGTCATATGTGAAACCTGTGCGATCTCTGCCTTGCCTGAGTTGGCAGAGGCAATTAATAATGCTTAAAGCTGCTTCTTCATACCCTGACTTACAAAGGTCTACTTTGAAGACTGGCTGCCACCACTAGTTTGTTACTGGACTGTAGTGTCACTTGTCCAATTGTATTGCACTTAAGTTTTCTTTGTCTCAGTGTCACCATCTGTACATTAGGACAAAGGACCCTTCACTGATCCTGCCTCATGGGAGATGTGGTCATGTTTGCTGTGATGGTTAAATTTATGTGTCACCTTGACTGGCTAAGAGATGCCCAGATAGCTGATAAGACATTATTTCTGGGTGTGTCTGTGAGGATGTTTCTAGAAGAAATTAACATTTGAATCAATAGACTGAGTAAAGAAAATCACCTCACCAGTTTGGGTGGGCATCATCTAATTCGTTGAGGGCCTGAATAGAACAAAGAGGTGGGAAAAGGGCTAATTCACTCCCTGCTTGAGCTGGGACATCCATCTTCTCTTGCCCTGGGACGTCAGCATTCCTGGTTCTTGGGCCTTCAGACTTGGACCAGGCCTTATGCCATTGGCTTTCCTGGTTCTCAGACATTCGGGTTTGGACTGGAATTACACCACCAGCTCTCCTGGACCCCCAGCTTGCATATGGCAGATCGTGGGACTTTTCAACCTCCATAATTGCATGGGCCGATCCCTCATGATAAATCTGTCACCTAGAAGTTGCTGACCCACTTGTTTTGCCAGGAGGCCACAAACCCACTAACTGTCGGTTACAGTTTGAAATCAAGGAAGCTCACCATATATAAAATGCTGCCTCTAAAACCTCAAAGCTCTGGGCCTCAGCTCCAACACTGGACCCCTTAAGGGTCCTGGAGATGCTTAATCAGTTTCACCCCATTGCTTCGCACCACATCTCTCCACCCAGTGCCACCAAAAATGACGCTTGGCTATCAGGCTCTGAAATCACATACACAAAGCTGGGTGTTCACGGTACATACAGATGAGAACCCCAGCATGGCTAATCAAACGCAGCCTACCTGAGGCCCTCCTGGGGAAGTAATTGGGGTATTTGGGCAGGTTGTACCTGAAGCCTCTAACTGGATCCTGAAAAGGAAGACTAACCGGGGAACATTAAATTGAAGTTAAGGCAAAGCTGACTGCTTGTGACTTTTCCACTGCCCTGATGTGGATCTAATCTCCCCTCTTGTTTGTTCCTGACTAGCCTCGGTCAGTACTTTCCCTCCCTGGACTTTAATTTCCTTATCTGCTAAATGGGAAATTCTAGACGGTGGCTAATGCTTCCTCGAGCTTCAGCGTTGTATAATCCTAAACATTTATTGCCATTAAGAAATAACGTACTTTTGGACTTAAGACGAACACTAACTTTAAATTAAATGTAGTTAAATTAACAATTGAACACTCCTCTGAAGAGTGAATATCAAAATGCCAGAGCTGATCCATAATCAAACTTGGCTTCTTGGTGAAATAAGGGAGGAAAGGACAAGATAGAGAAAAGTACAGTTTTTTAGTTGAAGTTTCTTCCTCCTCTGGTGGAGTTAACAAACCCTTTCTTTAATAATTTGATAGGACAGTACTGTGTGTTGGCTTACTTGTTTAGGTTCTTCCTTGGCAAAAGCAAGTTGGAAATCCCATGTCGGCCTCCAGATTTTTATTGGTGACATTTTACCAGCTCTTGGGATCCAGACATATCAAACCCCTGGTGGAAACCTCACAGCTGAAATTTCCAAAGGCTCGATTTTATGCCAAGACAGGAAAGTGGAGTTTTTTCCCCCAATCACTACATAAATGGATTGAAGAAACATAAGCCTTAAATTGTGAAGAAGTCTGCTCTTCAGCAGAGTCCATTTTTGCTGGAGAAGTCTGGGTGCTGGACAGTCTCCTGTTGGCTACCACCCAGGCTCCAGCAAGGAAAGCCTGCAGGAGTCTTTGGTGGACCTCTTCCACGGGCCAGCAGACTAACGCTGATTGCGGTTGTGTTACTGCCTTTCGTGTGCGTGCAGAGGAGCCTCTGTGCTGGGCATCAGTGGACCAGCACCCACACTGGTACCCAGTAGGTCTGCCAGTGCCCAACCTGAGAAAATCAGGTTAGTGTCTGCTGGCTTATCCTCACTGCACCCGCTGTTTGGTGTTGCACTTGTGCCCTATACCTCCTGAGAAACTCCAGCTGGAGCCAACAGCCCATTAATTTGCATTTCCTGCAGTAGAACTTCATTCATGCCGAGTTGGTATTTGTTACTCACTGGAGCAGCTTAATAAGCAGAAGCAAACCCTTCTGCTGTGTGGTACCCAGTGTGCAGAGCTTTGTTTTGGGGTTATGGCTTTTACCCCTAACTTAAAAAAAAATTTTTTAATGTTGTAAATGGTAATATGTAGAAGGGTTAATCCTCATGATGCTTCTAGAAGAAATACTGTGAAAAGTGTCCCTTTCATTCCTGTGCCTTTATTACCTGTCTAACTCTAGTGGTCACTGTTACTTGGGGTCTGTATATCCTTCAAGGATTTTTTGTGCAGATACATGCCAGAGATATATTTTTTGCTTTTGTATGCAAATGGTGGCATGCCATACACAGTATTCTGCATCAAGCTTCTTTCACTTAATCTGTCTCAGATCTCACCACGTCAGTACATAAGCCTCCTCGTTCTTTTTTAATAGCTGCGTGGTATTCCAGTGTGTGGCTGAACCATAATTACGTTGACTGGTTCCCTTCTGAGAGACATCTAAGTTGCTTCCAATCCTTTGTCCTTACAAACAGTGCTATAATGAATAACCAGGTACAAACATGTCATTTTGTACAAACAGCAGTTTGTCTGTACTGTAAATTATAGCCATGCATTTGCTGAATCGAGTTATGTACATTTGTCATTTTGACAGGAGTTGTGAAAATGTCCTCCAAAGGAAAAGTATCAATTTGCTTTCCCACTAATAGTGCCTCAGGGTACCAGTCTCCCTTGAGCTATATCAATGTTTTAAATTTCTGCCCATCTGAGAGAGAAAATGATATCTCGGTGACCGTGAATTTGCATTTATTCTATTATAAGTGAGATTGAACATCTTTTCATATGCATAAGCCATTTATGCTTCCATTTCTGTGAAGTGCCTGATTATACCCTGGGCTATTTTTTTTACATATATAACTTTTCAGTCTTTTTCTTTGCTGTATTTTGGAGCTCTTTGTATTGGGAGATTAGCTCTTTGTGATATGAGTTGCAAATATTTTCTCATTTTGTCACTTTCATTTTCCCTTTTTTTTTTTTTTTTTAAGCCAGTTAGTCACTTCATTCTCCATGTGACACGTCCAACCCTGGGCTGTCTCCTGTCAGCACACAGCCTTAATCATCCAGACACACTGAGGGCTCCCCACTTGCCAGGTGCATGGCCTTTCATGTTTCCATCCACTTGGCCATGTTATTTCTAGGGGCTCAGTACCAGGCCTCAGAGAGCACAGCTTGTAAATGGCAGAGATGGAACTGGAACCCAGGTGTCCCTGGACCACAGGAAGTTAGGAGCATCTTAACTCCCATACAGGGTATCCAGTATGATTTAACAGAATGCAAAGTCTTAATGTTTGTCAAAGGAAAGCAGAATTCATAAGCTAAAACCTACTAAGAGAAAAAAAGTGGCAATGTTTTATGATCCACTATTAGGGAATGTTCCTCTCCATTCAGGCAAATGGAGAGGTTCAAGATTGTATAACCTCAGCAGTTAATTATTAATATATTGTTAGTTATGCTGTGAAGAAATTGCCACTTTCTATAATGCCTGTGTTAAGTATTACCCCTGCCCCCTTTTCATCATCTCCATTTATACAAATACAATTTATTGATGACCCCATACAGGCAAGCCTGCCTCACAGTTGACCCATACCATTCTCTGTATCTTAATGTGGCCCAAAGCTAGCTAGATTTTTCTCATTTTTAGTGATGCGGTGGCTTTTAATACGAGCTGTCAGGTGTCAGGGTGGATACCTAAAGAAACAAATGTTCCCTTTCTCTAACCAGAGATGTTCTCTGTGTGTGTGTGTGTGTGTGTGTGCGCGTGCGTGCGTGCGTGCGTGCGTGCGTGCATGTGTCTGCCTGTCTCATTGCCAAGGAAACCTAACACTATCCTTTTTACACCATTGCTAAATAAACCATAGTACTCAGGGAGATGTGAATCCAAGGAAAACTATTGTAATTAATACTTGCTTCAGGGAAAGGCGAACAACTCAAGAAGCTCAGAGTTACCAAAAATGAAAATGATAATAAAAAATACTGTATCCTCAGGGGCTTCCCTGGTGGCGCAGTGGTTGAGAATCTGCCTTCTAATGCAGGGGACACGGTTTCGAGCTCTGGTTTGGGAGAATCCCACATGCCGCGGAGCAACTACGCCCGTGAGCCACAACTACTGAGCCTGCGTGTCTAGAGCCTGTACTCCACAACAAGAGAGGCCGCGATAGTGAGAGGCCTGCGCACTGCGATGAAGAGTGGCCCCCGCTTGCCACAACTAGAGAAAGCCCTTGCACAGAAACGAAGACGCAACACAGCAAAAATAAATAAATTAATTAATAAACTCCTACCCCCAACATCTCCTTAAAAAAAAAAATACTGTATCCTCTCTAATAAAATCTTGGGCCCCCCAACTGCATGGAAATAAATCATTTAAAGAATAATTCCATGTAAGTGGAACGGGTGTTTTATTTTACTCTTGAATGTTGAAGGTGATCTGCTGTAATGGAATGAATTGCTTTGCATGAGATTGAAAGGAGAAAACAGAGTGGAACAAATTAAAAAATTGGCAACACTCTTAACCCACTGAAAATAGCCTGCTTCAGAACCCAAGGCATTGTGATTATTTTTACTTGCTTGCAACAGTGAAGAAGGATGTCAGAGGTCATTTTGAACCTCTGCTTTTACCTCTTATGTCTACATAGCGCATGTTTTCAAGTTATATTCATATAAGTTCCAAAATTATTCCTTTTGGCAATCCCATAAAAGCTGTAACTGAGTGCATGTCTCCTCATAAATCCCAAAATATGGAATGAGGAAATGTTTGAATACCATACCTGGGTGTCATACAAGCATTATGAATATTCAGCTGTACTTACTTAGGGCAACAGTAGCCATTTAAGTGAGCAGGTGATATAGGGGCTCTTCCATACATGAGCTCTTCTCCCAGGCAGCCTCCGTTCCTGTGTCACTCCCCTCCTGTGTGTGCCTTGCTGCTGCTTGAGTGCAGTCCTGGCCTTTCCAGATGAGATTTATTATAAGAGGATGGCCCCTAACAACACAAGCCAACTACTTCCTCTGGAACTCACCAAAAGGAACAGTCATCTGTAACCATGCAGGGGAAAACCTGGCCGCACTGGATACATTGAACAGATCAAGGATGGTCTTTGACTATGGTGATTTTGACTTTATATGTTGACTTTTGAACCTAAGCTTCACCTAAGAATCAACTTTACTGAATTAGCATTATCTTGAAAACTCATTTTTTCCACTCAAAAAATACTTATCGTCTACCATGTGTTAGGTGCTGATACAAAATTCTGACTGACCTCAGCAAACTTAAATTGTAGTAGATTCCAAGTGCTTGTTGTGTGCTAAAAGCCTTTTTATTTGCACAGTTGATTCGTTTAACATCCATGAAAATCAGCCTTCCGTGTCCCATCTAGAATATGGTAAAAAGAGATCCTGAAACTCTACATAAAAGTATATTATTCTACTGCATTGTTCTAATTTCTTACAATGAAGGATTAGGTGACTTTTCTGATGTCATGTGAAATATATCTAGTCAAAGAATAAAATGAATGGTAAACATCGTAAACATCAACATTCAGGGTGGTGGATGCCTCTGAGGAGAAGGAAGGGTATATGATCAGTAAAAAGTACAGAAGGCAATTCAACTATATGAATAATATTCTTAAGCAGCATTTTAGGTTCATGAGTATTCACTGATTTCTTTATACCTTTTATATATCATAAATTTTGCACAAAAATGTTCAAAGGTGAACCCAGAAGAGGGAAAAAATATAATGATATATATGGGAATGGAAATCAGGTTTTAAAATCCCTAAAATATCTAAGGTCTTTTTCCTGTAACTATGGATGTAAGAAAGAGTTCAGATTCAGGACCCATCTATTTCCACTGTGATGGTTCTCTCTGTTGGTGAGATATTTTCTAAATTATTTTACTTATTCCTAGTTTAAAATGTTTATCCAACATTCAAAATTCATTGCCAAAAAAATGCATTTTTGGCATTGCTCCAAACACTAAGCCCTGGATCTTATACCTAAAGCATTACAACAGTGGTTTCATTGGGGAAAATGGAGAGATTTTCCCAAGAAGGAGGCAGAGGGGGATGATGAATTTTCAGGTTAAAGACACACTGTGATTGGCAAGGGATGCCTGCTTGGAGTGGCCCTTGCTGCGTTAGCATCTGTTTTTACCCGATGCCCATTGGCCTTTGTGACATGAGGTTAGAGAGACCCAGTATCAAGGGATGTTTTCCTAGAGGGGAAATTGGCACAGGACAAATAGAGCTAGAATTTGAAGTCAAAATTGTCTTTGCTAATGTTCCTTCTCTCTCTCTTTCTTTTTTTTTCTTTTTAACATTTTAACTGCAGTGAAGGGAGCAATCTGACCCCAGCACATCACTACCCAGACTTCAGATTTAAGACATATGCTCCACTAGCATTCCGATATTTCAGAGAACTTTTTGGTATCAAGCCTGATGATTACTTGGTAAGAACCTATCATTTTCCTTCCTTCTCCAGAAATGTGTGACGTCAACATTTTTCTCATAGCAACAGTGACAAGTGGCTTGTGTCTCTTCTTTTACAAAGCTCTGGAGCATAGTAAAAGTTCCAAGTTTCATAAGGATTATAAATTTAGCTTCAGGAAATGTAGTTTGACTCTGCAGCTCTTACCTGATAGCTACAAAATGTGCTATGGTAATTGATATTTGAATAAGTGGGGTATCGGTTGCTACTTCAGATAATTATTCTAACAGATATATTATAATTAGTTATAAAGACTCCTGTGAATTTTGCTGATTGGATTCTGTATGAAAGCCTTCCTATTTTAATTGACTTATTTATACCATTCGTCTCAAACCTGCCTTGGCCCACAGCCATTTTCACCTTGACCTACAATTTGAATGTGATTTTAAAGCAGCTGGATAGTTTTGTTTTCAACAGTTCTTCATGCCGGCTCTTTCTAGAGGTGTTTTTGTTTGGTACCAGAACATGTATTATCCTTAGGCCTGTCTCTTCTCCCTGTCTGCCTCCTTGCACACAGTGGGTACAAACACAGCCGCCTTATTGTGAGAATGTCTGATGTGACCTCAGAGTTTTACCTTATTCCTATTCAAGAAGCCAGGAGCTCTCTTTCTGTTTCAAGAGAAAAAGTGGTTTATCTCATAATTTGATCACTGTTAACACCCTGGGGCTCTTGAAAATTGGTTTTCAAGAAGCTTTAGGAAGGATACCATCAAATAGTTATTGTTCATCCCATTCTGAACGATCTTAATAAGACTTGAGCCAGATCCTAGAAGAATCCTTTGCAGAGGAAGTACAGCAACATGTGTTACTTGTTAACAGAGAGTATTTAAACTGTATCTTATAATTTGGGTAAGGTATAAATGGTTAACTTCAGAGCTGATTCTGTTCTGGGCTGATGAAAACCCACGAATTTAGCTGGGCCCTAAGAAAATAACATGACTTCTGCCTGATGAATGAGAGAATACTGGTTCCTCAAGACACATTAATAAGTCTTCACAGAGCATGAGAACTGAGTAGAAAGTCCTTGGGTGCCCTGCTGCCCTTAAATGTGCACTGATACAACTCAACATCAAAAATAAATAAATAAACAACCCAATTTAAAAATGGGCAGAGGATCTGAATAGACATTTTTCCAAAAAAGACATACGGATGGCCAACAGGCACATGAAAAGATGCTCAACATCACTAATCATCAGAGACATGCAAATCAAAACCACAATGAGCTATCACCTCACACCTGTCAGAATGGCTATGTTGATCTCTGCCTCACCACACCCCTTTGATGGAGAGACTAGGTGCCTCTACCCAGCATTACCAACCCTGCCCTCCCAACCACTCAAGTACAACACAAACACACACATTTGCAGGATTGGGGGGTGGGGTGTACCTTAGAGAAGATCCTTTAGTTCCTGGCCATTCTGTAATTACTGAGGGTCACTGTCATTC
Source organism: Lagenorhynchus albirostris (assembly GCF_949774975.1). Classification (NCBI taxonomy): domain Eukaryota; kingdom Metazoa; phylum Chordata; class Mammalia; order Artiodactyla; family Delphinidae; genus Lagenorhynchus; species Lagenorhynchus albirostris. The sequence continues at coordinate 50,520,831 of NC_083101.1, read as the reverse complement.
ACGAAACATGTTTGGAGAACCCAGTGGGGTCTTGATACTGTGTTATTGAAAACAAGATTGATAGCTCATCTTCTGCCATATGTTACCAGTTAATGGATTCTCTTCTGACTTACCTTGAGCTCCTGCCAGCCAAGGAGATGCCACCAGACTTGCATTTCATAACACAGATTCAATCAGTGTGATGAGATGGCTGTCTACCCTGAGTAGGTCTTCCTTTAGTGTTCCTGTGGCCGCTGACGGGCAGGCTGGGAAGCCCATTCTTTTATTCAGTCTTTCTCACAAGATTTCTCTCCTTGGGGAAGGCCTTTTTCTGAGCAACAACTCACACAGCTTATACAGTTTCCTAATGAGCCTTTAAGCTGGAAAAGTTACCTTCATAATGAGGTCAGAGTATTTACAAAGGAGCAGGGGAGACCAAGCTGATGACTTCTCAAAGCAAAAATCCTCCTTCATGTACCTGGCAAGAGGTGGTTAATTGATCACTGGGTACTTTGAATACCAACTGTAACTAATATACTTTGCTAATAATTATGGAGAGATTCAAAAAATTATAAGTCATGGCACTCAGAGAACTTAAAATCCAATTGGAATGATGATTTATGTGGGAAAACAACGAATTCTACCAGGCAGTAAATAAAAAGACGGAAGCAAAACAATAACTACTCCAGGATTTCAAAGGAGGGAGAGGTCTCTCTCTGTTGGATTGATGATTAGGGGGGCTTCTTATGGGCATGGCGTAGTTTAACTGTGACTTAAAAATTGCAAGGGATTTGAGTAGGTGGGAAAAAGGGAAAGATGTTGGGACAGGGTATAAGGGTAGGGAGCAGTGTTAGCACTGTCAGCCAGAGATGCAAGTGCATTAAATATTTAGAAGGACTTTGAGTGGTCCAGTATAGCAGGAGGGGAAGGTTTTGATCAGGAACATTAGAAAGACAGTGCTAGATAATTCAAATAACCAGTTGTGGGTTTTTTGTTGTTTTTTTAATTATAGGAAATTGGTGAAATGTCAAGACTGACTAGATATTTGATTATGTTGAAGTTTTGGGGGTTTTTTGGTGGGATGATGGTATTGTGGTTTTGTTTTTTTTGTTTTGTTTTGTTTTGTTTTTTTGCGGTACGCGGGCCTCTCACTGTTGTGGCCTCTCCCGTTGCGGAGCACAGGCTCCGGACGCGCAGGCTCAGCGGCCATGGCTCACGGGCCCAGCTGCTCTGCGGCATGTGGGATCCTCCCAGACCGGGGCACAAACCCGTGTCCCCTGCATCGGCAGGCAGACTCTCAACCACTGCGCCACCAGGGAAGCCCGTGGTTGTGTTTTAAAAGAGGAATCCTTGTCTTTTAGAGACACATACTGAAATATCTGTGGGAGAAATGATATGATGTCTACGATTTGCTTCAAAAGAATCTGAGGGAAGCAGCCAGGGCAATGGTTGAGTGTGTAAAGGAAACAAGGCTGGCCATGAGTTGATAGCTGAAAATAGACACGTTGAAGCCAGAAGATAGACATGTGTGTCAATTCACACACAATGTTAATTAGTTCTCTTTACTTTCGTGTATGTTTGAAATTTTCCATAATGAAAAGTTAGGGGGGAAAAAAAGATGGGATCAGACAGATAAGTGTGCTTTTGTTTGATTGCATTTTCCACCTCCCTTATTAATTGTACACACAGTTCAGTAACCGGACCCATCTCCGGGACCTGGAAGAAACAGAACAAGGGCAGTGGGCCTCTAGCTAAACATGGCTGCCCGGTCCCCAGTGGCTGGGGCCACCCACAGCCCAGGACCAAGGCAGCTCACCTTACTGGTCTTGGAGCTTCTGGAAGCTCACTCTAAACTACTACATCTGAGGAGCCCACCCAGTCATCTGGAGTGTGGTAGATGAGGAAGGGGTCTTTTGCCGGACACAACATGCTTCAGAAAGTCAGGTGGAAACTCAGAGACCATTTTTTTTTTTAAATAAATTTATTTATTTATTTTTGGCTGCATTGGGTCTTTGCTGCTGCGCATGGGCCCTCTCCAGTTGCAGCGAGCGGGGGCCACTCTTCGTTGTGGTGCGCAGGCTTCTCACTGCAGTGCCCTCTCCGCTGCAGAGCACAGGCTCCAGGCGCCTGGGCTTCAGTAGTTATGGCTCGTGGGCCCCAGAGTGCAGGCTCAGTAGTTGTGGCGCAGGGGCCCAGCTGCTCCGCAGCATGTGGGTTCCCCCCAGACTAGGACTTGAACCCGTGTCCCCTGCATTGGCAGGCAGATTCCCAACCACTGCGCCACCAGGGAAGCCCTCAGAGACTTTTTAACCCAACTCTTCATTGTAGATGAGGAATCTGAAGCTGGTGAAGGGAGGTGCCCAAGGTTACCCACGTTGGGGACTGGAGGCAGAGCCCAGGCCGGAACAGTGGTCTCACCTCCTTCCCTGGTGCTCTTTCCCTCTACCAGTTGGCCTCATGCTTCCCAACCACTAAGTCTCAGACCTCTTATTAGATGTGGTCTCAAGATGACCACTCCCTAGCCATCAAACTATGAACTGTGGTTATCCATTCTGAAGAATACAGCCAAAGAGGTAAAAGACCCCTAACAAAGCACATTTTCAAAGAGTTAAGGCCAAAAAAGCACAGAAAAATGAATTAAAACGTCCCCTGAAAAACTGTGTGAAGAAAAAAAAAGGATACGGTGCAGATCACAAATGCATGCTGGCATCTATCAAACTGGGGTTATCTAAACCCAAATTTGTGAAGATATACTGATCTAAATAGGAGAGGAAAGGAGAGGGTAACTTTACGTAGGGATTGGTAACTATTGGTAGATTTGATATTGGATCTCTGTGATGTTTGTATTTCTACTTAGTCTTATACTGTTGCATCTGGATTTCAGCCTGAATAACTCTGATTACATTCTCAGTACCATTAAAACTCACCATGTGCGTGCCAATTACAAGTTCATGTTGAAACGTGCATAATTTGGATATAAGACAGTGTGGTGAAGTCCACGTGCACGGCACAGCAATGCAAATGCTCCTTATTCCTTATTTGTTCCTAAATAAATGCCTCCCAGGGGAAGGCCAAGGGGCCCCAGAGCATTTTTTTCCCATTTCTGCTTGGGCAACAGGCCTTTGGTTCATTTCCTTCTTTACCAGGTGCCTGGGTATTCCCAAATCCAGGGTGATTTATATGATATTTTTCAGGCTCACCAACACCCATAAGAAAGAGAGCGGGGTGAATATTTGACACTGTCGAGGGTAAGAAATGGCAGGAAAAATGATCTCCACCTCACTGTGCAAGTTTACAACGTTAATTTGCCTTGGCAGGTTCCAGCTGGGTTGTACTTTGCATTCTTGCCAGTGGGTACATAGGGAGGCCCTGCAGGAAATACAAGGCAGGGAAGGAACACGTCGGAACAGCTTGCGCAGATGAGAGGGCTGGGAAGGTGCATCAACCCAGGCGTGTACACAGGGGCTTGTTGATCGTGGCTAATTAAAATGTTCCCATAGCGCCTCTATATTTGCTCTGAAAAGGCAACATTTCAGAGAAGATTGCTTAGCAAGAGAACATGGTAACCAAGTTGCAGGGTGGAAAACCATAGAACTAGAGGTGAGAATGGTAATAGTCCCAGGTGTTCAGCATCATAATGCTAGTTTATTGCAGACTGATGCTGTGCTAGGAGTGACCCCAAAATGGTTATTAAAATAGGTCAAAACAACTAATTTCTCCATTCATATTCATTTATAAATTACATAATAAAGGAGTATTTGGCAATTAAGTAACCAATGAAATAGCCTCCAGATTGTGTTACTGCTTGTAGAAGAATTTGAGAGTTTAATTGGAAGCAGATGTTCACGTCTGAATCCAGTTTTCCCTCGACAGCTCTTCCTGGATCACCCCCTAATTTCTCTATTTGCAGAAATAGATCACCCCCTAATTTCTGCATTCTTTGCTTTTTTTGTACTTTCACATTTACTCCTATCCATAAGAAGGTTCTGTGCCAGAAATTCAAACCCCATGGAACAAAAAATCAGAATCCTAAAGGCGGTCTGGGGTCTGCCTTCACTTTTTATGAGAATGGGATCCACACCTTTATTTTCCCAGGTCTCAAATTCATGATTATACAGAAGACATAGGTTTTTTCTTTCTTTTTTAAAAATTAATTTATTTTCTAATTGAATTATAGTTAATTCACAATGTCATGTTAGTTTCAAGTATACAGCGAAGTGATTCAGTTACATGTGTGTGTATGTGTGTTATACACACACACGTTCTTTTTCAGATTCTTTTCTATTATAGATATTACAAGATATTGAGTAGAGTTCCCTGTGCTATACAGTAGGTTCTTGTTGTTTATCTGTTTTACGTATAGTAGTGTGTATATGTTAATCCCAAACCCCTAACTTACCTTGTCACCCCCAGCCCATCTCTTTTCTTGCTTCACCAAGAATATCTTAGTGTACCTTTGGGTAGCCCTCTTGTCATGGGACTTAGGCTGAAACCCTCAGTACCTCCTAGGGCACTGCTGGCTCTCCAGCTGTGTGTATGATCATGTAATGAAAAATGGCAACAGCAATGACTAAGTGGTCACTCTGCCTGGGGTTTCAAAAGCATTCGTTTTTAAAACTTTGAGCTGCTGTTAGGTAGATATTACCATCGTTATTTTAGAGATGAGGTTCCTAAGACTCCAAGATGCTAAGTTCCTCACTCAAGGTCAGAGAACTGGCTACTGACAGAGTCATGATTTTAGAAACATCAGTCGATTCCAACTCCCAGGCCTTTCCTTCCGCGTGGACTCTGCACACAGCAGGGAAGGTGCCCTCTGCTTCTTCTTGGCTTTTATAGCATCCTGTGTGCAGTGTGAGGACTATTTTTGTTTTCCTCTCTTATCCTCAACTGGTTCATAAGGGCTTAGGCTGCACTGCTGCTTAGCAAGAGAGCTTCAGGAAGCAAGGCTAGAGGAAAAAGAAGGAGGAGGTAGCAGATGGAAGTTGCCAGTGATGCTTAGGAAGGCAGCAAACACTTGCTTCTTTCTTTTCCTGGTGGATTTTGTTTCCCTTACCCACAGTGCTGCCAAAGCAGGTTAATTTAAAAGGTAACATCTAGAAACTTCCTTTTCATCATTCTTCTCCCAGTTTCTCTGTTTCTTCTCCTCCCTCCTTCCTTTTGTTCCTCACTTCCTCTCAGATTTTTCTGTGATGAGGACTTAAATATTCACAAGCCCGGATAAAATGCTTTGGAGGACGTTCAGCCCTGGTGTTTTCAGATGCCTCCATCCGCAAAGTACAGTTCCTTAAATCCCTACTTTTGCCTCGCACCAGGGCTCGTCTGATCTCACACCATAGCGTCCTTACCTTTTTCTCTGCCCCTAATGTTTCTCTAGTCAATAATTGGGATTTATTAGCTAATAAACACTAAGCTCATTAGCCCAAAATTGACTGTTCTGCTGGGTTGGGGCACTTCTTGGTGAGACAGCCCTTCAGTTGTTGGTAAATTTCAATCATTCATTTGACAAAAATTTATTGAGTTCCTTCTGTGTACAAGGCACAGGTCCTGAACTGTATCAGAGTATAAGATAGTCATAGTTTCTGCCCTCATAGAGTTTTACAATCTCATGGGAACTTGGAATAACTAAATAGGCAATTAAGGTATTTTGTGGTAACTTGTGTGACGAGAACATTCGGTGCCAGGAAGCAGTTGATCTGGATTCGCAGAACCAGGGAGAGTTTTCCAGGGCAAGCGCTGTCCAGCAGACACTGAAGGCTAAAGTCACTGTAACAACCTCCTCACTGTGTCTTCCTTTTGTCCACCTACTGTGGGCTCTCAGCACAGCAGATGGCATGGTCCTCTGCTCCAGATGGTGCAATGGCTTTCAGCTCCCCTAGAGAAAGGGCCAAAGTCCATACCATGGCCTATGGCTCCCTATGTGTCGGGTCCACCCAACCCTTCTGGCTTCTTCCCTTTCAGTTCTCCTCCCTGCTCCCTCTGCTTCAGCCATGGCCTCCTTGCTGTGCCTTGAACTCTCCAGGTCTCAAGACCTTAGCATTTGCCCTTCCCTCTGCCTGGAATACCCTTTCCCCAAGTATCCCCAGGCCTCTCCTCAAATGCCACCTTCCCAATAATGCTTTTAGTGACCACCCAGGCCTCATCATTGCTGGCACTCCCTGCCCCCCTTTCCATGCTTCCTTTTTCTCAACAGCACTTGGCACGTTCTGATGTATAAGTTATTTACTTGTTTGTTGACTGTTTCCTCCTACTAGAATATAAGCTTCCTGAGTGCCTGGGACAGTACAGACAGATGCTCAGTAGATACTTTTTAAATGTTGAATGAACACGTGAATGATGCATTTCTGGCATACAACTAGAATCATGTGTGAAATTAACCAAATCACCCTGAGGGTTTTCATGAAGAATCAGCAAGCCGAGTATATGTTAAAACTGGTATGTCAAGTGTGTAAGTGCATACTCATTCGGCCAAAAATACTCTGTTATAATATAAAGCTAGTCTAGTTTCTGTTCTCAAGAAAATAAGGGGTTTTTTTTAGAGTAAGTTTTATTCAGTGGTAGTCAACCAGGTAAAGGCAGCATGGAGGTTGTTTCCAATAGAGGAAAATGCAAAAGCCAGGAGTGTGTGGCACACTTAAGAAAATGAGAAATAGTTCTCTGTGTTTACAGGTAGAGTTTGAGGAGAGAATTGATGAGAGAGAAGGCTGGAGAGCAGGACTCCATCATTCATGGACTCAAATGCTCTCTTAAGAAACTTGGGTATTCTCTTCTTTGTAAACAGTGGAACCCATTGAAAGGTGTGAAGGTGTGGAAGGCTATGCCATTCAGAAAGATCTCTGGTCTCCTGGTGGAGAATGCACCGGGGGGTGGGGGGGCGGTCAAGAATGGATAGTTGAGAACAGGTGGAGCTCACCATGGTAATCAAGGCATGAAAGATGAAACCACTGAACTTCGGGTATTGGAAAAAGAGATGCCATGAAGGGGGCAGATATTATCAATAGTCTGGATATGGAAGGTGAAGAAATGGAGACATCAAAGAGGATGCCCACGTTTCTGGTTTGGGAGCAAAATGTAGATAATGATGCATCAAGATAATGATGCTTCCGTTATCTAAGATAGAGGAAAAGGGGAGAAGATGGAGGACGGCAGAGGAGGCAGATGATCTAGAGTCACCACGTACAGTTGTACAGGGTGTGCACTGCCCAAGAACACCTGGCTAAGGTGAAGGAATGAAGACCCGAATCCATTTCTTCATCTATTCACCAACCTGTATCTGGTCCAGAGCTGCATCTGCCAGGAAAAAGAGTTCCCTCTTTCTAATTACTACAAAGTCACCACAAGGGCTAACCACAGGCCCGAGATGAACTTGCTTTTGAACTTGTTACATGTGCAGTGTTTCTGGTATAACCAAATAGAAATGTCTGTTGAAAAGTTAGGCATACAGGTCTGGATCCCTAGAGAGAGATCTGAGCTGGAGATTGAGAGGTTAGAGTCATTTCCTTGTTGAAACCATGAGTGGATGACCTCCCTTGGGAGAGTAAATAGTGAGAAGAGAATAGGTGTTGGTGTCAAGTGACAAATACACAGTGTGGATCACACCTTCTGTTGTTATTCTATGGGCATTTGTTGGAAACAAAGCACCTTGGTCAATACCACTGTTGGAGTTGTCTCATTGGACAAATATGGTGATTGTGATTCTGTCATACTGGGGGTGGAGGAGGGCATGTTGTTTCCCGTCGTAGAATTATTAAGGTAAATGGATCAAGTAAATGTTTAGAAATCTCAAAAGAGACCTCTTAGCATACGTGGAGTCTTCTTTTAAAGCTCTTGGAGAGGGCTTCCTATTTTAACATGGCCAAGATATGTAACGCTGTGATTTTCCTTCCTTGTATGCATCATACACATTAAATGTATTTCTACTATTTATTTATTTGCTCTTGTAGTATTCCATATGCAGTGAACCTCTCATAGAGCTCTCTAACCCTGGAGCCAGTGGATCCTTATTTTTTGTGACCAGTGATGATGAATTTATCATCAAAACAGTTCAGCATAAAGAAGCAGAGTTCCTTCAGAAGCTCCTGCCAGGCTATTACATGGTAAGTAACTACACATAATTGAAGCTTCGACTTAAGGTTTAATTACTTTCCTCCACAGTTTTCTTTTATATGTTTTTTTCAGTGGCTCTTTGGCATGTTTCCTTGTCTTTGGTGAGCTTTATTTTGCATTTAGAGTGTACTATGACATTCGTTGAATAGATTTTTAAAAGTAAGTAGAACTGAGTAGTAGAGCATAGCTGTTGACTGACTCAGTCCTGAGCTTACATCCCACTCAGCCGTCAGCTAACTATGTGAATAAGGTAAGCTCTGAGCCTCAGTCTCCTCAGTCTTTGAAGGCTGGGAAACACCTATCTTCCATGGTTGTTGTAATAAAGAAAGGATCTAGGATGTAAGATAAAGGAAGCAATGCATTGCAGAGCTCTTTGCCGCAGTACATAGTACTTATATGTAGTTAACATTCATTGAGGGCTAAGCTCTGTGTTAAAACACAGCTGTAAGTGCTTTGCATGCAGTAACTCATTTAATCCTCACAGCATCTTGGATACTTCAGTCATTGCCATTTTATAGATGAAGTAGTAGAGACAAAGATAAATGGAATCACTTGCCAAGGGTTATTTAGCTAGTGGGCCGTAGAAGTGGGGCTTGAATACAAGCAGTAGGGTTCCAGAGGCTGCATCTTTAACCCCTGCACCATGTACTGGCATACATTCCGTATTAGCTATTCTTAGCCATTACACTTCAGAATTTAGGATTTCATCAGTTAAATATAACGTGAAAATCGCCTTCCATGTAATGTTTTAGAGACAAAGAAACAATAACCTAGCCCAGGTGGATTTGCTAGTCATTTAGACCAGATTTTTAAGAAAGAAACACTTTTCCTCAGTAGTTTTGTCATTTTCATACCTCTGGTTTCTTTGTACTTTCATAGCAGTTATTAATTTTTTGTGATTGGAATGGCTACAGGGAGAAGTTTGGATTTCAGAAGCCCCAGTTCTGCCATTCATTTGCTATGAGAGGTGATAACTGTCATCTTTGTTTCAAAACAAAATTGATGAAAAATGCCACTTAGTATGTAAAAATATTATTTAGTTCCAACATCAGATAAGACAACATTAAATGCTATAAATTAGTCCCACATATAAATATAGGAATCAAAACTCTAAACAAAAATATTAGTGGGCAGCATATACAGATTTTAAAAGGTTTTGATCCTGAACAAAACTGGGAAATATTTTTTAGCACAAATTGTCTACTTTATGTCAGAGAAAATAGAAAATACAGAAAAGAAAAAAAATGCAACCAACTATATTTTTCTCAGAAATACATATTACTAATATTTTGTATATATCGTTTCAAATATATTCTAGTCATATACACATTTTTAAATAATTTAAAATTGCAGTCAAACTGACAGCACTCTTTACTAATCTGCTAAGTGAGTAAATCTTAAACTTCTATACTTCTAAGCTTAGATAGACTAGTCTCTTTTATAAAACTACATTGTCCAATATCGTAGCCATTAGCCATATATAGCTATTAAATTTAAATTAATTAAAATTAAATAAACTTTTAAAATTTAGCTGAACAAGTAATTTTATCCCAATCATGTAAGCTAGTATTACAAACAATAGAATTCATCCCATTAACAAGAAGAAATGTGAACATTACGTGGTTGTCCATATAGATATTGAGGAGAAATTAAGGCACTCAAAGTTCAGTATCTTCTCTTAATTCTTAAAATTGGCATGGAAGTTTTTAACATAATAAGTAAATAAATGAACATATACATATTATACATTTATCAGTCTCTAAGAGTTCACATGATGTCTCATGGAGAAGAACAAAAGCTCTTTCCCTGGAAGTGATAGAAAAAATAAGGATGCCCTCCATCAATGGTCCTTTCTGACATATTTGCTAAAATTTCTATCAATAACTTTGAGTATAAAAAAAAGAAGAAAAGTATAAATACTGTTCTCTGCAAATGATACAATTGAAAATGAGCAGAAAAAAAAAATGAGCAGAATTTCAAGAAAATAAACCAGTAGTTTCTAGAGGTAATGAGAATCCAGTAGATTTTTGGGATATATGATAAATCTACAAAATCTATCATATTCCATTATGTAGATCATATAAATTTGGAGGGTATAAGGGGGAAAAAAGAATCCCATTCATGATGACAATAAATTATACTGATTATTATTAGAGAAAAATAAATAAATAAATGAAGACATACTATAATTCTGATTGGGAAAGCAGATATAGTAAGTATAACATATGAACAACAATCCAAAAAGAATTTTTGTAATAAGAACTCAAATACTTAAGTCTATAAAAACAAATGAACATGACCAATATGAAGGAAATTACAAAATGTTATTGAAGGACATAAAGTTCTGAAATAATGAAGAAATGTGCATCATTCCTGAGCTCAGAATTGTAAACATTTTAATTCCCCCCATACCAACTTACAAATCCAGTCTAATTCCAATCAAAAATTCCAATAGGATTTTTTTCCCTGAACTTGACAAAGCTGGTTCATTTGAAAGTGAAAACAAATATTATTTTAAGCACATTTTAAAAAACAAACAGTGGAAGGCAAAAGTTGACAAACTTTTGGACAAGGAATGACAAACCATTTTCAGGAAAAAAGAAAAATGGTGGGCCTGCCATAACATACACCAAAAAAATGTAAATCTATAGTAATATTAAAGATGTGGCATTAGTACAGTTCTAGACAGAAAGATTAATGGATTCAAATAAAGTGTCCAGAAATATTTGACATTTTATTGTATGATATAGGAGGGACTTAAACACAATTGAGAGAGGACAAATGGTTACCCATTTCGGAAAAAAATTAAATCCCCTATTTCAGATCTTTCCCACACACAAAATTGCTTCCAGGCAAGGGAAACAAAAGCAGAAATAAACAGGACTACATCAAACAAAAACACTTTTGCACAATGAAAGAAACTATCAATAAAATGAAAAATGAATGAGAAAAGATATTCAGAAGTGGTATATATGATAAGGTGTTAATATCAAAAATATAAAAAGAAGGGACGGTCCAGGATCATGACGAGTTACGGCGGGGATAAGGGAGGAGGGGGGCGTGGGCTGCTTCTTCTAGATGCTAGGGAATGCAGCTGGACCTGGATCCAAAGGAGGCTCTCCATATCAACAAGTCCTAGAGGACATTGCCCAGCTGGAGGACCGAGCAGAGTGCAGAAGGCCGGCCACCCTGTGCCTTTGGATTGGAGAATTTAACCCATCTACATGTAAGGATCTTGGTGCTCAGGCGAGGTGTCAGGCCTGAGGCTCTAAGGTGGGAGAGCCGAGTTCAGGACATTGGACCACCAGAGAACCCCAGCCCCACGTAATCTCAATTGGCAAGAGCTCTCCCAGAGATCTCTGTCTCAAAGCTAAGACCCAGCTCCACTCAATGACCAGCAATCTCCAGTGCTGGACACCCCATGCCAAACAACTAGCAAGACAGGAACACAACCCCACCCATTAGCAGAGAGGATGCCTAAAATCACAATAAGGTCACAGACACCCCAAAACACACCACTGGATGCAGTCCTGCCCATCAGAAAGACAAGATCCAGACTCATCTGCCAGAACACAGGCATCAGACCCCTCCACCAGGAAGCCTACACAACCCACTGAACCAACCTTAGCCACTGGGGGCAGACACCCAAAACAACGGGAACTATGAACCTGCAGCCTGCAAAAAGGAGACCCCAAACACAGTAAGGTAAGCAAAATGAGAAGACAGAGAAACACACAGCAGATGAAGGAGCAAAGTAAAAACCCAGCAGACCAAACCAATGAAGAGGAAATAGGCAGTCTACCTGAAAAAGATTTCAGAGTAATGATAGTAAAGATGATCCAAAATCTTGGAAATAGAATGGAGAAAATACAAGAAATGTTTAACAAGGGCCTAGAAGAACTAAAAAGCAAAAAAACAATGATGCACAACACAATAAATGAAATTTAAAATTCTGTAAAAGGAATCAATAGCAGCATAACTAAGGCAGAAGAACGGATAAGTGACCTGGAAGATAAAACAATGGAAATAACTACCACAGAGCAGAGTAAAGAAAAAAGAATGAAAAGAATTGAGGAGAGTTTCAGAGACCTCTGGTACAACAGTAAACACACCAACATTCAAATTATAGAAGACAAAAAGAAAGGGTCTGAGAAACAGTAAACACACCAACATTCAAATTATAGAAGACAAAAAGAAAGGGTCTGAGAAAATATTTGAAGAGATTATAGTTGAAAACTTCCCTAATATGAGAAAGGAAATAGTCAAGTCCTGGAAGCGCAGAGAGTCCCATACAGGATAAATCCAAGGAGAAACATGCCAAGACACATATTAATCAAACTATTAAAAATGAAATACAAAGAAAAAATGTTAAAAGCAGCAAGGAAAAAGCAACAAATAACCTACAAGGGAATCCCCATAAGGTTAACAGCTGAAATTTCAGCAGAAATTCTGCAAGCCAGAAGAGAGTGGCAGGACATATTTAAAGTCATGAAAGGGAAAAACCTACAACAAGATTACTCTACCCAGCAAGAATCTCATTCTGATACGACGGAAAAATTAAAACCTTTACAGACAAGCAAAAGCTAAGAGAATTCAGCACCACCAACCCAGCTTTACAACAAATGCTAAAGGAACTTACCTAGGCAGGAAACACAAGAGAAGGAAAAGACCTACAATAACAAACCCAAAACAATTAAGAAAATGGTAATAGGGGCCTTCCCTGGTGGCGCAGTGGTTGAGAGTCCGCCTGCTGATGCAGGGGACACGGGTTCATGCCCCGGTCCAGGAAGAGCCCACATGCCGCAGAGTGGCTGGGCCCGTGAGCCATGGCCACTGAGCCTGTGCGTCCGGAGCCTGTGCTCTGCAATGGGAGATGCCACAAGAGTGAGAAGCCTGCGTACTGCAAAAAAAAAAAAAAAAAAAAAAAAGAAGAAAATGGTAATAGGAACATACATATCGGTAATTACCTTAAATGTAAATAGACTAAATGCTCCAACCAAAACACACAGACTGGATGAATGGATACAAAAACAAAACCCTCATATATGCTGTCTACAAGAGACCCACTTCAGACCTAGGGACACATACAGACTGAAAGTGAGGGGATGGAAAAAGATATTCCATGCACATGGAAATCAAAAGAAAGCTGGAGTAACAATTCTCATATTAGACTTTAAAATAAAGACTATTACAATAGACAAAGAAGGACACTACATAATGATCAAGGGATCAATCCAAGAAGAAGATATAACAATTGTAAATATGTACACACCCAAGGTAGGAGCACCTCAATACATAAGGCAAATGCTAACAGCCATAAAAAGGGAAGTCAACAGTAACACAATCATAGTAGGGGACTTTGACACCTCACTTTCACCAATGGACAGATCAAACAAAATGAAAATAAATAAGGAAACACAAGCTTTAAATCACACATTAAAAAAGATGGACTTAATTGATATCTATAGGACATTCCATCCAAAAACAACAGAATACACTTTCTTCTCAAGTGCTCATGGAACATTCTCCAGGATAGATCATACCTTGGTTCCAAATCAAGCCTTGGTAAATTTAAGAAAATTGAAATCATATCAGGTATCTTTACTGACCACAATGCTATGAGACTAGATATCAATTACAGGAATAAAACTGTAAAAAATACAAACACATGGAGCCTAAACAATAAACTACTAAATAACCAAGAGATCACTGAAGAAATCAAAAAATACCTAGAAACAAATGACAATGAAAACACGACAACCCAAAACCTATGGGATGCAGCAAAAGCGGTTCTAAGAGAGAAGTTTATAGCAATACAATCCTACCTTAGGAAACAAGAATAATCTCAAACAACCTATCCTTACACCTAAAGCAATTAGAGAAAGAGAAACGAAAGAAACCCCAAATTTAGCATAAGGAAAGAAATCATAAAGATCAGATCAGAAATAAATGAGAAAGAAATGAAGGAAACGAGAACAAAGATCAATAAAACTAAAAGCTGGTTCTTTGAGAAGATAAACAAAATTGATAAAACATTAGCCAGACTCATCAAGAAAAAAAGGGAAAAGACTCAAATCAACAGAATTAGAAATGAAAAAGGAGAAGTAACAACTGACACTGCAGAAATACAAAAGATCATGAGAGATTACTACAAGCAACTATATGCCAATAAAATGGACAAATTCTTAGAAAAGCACAACCTTCCAAGACTGAACCCGGAAGAAATAGAAAAAATAAGCAGACCAATCACAAGCAATGAAATTGAAACTGTGATTAAAAATCTTCCAATAAACAAAAACCCAGGACCAGATGGCTTCACAGGCGAATTCTATCAAACATTTAGAGAAGAGCTAACACCTGTTCTTCTCAAACTCTTCCAAAATATAGCAGAGGGAGGAGCACTCCCAAACTCATTCTATGAGGCCACCATCACCCTGATACCAAAACCAGACAATGATGGCACAAAAAAAGAAAACTACAGGCCAATATCACTGATGCACATAGATGCAATAATCCTGAACAAAATACTAGTAAACCGAATCCAACAGCACATTAGAAGGATCATACACCATGATGAAGTGGAATTTATCCCAGGGGTGCAAGGATTCTTCAATATATGCAAATCAATCAATGTGATACACCATATTAACAAATTCAAGGAGAAAAACCATGATACTCTCAATGGATGCTGGAAAACTTTTGACAAAATTCAACACCCATTTATGATAAAAACCCTCCTTAAAGTAGGCATAGAGGGAACTTACCTCAACATAATAAAGGCCATATATGACAGACCCACAGCCAACATCGTCCTCAATGGTGAAAAACTGAAACTGTTTCCACTAAGATCACGAACAAGACAATGTTGCTCACTTTCACCACTATTATTCAACATAATTTTGGAAGTTTTAGCTACAACAATCAGAGAAGAAAAAGAAATAAAAGGAACCCAAGTCGGAAAAGAAGAAGTAGAACTGTCACTGTTTGCAGATTACATGATACTATACATAGAGAATCCTAAAAATGCCACCAGAAAACTACTAGAGCTAATCAATGAATTTGGAAAAGAAGTAGGATACAAAATTAATGCACAGAAATCTCTTGCATTCTTTTACACTAATGATTAAAATTCTGAAAGAGAAATTAAGGAAACACTCCCATTTACCATTGCAACAAAAAGAATAAAATACTGAGGAATAAACCTACCTAAGGAGACAAAAGACCTGTATGCAGAAAACTATAAGACACTGAGGAAAGAAATCAAAGAGGATACAAACAGATGGAGAGATATACCATGTTCTTGGGTTGGAAGAATCAACATTATGAAAATGACTGTACTACCCAAAGCAATCTACAGATTCAATGCAATGCCTATCAAACTACCTATGGCATTTTTCACAGAACTAGAACAAAAAAATTCATAATTTGTATGGAAACACAAAAGACCCTGAATAGCCAAAGCAATCTTGAGAAAGAAAAACAGAGCTGGAGGAATCTGGCTCCCTGACTTCAGACTCTACTACAAAGCTACAGTAATCAAGACAGTATGGTACTAGCACAAAAACAGAAATATCGGGCAAACGAACAAGATAGAAAGCCCAGAGCTAAACCCATGCCCATATGGCCACCTTATCTTTGATAAAGGGGGCAAGAATATACAGTGGAGAAAAGACAGCCTCTTCAATAAGTGGTGCTGGGAAAACTGGACAGCTACATGTAAAAGAACGCCATACACAAAAATAAACCAAAATGGATTCAAGACCGAAGTGTAAAGTCAGACACTATCAAACTTTTAGAGGAAAACATAGGCAGAACACTCTATGACATAAATGACAGCAAGATTCTTTTTGACCCACCTCCTAGAGAAATGGAAATAGAAACAAAAATAAACAAATGGGACCTAATGAAACTGAAAAGCTTTTGCACAGCAAAGGAAACCATAAACAAGACTAAAAGACAACCCTCAGAATGGGAGAAAATAGTTGCAAACAAAGCAACCGACAAAGGATCAATCTCTAAAATAGACAAGCAGCTCATGCAGCTCAATATCAAAAAAACAAACAACCCAATCCAAAGATGGGCAGAAGACCTAAATAGACATTTCTCCAAAGAAGGTATGCAGATTGCCAACAAACACATGAAAGGATGCTCAACATTACTAATCATTAGAGAAATGCAAATCTAAACTACAATGAGGTATCACCTCACACCGGTCAGAATGGCCATCATCAAAAATTCTGCAAACAGTAAATGTTGGAGAGGGTGTGGAGAAAAGGGAACCCTCTTGCACTGTTGATGGGAATGTAAATTGATACAGCCACTATGTAGAACAGTATGGACATTCCTTAAAAAACTAAAACTAGAACTACCATATGACCCAGCAATCCCACTACTGGGCTTATAGCCTGAGAAAGCCATAATTCAAAAAGAGTCATGTACCACAATGTTCATTGCAGCTCTATTTACAATAGCCAGGACATGGAAACAACCTAAGTGTCCATCGACAGATGAATAGATAAAAAAGATGTGGCCCATATACACAGTGGAATATTACTCAGCCATAAAAAGAAACTAAATTGAGTTATTTGTAGTGAGGTGGGTGAACCTAGAGACTGTCATACAGAATGAAGTAAGTTAGAAAGTGAAAACAAATACCATATGCTAACACATATATATGGAATCTGCAAAAAAAAGTTGGTTCTGATGAACCTAGGGGCAGGACAGGAATAAAGACACAGATGTAGTAAATGGATGCGGGAAGGGGGAAGGGTAAACTGGGACGAAGTGAGAGAGTGGCGTGGACATATATACGCTACCAAATGTAAAACAGTTAGCTAGTGGGAAGCAGCCGCATAGCACCGGGAGATCGGCTCTGTGCTTTGTGACCACCGGGGGTGGGGGCGGGGGATAGGGAGGGTGGGAGGGAGATGCAAGAGGAAAGAGATATGGGGATATATGTATACGTATAGCTGATTCACTTTGTTATAAAGCAGAAACTAACACAACATTGTAAAGCAATTATACTCCAATAAAGATGTTTAAAAAATATACAAAGAACTCATACAACTCAACATGAAAAATAAACAACCCAATTAAAAAATGTTAGAAAGTGGTCATAAACAGGCACATGAAAAGGTGCTCTATATTGTTAATTATTAGAGAAATGCAAATCAAAACTATTACAATGAGGTATCACCTCACACCTTTAATGGCCATCATTAAAAAGCCTATAAATAATAAGTGCTGGAGAGGGTGTGCAGAAAAAGGAACCCTCCTACACCGTTGATGGGAATGTGAATTGGTGCAGCCACTACAGAGAACAGTATGGCGATTCCTTAAAAAATTAAAAATAGAACTACCATATGATTCTGCAATCCCACTCTTGGGCATATATTTGGAGAAAACTCTAATTTGAAAAGATGCACCCCAGTGTTCATAGCAGCACTTTCTACAGTAGCCAAAACATGGAGGCAACCATGTGTTCCTTGACAGATGAATGGATAAAGAAGATGTGGCACATACGTACATAATGGAATATTATTTAGCCATAAAAAAGTGAAAAATAATGCCATTTGCAGCAACATGGATGGACCTAGAGATTATCACACTAAATGAAGTAAGTCAGAGAAAAAAATATCATATGGTATTACTTATATGTGAAATCTTAAAAAAGGATACAAGTGAACATTTTTACAAAACAGAAACAGACTCACATACATAGAAAACAAAACTTATGGTTACCAAAGGGGAAAGGGGGTGGAGGGATAAATTAGGAGCTTGGGATTAACAGACACACGCTACTTTATATAGGATAGATAAAGAGCAAGGTCCTACTGTATAGCCCACGGAACTATAATCAGTATCTTCTAAGAACCTACAATGAAAAAGAATGAAAAAGTACATATATATATACATATATATATATATATATACACACATACATACACACATATACATGCATATAAAACTGAACCACTTTGCTGTACACCAGAAACTAACACATTGTAAATCAATTATACTTCAATAAAAAATAAAAATAAAAATCGGCAGAGGATCTGAATAGGCATTTATGTAAAGAAGATGTACAGATGTCACAGAAAAAGACAGTTTATATCACTAATCACCAGAGAGATGCAAATCAAAAGCACAGTGAGCTATCACGTCACATCCATCAGAGTGGGTATTATCAAAAAGACAATAAATAATAAGCGTTGGCAAGGATGTAGAGAAAAGGGAACCCTCATGCCCATTGGTGGGAATGTAAATTAGTGCAGCCACTATGGAAAATAGTATGGAGAGTCCTCAAAAAATTAGAACTACTGTGTGATCCAGCATTTCCACTCCTGGGATTTATCCAAAGGAAAAGAAACACTAATTTGATAAGATATATACACCCCTGTGTTCATTGCACCATTGTTTTATGATAGCCAAGATATGGAAGGAGCTCAAGTGCCCATCAATAAATGAATGGAAAAACAAGATGTGGTATGCATACGCAATGAAATGTTACTTAACCTTAAAAAACGATGAAATCTTGCCATTTGTGACAACATGGATGGACCTAGAGGGTATTATGTTAAGTGAAATGTCATACAGAGAAAGACAAATACTGTTTGATTTCACTTATATGTGGAATCTGAAAAACAAAACAAATGACCAAACATAACAAAACAGAAACAGAGACATAGACACAGAGAACAAAGAGGTGGTTACCAGAGGGGAGAGGGGTGTGGGGGGAAAAGAAATAGGTGAGGGAGATTAAGAGGTACAAACTTCAGTTGCAAAATAAATGAGTCATGAGTATGAAATGTACAGTGTGGGGAATATAGTCAAAAATTATGTAGTATCTTTGTATGGAGACAGATCTTAACTAGACTCATTGTGGTGATCAGTTTGAAATGTACAGAGGTAGCAAATCACTATGCTGTGTAACAGGAACTAGCATAGTGATGTAGGTCAATTATACTTCAAAAACAAACGAACTCATAGAAAAGGAGATCAGATTTGTGGCTACCAGAGGCGGGAGGTGGGGGAAGGGGGCGTTAGAGGAAGGTGGTCAAAAGGTACAAACTTCCAGTTATAAGATAAATAAGCATTAGGGATGTGAATATAATGACCACTGCTGCATGTTATATAGGAAAGTTGTTAAGAGAGTAAATCCTAAGAGTTCTCATCACGAGGAAAAAATTTTTTTCCTATTTCTTTAATTTTATATCTATATGAGATTATGGCTCATTGTGATGGCTAAACTTATTGTGATACTCATTTCATGATGTATGTAAGTCACATCAATGCTCTATGCAAACTTTCTGGAAGAAGAAAATTCCATGTGAAGTAAAAAACCAAATGTAATCACCAAAATTATTAAAAATTTGTAAGACCATAGAAGAAATTTATAAATTTCTTGGGGTATAAAAAGCTGCTAAATAAGAAGCCAAAAAAGCACAAGAAACAAGTACATAAATGTGATTACATGAAAAAGCAAAACATTTGTATAACCAAAAAAAAAAAAAAACCAGGTATAAAATTAACATAAGCACATAGGATATTTCTAAAATGATAGAAAGTGAGGACAATAGTTTCCACAAAAGTTGGGAATTGGGGGAAGGATTAGGAATAGTAGACTTTTCATTATATAAATGCCTTTTAGTAAACTATTTTTTACTTGTTGCCTACTTTTAAAGTGAAACAAAAATAGGTGTGTATTCCCTATTTTTATAACAAAAAAGACAACATAGTGGAAGAAAATATTTACCCCGAATAGAATAGGAAACTAATAAATATCCAGAATATATCAAGAACTCCAACGATGACAAAAACGTGAAGAGAAATGAGCAAAGGATAGTAACACAAAATTATCTTTGAGGTGGCTAAAAATATGTAAAAATACTAAATTTCTCTAGTTATTAGTGGTATTCACATTTAAATTAAATTAAATTGGAAACAAGTTGTCATTTTTCACCAACCATGCTTACAAAGATTCTAAAGTTAGATAATATTCAGCACTGGTAAGAGGGGTGGGAAATATGTTATCTTACAAAGTGTGGTAAAGCGGTCTGGCCATTTTGGAAGACAGTTTCTCAGGAGCTATTAAAATTTTAAATGTTCATCCTTCGTACCCCAGCAATTCATTTTCTCTTGAGCTACCTTAGAGAATAATCACACATGGCACTAATATCGTCTTTGCCTGATTTTAGTTGGAGCTAATTTGGGACATTCCGTCCATTTTCAATTCAGCCACTTTTAATGCCCTGAGATCAGAATGATAAAGTTGCTGTTCCCATAAGCCGACTTAAAAACTAGGTTAGGAACAGCAAAATTTTAACAATGGCCGTTAACAAAAATAATCACATTCCATTTTTAATTATCACTTTAGATGAAAACACGTCATAGTGGAGCATTATTTTGTAAAAGTAGAGTTTAAACCTTTTTTTCCTTTTTCTTTTTTTAGAATTTAAACCAGAATCCAAGGACTCTTTTGCCCAAATTTTATGGACTGTATTGCATGCAATCAGGGGGCATTAACATCAGAATTGTGGTGATGAACAATGTCTTACCACGCTCCATGAGAATGCACTTTACATATGACTTGAAAGGCTCAACCTATAAGCGAAGAGCCTCCCGAAAAGAGAGAGAGAAATCCAGCCCCACGTTTAAGGACTTAGATTTCCTGCAAGACATGCACGAAGGGTTGTATTTTGATACAGAAACATACAATGCGCTCATGAAGACGCTTCAAAGAGACTGCCGGGTAAGGAAATGTCATTGCTGTGAATGCCTTTGAAAAGTCATCTGTGGTAAGGTACCTTTGTAAGAATGTCCAAAAACTGTCACATGGAATCCCATCATTACCAATCCTGATGCTGATCCAGGCTTCCCCGTTCTTGAAGGAACTGGTGGATGATAAGGGAATTGTCTGGGGTCTGTTGGTTTTATTAATAAGCTAAGTCAGCTTTCTTTGATCAAATGAAACAATAATTTTGTTTTTCTTTTCATCCTCCCCTGTGGGAAAGGTGTTTAAAGTGGAGGGAAAAGAAGTTTAGGTTTAACACAGTGATTAGCGAGAAAAGCCATATACAAGACTTGGATGAAGTAAGATTCCAACGGGGAGAGTAGCTTAGAGAAAATGCACTTGGTGGGATTGCTAAGTGGATCCCTGGAAATCCACTGTATATGCAGAACCATGAGGTGGGCCCATTTGCTGAAATTGCTTTATGTGATCTGAATAAGAGGCGATCAGGAATGAGGCTTGACAGAGCAAAGACCGTTCCATGCAAAGTAGCCAGAGAGATTGTCAAGAGGAGGAGTTCCCCCAGCCAGCAATGCATAAGAAGAAAAGAAAAAAAAGTAAAACCAAAGTCCAGGATAAATTTTTCTGACATGGTAAATTTACAGAAAGTAGGTAAAAGCCCTTTTGGAGAAATAGATGCAAATGCAACTCTGCTAGGTTCTGAAGGATGATGATCATTTGATTAACAGATTCTCAGGAATGTTATTTCCTGGCCCAGATGAACTTAGGAGAACCATGCAGGTTCTCAGCTGGGTTGGGCATGTTGGAGATGGGCTGAAGGTGTGCTGGTGCGAGGTTGTGACCAGGGCTTTCTGGAGAAGAGAATAGGACTCATGGGGCCTGATCACTGGGAAATATGGGGTGTGCCTTGGCTTCCTGGGCCTTCTGTGGACTTGGTCAGATGACGCACCTTGTTACAGGGGAGGGAGGGTCCCTTCTCTGCCCGACTCGAGCTCACCTGAAGGTAAAGAAGGCGGTCTAACCACCGCATGTAATGTATAAAATGGGGAATCCTCAACGAGAAGCACAGCCCCACTGTTGCTGGGTTTTTTCTTTCTGTGTTAAAACATCTCTGATAACGCATAAAGATGTGTCCTTGGAATTGTTCGTTTCATCGGTAGAGGATTTACTCCACAGCTCCTGTCCTTTAGATGCCATTCATTGATGCTTCGAGTTTACCAAGCTAGCCTAAGATATTTCCCTTTTGTTTTTAAATTGAAGTATAGTTAACTTACAATGTTGTGTTAGTTTCAGATGTATGGCAAAGTGATTCAGTTATACATATATGTATATATATATTCTTTTTCAGATTCTTCTCCATTATAGGTTATTAGAAGTTATTGAGTATAGTTCCCTGTTCTATATAGTAGGTCCTTGTTGTTTACCTGTTTTATATATAATAGTGTATATGTCAATCCCAAACTCCTAATTTATCCCTCCCCCCCTTTCCCCTTTGGTGACCATAAGTTTGTTTTCTGTCTGTCAGTCTATTTCTGTTTTGTAAATAAGTTCATTTGTATCATTTTTTTAGGTTCCACATGTAAGTGATACCATATATTTGTCTTTCTCTGTTTGACTGACTAAACTTAATAGCCTAAGATTTTTTAATGCATTATTTCTTTTAATTATCTCAGCCACCATTTGACATCAGTACCATTCATACTCCCATTTTAATTGGTGAATAATTAGGTTCTTAAAAAGGTTAACAAACCTGTCCAGCATCACCTAGCAAGTCAGTGGCAGAGCCCACACCTGTTTGGGGACAAAGCATGTGCTCTTAACAATTGAAATTTAAAGATTCAATGTAAGGATTTTTTTAAAACTATCTTTTCAGAAGTCATGGGAATAACAGTGGGAACCAAGCAAACAAAAAGCTATCCAGCTGATCTATTCAGATATCTGGGTGCATATGAGTGACTCTTGTTTTTCTTTAAAAAGGAAAAAATAAAACATACACACATTTTAGGAGAAACCTTTTCCTGTGCTTTTCAACCCTGACAGGATGTGGGTGAAAAGTGACTCTCAGTTCCCCAGGGTTTCAAACAATTTTAGATTTGCTTTCTCTTTGTGTGTGTGTGCATTTCTTGCCTCTTGAATATGGAAAGCCTTTTTTCTGCTGTTTTCTAAAGCCACAGGCTCCTATGCCAGAAAAAAAAAGGAAAGGTCAAATGTAAAAAGCCATTGCACAGGATTTGTCTGTTTATTAGCATTTCCTAAGCCCAATCCTGATAGAACAAGGTCAAACATGACTCTTCGTCAGGAATGAGACCCTGGGGATTTGCCTTTTTAGTTTTTATTTTTTGAGGATTTGTTGTGCTAAGGCACATAAAAGTCAATGTGGAGGTATCCTAAGCCTAACTCCCTGTCTTTCATTGCATTTGAACTTGTCAAAGACACAGATCATGAAACTTCCTTAAATTGCGCACATCGGCCTTCAGAAAGGCTTTTCTTGGGGTGGAGTTGGAGCATGGGAATGGCATGCTGCGGGGGAACCTGAGTCCCTTCTGTGATCTGCCTTGACTATGACCAAGGCCTCTGTGATCTGGAGTCAGCAGCTGATTCTCAGATCAGAGCTACCTGGAGGAAGGCACTTTTCTGGAATGGTAGGTCTTAATATTTAATAGTCATGGGCCTCTTTGTAAAACTGATGAAAGCTGTGAACTGTCTTTCATGAATCCCTTGCAGCCCATCGTCTCTCTACCCGCTCCCTACCCCGGGCTAACGACCCCCATCCTAGAGCCGAGCAGACTCATCTCTCTTTCTTCAGGTCATCCTCTGAAGGGCTGGAATAGGATGTGTGGTTGGCATTGCCCACAGCATCTCTTACCCTGACATTTCCCTCACTTTGCAGAGCTGAGCTTTAGCACCAGATGAGGTGCTGTGGAGATCCAGGGAGGATGTAAGTTCCCCCTGGGGCTGGCACCGGCCCCAAACGATCGGGAATCTCTGCTGTTAACAATCCTCTGAGTGAGGCAGTGCTGCTAAGGCTCTAGAAACAAGTCAGGCAGGGGACTGGATTACTGTGTCACCAGCCCAGCCAAAGAAAGGTGAGCTACACCCATATTAGGATGCATTCTTTTACTCACTTATCAGACATGTATCGCAGGCCTCCTGTGTGCCAACATGAGGTGAATGACCTCTATTTTTATTTTTTTGCATTTTTTTTGAAGCATCAAAAAATGTGATTTATTAATATGTGATAAACATATTCTCAGCAAGAAATTTCAATCAATTCTGATGTCAATTCATCATCTCAGCGGTAGCAAGATCTTTAAGACAGAAGTAAGGTTAGGATGGAGGGAGGGAGGGAGAAATGAAGGAAGGTCAGGTGTCTGGATGCCTGGATATTAGATCTTCCATTGATAAGCTGTATGATATTCGACAAGTCATAACTTCTCTAAACCACAATTTTTCCTTAATATATAAGCTTATCTTATGTCCCAGGAGCACTGTGATGATTAACTTAGATGGTGTAGGTGACATTTTATAAATGATAAAGCCAATATAATATAAATTTTTATATTTATAAATAC
This sequence comes from Lagenorhynchus albirostris, assembly GCF_949774975.1. Taxonomy (NCBI): domain Eukaryota; kingdom Metazoa; phylum Chordata; class Mammalia; order Artiodactyla; family Delphinidae; genus Lagenorhynchus; species Lagenorhynchus albirostris. The sequence continues at coordinate 50,496,426 of NC_083101.1, read as the reverse complement.
TTATATTTATTATTATAAATTATTATTATTTATATCTATAAATAATTTGAATTTTATTTTATTGATTTTTTATACAGCAGGTTCTATTTTTAATCAGTTGCCATTCAGAATATTAAGTGCAATGATAATATTCTAAAGCATTTGAGGGATCAGAGTAGGTAACATCATAGCTTGGTTCTGAAGAAGGAGAAGAGTTCTCCAGGTAGGCAAAGAAGTAGAAGCATATTTCTAGGAAGAGAAAATAATATAAGCTAAGCATGAAATGGCATAACATGTTCCAAGAACTAGAGTTGTTTGGTGTTGCAACAGTTAATAGTAAAGGAACATGTGAGGTAGGAGAGAAATGCCGTCAGGAACCAAATGATGTCAAAAGACCCTTTCTGCTGGTGCCAGGTCCTCTTAAGGGTAAAGCCAGGAATCCCAGACCTTTGGACCTCAGCTTTTCTGTTGTTCCCAGATAGAAACGATAACCCTCCTCACCTCTTGCTGCCGACTTCTTGCTTCCTGCCCCCACCTCTTTCATACTTCGGCGTGACGTCTCAGATCCCAGGACTCCATTTCCCTTGCATAACTGCTGGCCGGAAGATACCTGCCTGACTCATTGACCCAGCCTGACCTGCATGCATTGTGCCCTGCTCCCCACAGCCTACTTCCCTGACCCCCCATCAGAGCTGCTGCTTCTGGACTCTGCATCCAAAACAGCCTGGGCCGCCTCAACCCACAGTGAGCCCTCTTGACAAATGCCATCTTCCCCTGCGCCCTTTGAGCAGCCCCCGAATCCTTTTCCCCAGCTTCCCCAGCCCAGCCTCGGGCCCTTGCCCGTAAGCCTGTCTCCCTGTGCTGGTCCATGCCTACCAACTCCTCCACGTGGCACGCCGGCCACTTGGAACTCTTCTAGGGAACGGAGCGCACTTTATCCTTCAACCCTGCCGAGGCCACTTGCCCACAGGCTTCAGACAAAGCGCTCTTTCCAAAAGCAGGGATCCAGATCTTGGGTTCTCTCTGGCTCCCACATTGCTGTTCCCTGTAGGCTACGTCTGGGGAAAATGGACATGTGAATAACTGGGTTCCCTTTCTGGAAGCATTTCCTCTTCTTTGGCCTCACCTCTGCCTGCTGTGACAGCCATCTACACCCATAAGAGAACTTGGCCCAGGGTAAGAGTTATGTCAGCAGAAAGTACCGCCAGGGCATCACAGGTCACTTGCCATCAAAAACAGGAAGTAGGATTTATTCAAACCATCCCCTATGGTCCCCATGTGACAAGCTGAGAGACACATCCTATGTGAAAACTGGTGTTCCCAGGTACTCCATTATCTTCCCACAGCCTGTTCCTCTGCCCGTCCTCCCTGGCCTGGGGATATGATCAGGATGAAGCCAGTTGCCCACATCAGTACCCTGAAGCTACTCTTTCCATCCTTCTTTCTTGTTCTCTTTCCCCACACTCAGTAAATCACCGTGTCCTATCCAGTCCTTCTCCTAAATAACTCTTGGATCTGCCCCCTCCTCTCCAGATGCACAGCCACGGCCCTTATTGAGACCTTTCCTCACCTGGAGTTTTGCAGTAGCCTCTTTACTAGTTTTCACTATCACTGCCTTTCAGCATATCCCTAATGCTGCTGCCAAAGTGATCCTCAGATCAGAAGACCACCAGTTCCTGAAGATCCTCTAGTGGAGGTCCTCTACTGCCTCTGGGCCAGAGCCATACTTACTTCCTAGCTTGGAACATTCAGATCCTTCCCGATCTGTTCCTTGCTGCTTCTCCAGATGCTCCTTCAGCTTCCTTCTTCAGCCTTCTCTCCCCTCTCCCCAGAGCATCTCTACTCTCCAGCCATTCTGACCTACTGGACATGTTCTCTAAAGGTTTTGGTCTTTTTTGTGTGTGTGTGGTACTTGGGCCTCTCACTGTTGTGGCCTCTCCCGTTGCGGAGCACAGGCTCCAGACACACAGGCTCCGGACGCGCAGGCTCAGCGGCCATGGCTCACGGGCCCAGCCGCTCCGCGGCATGTGGGATCCTCCCAGACCGGGGCACGAACCCGTGTCCCCTGCATCGGCAGGCGGGACTCTCAACCACTGCGCCACCACGGAAGCCCAAGGTTTTGGTCTTTTAATACATGTTTCAGTCCGCTGGACCATTCTTCCCCTCTCTCCTTTACCTGTCCCCCTCCTACTCATCTCTTCCGTGAAGACCACCATGCTGCGGTTCCCCAAGCCTCCGGGGCTGACCTCTTTTGAGGGATTTATCACACTATTTTATTTATTCACATGTAGATCCTTGAGCATGAGGATCAAACCTTAAAGTCTTTGTTATCTTCATTGCCTGGTGCTTAGTCAGTACTTAGTAACTGTTCATTGAAACACATATTCGAGGGACGTCTCTGGTGGCGCAGTGGTTAAGAATCCATCTGTCAGTGCAGGAGACACAGGTTCAATCCCTGCTCCGGGAAGATCCCACATGCCGCAGAGCGGCTAAGCCCATGCACCATAACTACTGAGCCTGTGCTCTAGAGCCCGTGAGCCACAGCTACTGAGCCCGCATGCCACAACTACTGAAGCCCGCACGCCTAGAGCCCGTGCTCCACAACAAGAGAAACCACCGCGATGAGAAGCCTGCGCACCGCAATGAAGAGTAGCCCCCGCTCGCCACAACTAGAGAAAGCCTGCGCGCAGCAATGAAGACCAAATGCAGCCAAAAATAAATACATAAAATAAATAAATTTTACAAAGAAAAGAAAAACATATTCGAGCAAGGGAATAAACTCTCTGATGATAGAGGGAGACAGGTTTAGTCACACTTCCAGAAACAATCTATCTTTGGTGACTTTTGTACCTCTAGCTGTCTTTTAAGTTCTGCGTGTTTTGGAAGAAGTATCCAGTTTCCCTGCAATGCCTGCCACATATAGCATTGAGAATTTAATAAAGCAGATGATCTCCCTTTTGAATCACTTGGGATTTTTTTAAAAAACTGTACTGATTGCCCCATGTTAAAAGTCATTTGTGTAACAGAAGTATTTTTATCTTTCAATTATTTTCCCATAGAATCAGTATTGTAAATAGTCATTAGACTTTATTTTATTTAATACTGATCCTTGTCTCCTTTAGGTGTATATCCAGTCTCCCTAGCTAGACTGTAAATGTCTCAAAGGCCAAAGCTCATTCCTTATACCTCTCTGCAGCTGCGTACCTGGCTTATTGTGTACACTCAGTACATATTACAAGATTATGAAATTAAAGTTGACTTGAAATTTATTAATTTTGGAAGAACAATTGGGAGCTATTTTGTGTGCATTTTAAATTTACTATAATTATTTCTTCTCTGACATAACTTATTTATGAAAAATCTAAAATGTCTCATATCATTTAATTAATTTGATAAATTATTACATCCTACAATATTTATTGATAATTCTGGGGACATGACATTGATAAAGTATATTAGTAAGAACTTGTGTTTGCAATTCAAATAGTTCTTATGTGGGAGTCATATCGGACAGTCTTGATAATTAATGACCAAATGACTTATTTTACATTTATTATTTTTTTTGTTGAGCAGCAAATTTATTAATTTTTATGTGGTGTGGAACCAATTTTCCTTTTTCACACAAATGTCTGTCATCATAAATATTAATATTAATGAAATATTAATGAAACTGGTCTTAAGAATACTGAGACTTTTTGATCTGCAAACTGGGATTTCATCCTAACTATGTATGGCAAGTTCTAAATTTGTAGATCAGATTCTTCTCAGCTATAGGCATGTTTGTATGGGTTACAATGTAGGTTATTTTCTTTAATACTTAATTTAGCATAACGTTACTGCTTACCCCATAGCTATAAATTTCTTTAGCATTAATTTTTTTGCATTTAGTTTAGACAGGTTCTTTTCTTTTTTCATATGTATTGGTTGCCTTCCAGTTATCTTTAAGGAGGAAAAAAATGTTTCAGACCTAATAGAAAAAAGATGTACATCTCTTACTGATGACAACACTTACATTTAAGCTATTTCCTTTATCAGTAAGGAATTGGAGTTTGTTTTTAGACTTCAGCTAAAATATGGGAAGGGGACAAGGATATCATTGACTCCACATCTCTGTTCCAGACACTGAAAGATTACTTCCGAAAAAAGATACAGATAAATGCACTGTTTTGCAAATTATGTCTTTAAAACACTATAATCCCATGATATATTTTATTTGCTCCATTGTTTTAAGTTATGAGTTTTGCTATCTCTTATTAGTTATTTGTAATACCAACATAAAGCAAAGATAAAGTTGGTGAAAAAAAATAAGTAAATAAAACCAACTTACGGAGTCCAAGATTGTTTGAGCTGGGAAGAATCATAGGACTTCCCTGCTAGCGCAGTTGTTAAGAATCTGCCTGCCAATGCAGGGGACACAGGTTCGAGCCCTGGTCGGGGAAGATCCCACATGCTGCGGAGCAACTAAGCCCGTGCACCACAACTACTGAGCCTGTGCTCTAGAGCCCGTGAACCACAGCTACTGAGCCCGCATGCCACAACTACTGAAGCCCACACGCCTAGAGCCTGTGCTCTGCAACAAGGGAAGCCACCACAATGAGAAGCCTGCGCACCACAACGAAGAGAAGCCCCTGCTCGCCTCAACTAGAGAAAGCCCACGCGCAGCAACGAAGACACAACGCAGCCAAAAATAAAATATAAATAAATTAATTAATTAAAAGAGAATTTTTAAAGGGCAATGAGTTTAAAAAAAAAAAGAAAATCATGAAGTTTCTGAGAAACAGTGGAACAATGCCTTCTGTGCTCTGGCCTGAGAGGAAATGATCTTGGACATAGATGTCTGTGTCTAGCCAAGCCACGTTTCCCTGTGAGACTGGAAATGAAGGCGTCACATATGCAAGGACTTTAAAAAACTTCCTACCTCTAAATCTTCTTTTATAAAAAAAAATTTATTTTGAAATAATTGTAGATTCACATGCAGTTGGAAGAAAAAAAATACAGAGAGATCTCATATACTCTTCACCTAGTTTTCCCAGCAGTAATATCTTGTAGGACCTTAGTACAATATTACAACTAGGAAATTGACATGGGTACAATGCAGGGATCTTTTTCAGATTTCACCAGTTTTACATGCACTCGTTTGTATGTGTGCGTGGGTATGTATATATATCGTTTATGCACATGTGTATTTATGTAACAACCACAGTCAAATATAGAACAGTTCTTCCACAAAGATCCCTCCTGCTCCCCTTTTATATGTGGCCACAGACACCTCCCTCCCATCCCACCCCTCCCCAGTCCCTTGCAACCACCAATCTGTTTTCCGTCTCTATAATTTTGTCGTTTCAGGAATCATATGGTGTGTAACCTCTGAGATTGGCTTTTTTCACTCAGCATAATACGCGTGTGATCCATCCAAGTTATTTTGTGTATTGGTAGTTTACCCTTTTTATTGCTGAGTTATGTTTCATGGTATGGATATACCACAGTTTAAGCATTCACTCATTGAATAACATGGGTTTTCTGTAGTTTTTGACTGTTATAAATGAAGTTGCTATGAATATTTTCATAAGGGTTTCTGCATAAGCACAAGTTTTCATTGCTCTGGTATAAATGCCCAAGCGCAGCTTCTGTGTTGTATGGTAAGCACATGTTTAGTTTTGGAAGAAACTGCTAAGCTCTTTTCCAGAGTGGCTGTACCATTTTGCATTCCCATCAGCAACGTACGAGTGATCTAGTTGCTTTTCATCCCCACCAGTATTTGCTGTCATCACTATATATCTATATAGACACACACACACACACATATATTTTTGGGGAGGGGGCTGCATGGGTCTTTGTTGCTGCATGCAGGCTTTCTCTAGTTGTGGCGAGCCGGGGCTACTCTTCGTTGTGGTGCGCGGGCTCAGTAGTTGTGGCTTGTGGGCTCAAGAGTGCAGGCTTCACAAGTTGTGGCACACGGGCTTAGTTGCTCTGCGGCATGTGGGATCTTCCCAGACCAGGGATCGAACCCACGTCCCCTGCATTGGCAGGCAGATTCTTAACCACCGCACCACCAGGGAAGTCCCATGTCATCACTATACTTTTTATGTTAGCCATTCTGATAGGTATATGTTTAAGTCTGTTAAAAAAAAATTGCTTAAGTATATACTTCACCAAAGTAAAAGATAAATCCAAAAAAGAAGTAGTTTGGGGATAAAGAGTGGTGAAAATGAAACAAAAGAGCTTCCAATTAACTCTAATGGCTGATCATATGTCTGTGGGTCTTAATGCAATTGGTAAGGATTCCTGAGAAAGAGACACCTGAGGTACAGGACTTTAGCACTAATAATAATCATTTCTATGAAACTTTAAAAGCTCATAGCACTTGATCTAACTCTATTCTATAGCCATTGGTATTTCTATATTGTATTGTAATTACGTGGGTACACGTTTTACGTTTGCCTACTAAAATCTGCTCTCTAGGAGAACAGGAATTGTGTGATTTCATTTTCCTACCCTTCAGATCACTTAACAGAATAGCAGTTGTCTCAGTGTTAATCTTTTGATGAAGCCTAAGAGATAACAACATTTTTTTTTAATGTTTATTTATTTGGCTACGTCGGGTCTTAGTTGCAGCACGAGGGATCTTTTGTTGCGGCACGAGGGATCTTTTGTTGCGGCACGCGGGCTTCTCTCTGGTTGTGGCACATGGGTTTAGTTGCCCTGTGGCATGTGGGATCTTAGTTCCCCGACCAGGGATCGAACCCGCATCTCCTGCATTGGAAGGCGGATTCACAACCACTGGACCACCAGGGAAGTCCCAACAACAACATTTTTGAAATTATAAATCTTACCTAATCAATAAACATAATAAGAGCAAGCTTTGTTAATAGTGTACCCATGGTTTGATACGAAATAGTATCAGAGTTAATCATCATACCAGTGTTGTGAATTGGAGGATAATGGTTTGAAGTACATTTGTATTGCTCACCTGGCCAGCATCTGTTAATGACCAGTAAATTAGTCAATTGCAACTGTGTTGACCGCCCAGTCCACTCAGGTATTTATTTAGGTGGTGACTGGTGTCCCCATTTAAGACTCTCTGAACGACACAGCTGTTCATCAGTCCTGGAACGGGGCTGATGTTTGTCCAGCTTTGGCACTTGCTGCTCTGCATCTCTCATGCAGGTGGGTGATGGGAAGGAGCTCCCACCGCAGTAACAGAAGGGACAAGATGGTCAGTACCAGAGAATTTCAGGGTAGCTGCCAAAATCCAAATACTCTTCTATGTTGTTGTTCATGCCTGACTTTCTACTCAGCAAGAGATAGCTCAATTTGAGCCAGACAAGTAATTCTCAATATTTCAAAACAGCTATTCCAGTTTTGGGTAGAGGGAGCATTCTATCTTAGATATAACCTGTAGTTACCAAAGTAACTTAGCATTTAAAACACATCATACATGGTACATAGTCATGAAATACGTATGCACAATATAGTACCCAATACATGATTTTGTGGATGGTAAGGACTCATTTCCAAGGCTCAGCTCATCCATAGGTTGTTTCCATTAACATTTGCTCTGAGCCAGGCAGTGCTTGACATTTCAGATAGATTGTCTCACTAATCCTCACAACAGCCCTGCAGAGTGAGTGCCATGATTCCATTTTGACAGATGAAGTGGGGACCCAGGAGAGGTTCAGCTTCCCCGGGTCTGCAGAGCTTATAGTGCTGGAGCCAGGATTTCCACCCAGGTCTCTTTGGTTGCAAAACCCAGGTTCTTTCATCTGTGCACTCTCCTTAAGGGGCTTGTAGGTGTAATGGAGGAAAGTCTGTGGAAATGAAAGTGTTAAGTAATAATTTGGATGGAGGCAGAGAGGGTGGGCTGGAAGTGCCCGATCACTGGTTTTCTAGCTCGGACACAGAGCTGGTGAGAGGGTGCTATAGGGGTTAAGAAAGGGCTCCATCAAAGTAGAGAACTTGGTTTGGACAAGGCAAAGAGTTAATGAAGTCTCACAACCTACTTCAAGGAAGGCGGGAGAGAGGAAAATCGTGCCAAGTGACTGAGGGAACACAAAGTAAAATTAGTAATCCAAACATTTAGTTTTGAAAGTTTAATGAAAAGTATAATCAAGCCCATTGACACTTGCCAACTGTTACCAACATGTGTGCACATGAAATCCTATTAACTTAAAAGCAAAACTTCTTTCTGAGAAATGTAATGGTTACAGTGGAGTCGATTGTTTTTCCAATCCGGTGGAGAGGCAGACTGGGGACGCAATGTGGGCTGTTGAATCCTGTGTGAGCAGCTTTTGAGAATTCTCATTAACTCCAGAAATTGAAGGATTATCGAGCCAGTAGTTGTTTTTTTAACGCTCACTTCAAGCCAAATGGAACAATATAAAAATTTCTACCGAAAAGAATGGAAATGGGAGACTGGAAATATCTTCCTCGACTCCTTTATCTTTTCTTCTCATAAGAAATAATACCTAAAGATTAGAGAACTCACATATTTTCTAAGGTGTGGAGGTGGTGATGTGTCTAGCTAACTTTCATTTTAAGTAATTTGTCACATATAAATATAAATATACAATAATTCCAGTCAAAGGAAGCTAAAGTCTTTGGGCTTTATGAAATAAAAATAGTATGTGAGGGTTTCCTGCTTTTGTGTGAATAGAACCTACCTGTCTTTGATTTTGTAGATGACCCTGGGTCTAGAGGTTAGGTCACTGTAGGCCCCAAAAAGGAGGACTCACAGAGTATCTGAGGGCAGGGAGCAAAGGGAAGGAAATGTCCCCATGGCCATATCCTCCTCCCCTGCGGGAATCCTGGGAAACCAGAGCAAAGAGGTAGAGCAGGAAGGGGAAGTGGCCGTGGGGGACATGACAGTAGCAACCCTGGCTTTGAAGATGTGTCTGGAAAGGCTGTGAGGTTGGCCGGGGTGGATCCGGTTGTGGGTACCAGTGTAAGTGTGTCACACGGATGACCCTGTGAATTAGAGCGGGGTTGTAAATAACCAAGCCCATGGGAGACGGAGGGGTGGCGGACCCCAGCAACTTACAAAACGGAGTTGAACCTCCATAGCTTAGGAGATTCTGGAATCTAGTAAGAGACTGAGTTCCAGAGACTTAAGAAGTATTTGAGAGTTTCCAGGGTCTGGGAAAATGTTACAAAGTTTAGGAAATGGATCAGAAATATGCCCTGTGGAAACACTTTTAAAGGGGGAAAATCTGTTTGATTTTTATAGGGCTTTATTTTATTCATTCAGCAGTGCCCATTTACTGAGTACCCACGTTATGGAGGAAGAGGGCCTACAGGACTGCCTTGTGAAAGGCAAGGTACTTCTTGGGCCACGCACTGGTTCTAGTTCTTTCCAAAAAGCTCAGCACATCTGGCTTCTGAGAGGCTTTGGCTCACATACACAGCTCTTCGTCCCTGGCCCTATCAGCACTTTTATATGCGTCCTGTCTCCTGCAAGTGACTGTCCCTTTGATATCACCATTGTTCTTCCTTCAAAGACATACCTTAATTGAGTTATTTCAATCCAGCAAGGATAACTACTCTCTCCTCACTTCTGTTCCTCGAAATTCTGCACTTCTATACTGTGAGGTAGAGAATCTCCACAGGAGAATTTCTACCTCCCCTCAAAGGAGTGAAATGGCCAAGGACAATCTGTTATTAGTGAATTTATATATTAAAGTTCAACTTTTTAAAATTTATTTTTATTTTTGGCTGCTTTGGGTCTTCGTTGCTGTGTGCGGGCTTTCTCTAGTTGCAGCGAGCCGAGGCTTCTCTTCGTTGTGGTGCGTGGGCTTCTGACCGCGGTGGCTTCTCTTGTTATGGAGCACAGGCTCTAGGTGTGCGGGCTTCAGTAGTTGTGGCTCACGGGCTTCAGCAGTTGTGGCTTGCAGGCTCTAGAGCACGGGCTCAGTAGTTGTGGCTCACGGGCTCTAGAGCTCAGGCTCAGTAGTTGTGGCGCACGGGTTTATTTGCTCCACAGCATGTGGGATCTTCCCGGACCAGGGCTTGAACCTGCGTCCCCTGTGTTGGCAGGCAGATTCTTAACCACTGCGCCACCAGGGAAGCCCTAAATTTCAACTTTTTATAAACAAAAGGATATATCTGTGCACTTCTCTACATGTATACTTGAAAAAACTATTTTAAAAGGGATACATAGTCCACTGGATATATTAGTTGTCCGTAGCTATTAGGGAGACAGGGCAGTTAAAACCTAAGGTTTATTTAAAATATCCTCATCCAGCCTGAGAGTGAGCCTGGCTAGAGTCCGATACTGTTGACTTCCTCTCTCCATTCCTCCACATGAAGACCTCGTTTGTAAACTTTGCCCGTGTTCAGTCAACTTCAGCTGTTCCAAAAACAAACCATTCTAGATGCCAACTCATGGTTTACTGTGTTTTCACAAGAACCTGATCATCTGGCTTCGGATGATAATGGACATTCTCTGGAGATAGAGCTCTGCCAGACTCTGATATTCCTCTTTATGAAAGAGCTGTACAACTTTTTCTAGATTATTAGCAATTTCAGAAAATATGTCGACAACCGTATTCTCAAGGAACAGAGAAAGCAGTGATTCCGGGTTGCAAATTTATTCTCTCCACTCAGAGGTGGAGGGAAAATTGAGTCTCTTCATTTTCCATGACTACTCTTTTGCTCACTAAAATCCAGTCTTGAACTTACCAATTAATAATATTTCAGTCTTTTCGGGTTTAAATAGTCACGTCTCAATTTTAATAGTCTTCTTATTCAAAGTTGAACTCCCTCTGAGGACTGGTGTAGACTGACCCTCTTTTACCACTCCATCTTTTTAGATACACACCATTGAAAATGTAGGGTATTGATCACATCTTGACATACAGAGACTAGAACATTGCTACAGGGCCCTCCACTTACTATATTCTATTTCCACCTCAAAACATCACCCTCATGCTGTGTGGGATGCGGCACTGAGCTACTATCCTATGCTTTCTTTAATTTTGACCATGTACATATATAATTGTTTCTTAAATAAATCAAAATACCTCAAGACCCCAAAGAATTCATTTCTAGTGACGGCTCCCACAACCTGGGTTTTCTGTCACTTCTTAAAACTTACCCCACGGGTAGGTACTTGTTCTTCGTAAATCGTAAGTTTTTCCGTACAAATGATGACTTTCCCAGACTTAAGACTGTTCCTGCCCTGTGGAACCTTTTATGATCTCAGAGCATGGTTTGGCTTGATTTTTCTGGCTTCAAACCACCACAGGAATCTTGGTTGACAAATTGTACCTTCCCTTCCTACCAAATTAATTACATGTCATTCAACAAATAGTTTAAATTCTTGCTCTGCAAAAGGCTCTGTGCTAAGTCTGTGGGAGGGATAAAAATGAATAGGATATGGCCCTCGCCTCAAAGAAGCCTAGTGTTTAAACCATAAGGCCAGACCACTGAGGTCTTATTTATTGTGGACAGATTACCCCATTCTTCTTTGCTCTCTTTTTAAAGTGCAGAGGGGAGGGAAGAGGACTTTTTTCCTCTCTACCCAGAGAGGCAGTTCACCACAGCAGGTGGACTGTAGTAGACAGTGAGGAAGATTCAGGAATTGCACCTCATACATTGAAGTGGTTGTGGAAACTTGTGCCACGTGTGGCCTCTGAGTCTCACTGGACAGCTGGACAGCCCCAGACTCTCAACTGTCCCACCAGTTAAGCCACAGTGAAGCAGATTACTCATGGCAAAGCAAACCAAAAGATAAAATGGGAAGTCCTTGACAATTTTAATGTGTTACTTTTAAATCTGTTTACAAATAATTTATTAAGACATATTTATGTGTAGAAATAAAGTGTCTTTAAAGACAAAGATCCATAACCCATCTAATATAGATGATGAATATATATATTATTCATTCATATATCTTTTCATAGATAGATAGAGGTTTTAAAATAATAAATGACTATTTCTAGTGCCTCTAAGGTATACTTCTATTACTTTAAGCGTTTTAAGTGAGCAAAAAAAGCCTCTGTACAAGGTAATCAAGCACAGCTCAGAATTCTAAATCAGCACATTAGACACAGTGAAAAACACACTATTGCCATCACTAGGCTAAGGATTGAATATTTATTTCAGTCTGCTTTACCAGTCAAAATTGTATGGCTCGTCACAGCCTGTTTTTTCTCTTTATTATATTAGCAAAGAACACTCTGAGCTGTGTTGAGGAAATTAAGTTAAATTATAAAAGAACATTTAGCTTTAACTGGGCTTGCACATGTGAGTAATTCTGGAGCTGTACTCCAAGGAGCCTACTTTGTGGGTAAATGGCAGACCCTTGGATTCATTTTACCGTAAACCAATGGGTCCAGGAATGTCTATTTGTATAAAATCTTCAGGATACTGTTTTGAATTGTGTTGTATCATCGAATTAACACAAATGTTTTTGCCAGTCATTTACTCTTTTTTTTTTTAATTTTTTAATTTTTGGCTGCACTGGGTCTTCGTTGTGGTGCGTGGGCTTCTCATTGCGGTGGCTTCTCTTGTTGCGGAGCACGGGCTCTAGGTGCGTGAGCTTCAGTAGTTGTGGCTCTTGGGCTCTAGAGTTCAGGCTTAGTAGTTGTGACGCATGGGCTTAGTTGCTCTGCGGCATGTGGGGTCTTCCTGGACCAGGGATCGAACCTGTGTCCCCTGCATTGGCAGGCAGATTCTTATCCACTGCGCCACCAAGGAAGCCCAGTCATTTACTCTTCATTCAAGGACTAGACAAGGCCAGTTGGAAAATTACTCAGGGCCCTTGATACATCTTCCTGTCAGCTCCACATCTTGTTAATTTGGTTGGTCTTTAGATCTTTCATCAAAGAATGATCAGGTGAGATGAGTGTAGAACATAACAACTTTTCTGCTTTAATTATTTTAGTTAAGATCCCAAATAATTTTTTATTTTTATCTGTGCCATCTCTTGCCTGTCATTAGCAGAGGTAGTGGTAAGTTAACTCTAAACAGGCATATGAATGCATTTCATCTAAGCATTTCAAAGCAGTATATTAAACTTTACGTTTTGAAAAATTCAAACCTATGCAAAAGTGGACAGAATATTATAATGAACACCCATGTACTCTGTACCCAGCTTCAACAGTTTTCAACTTGTAGCCAATCTTGTTTCAGCCCACTTCCAACCCCCCCATAGAATTTGAAGCACATTCCAAACATCGCATCATTTTGCTCAAATATATTTTAGTAAGAGTCCCTAAAAACTAAGGACTCCTTTTTGTAAAAGTAACTAGAACCTCTTTATCATACCTTTACAAAATTAACAATTCTTACTCGTCAGTGTCCAAATTTCTAGTTGTGTCAGAAATAAAACCTGTTTTATAGTTTAGATCAGGATTTAAATAGGATCCACCTCCCACCCCTCACCCTGGTCACTTATTTTTTCATTGTGGATATTTGTTGAAGAAATTGGTTTGTTTATTCCATTGTCCAGCTTTTGTTGATTACATCCCTATAATTTCTTTTAATATGTGCCTCTCTCCCCTTTTTTTTTTCCTGTAGATTGGTTGTTGGATCTAAAGGTTTGGTCAGATTTAGGTTTGACTTTATTTTTAGTGCTCTCTCCTCGCATCTGGAGGGACATAGTGTCAGAATGCCTTTCTTCCTGTGATGTTAGCGGCATTGCTGACCACTGATTAGATCCGTTAATTCATTAGGGGTTGTAAAATGGCAATGTTCTTGTTTTATCACATATTAGCTAGAATGCTCAAAGGATTTCTAAAGAAGAGAGTGCTGAGCACGTAACAGGTGCTCAGTAAAATATTTAATGAATGGATTAATTTTCATAAGAGCCCCCGTGACATGGGAAGTCATTAGAAACCTTGCCTAAGATCTGATTAAAGAGCATCTTGTTCCTCCTAGAATCACCATCCTTCTTTCTCCACTTTGCATAAAGCATCGCTTACAGATGACTTGAATTATTTTTGCCACTCTTAATATCTTCTGGTGCTGTTCTTCAACAGTCTTTTGGACTTATCTGATGATTTGCCTTTCTCAGTCTTATGCCAACTTAACTTCACATTCCTTACAGATTGGAAAAGCAGAGAAACGGAGGACAGGAATGCTAAGGAAACCCTAAGATGTGTTTCAGAACAGAGCCTCCATCTTAAACTCAGCACCAAGCACTCTCGGGTAGTTAAAGGGTCTTTGAAGTTGACGCAGCCAGTGACATGCTCCTTTTGCAAAGCCTTCCTAAAAAGAAATGTGATGATCTTACCAGCTTCCAAGCTCAGGCTAGTTTATAACCAACAAGCTTGCCTTTTATCTGCCATTTAGTTGCGTGCCTACTGAACAGTGAATTCAGAGTCTCTAAATAACAGCTTGATTTTTGTCCCTGACACAGTGCGTATAAATACCTCTGGTGTGGGAGCGTTTGAAAATACTGTAGGCTATTAGCTCTCTTTTTTTCTGACAACAGACCACAGAATCACAGTAAATGCTTTCAGTGCTGAAGATTTTTCACAAGCATTGTAATTGTGAAGCGGAGAATCTAAGTTCTTATATTTGAGATATAAGATGTATTGCTATACATTTTTTGCTGCTGAATATGTTTTCACTTGCTTGCTCACAGGGAAAGCAGTATAACAAATGCACATTTCTGCTGTGATCTGAGTGTACAGCAGGGAGCACAAAGTAAAGCAAGTCTTTGGTGAGCAGAGCAGCCTTATGTGCATCGTAGGAAAAGTATAGATAAACCGAGGGTCAAATTTTATTCCACAGAGGGGCACTGATAATGTGCTTGGGTTTTCAGAGAAGAGGTGTTTTCCTAATATTTCGTGCAGATCATGAGTATAGTTTTCATGGAGCTAAGAATTGAGATAGACTTTGAAAAACCAGTGTGATTTGAATAAGGACCTTCTAGAAGAAAGATGAACAGCACGAGCTGTTCATCTTACCTCTTCAGGGCACATTTTGGGGTAATTAAGGGATTTCCGTTTACTAGCCTGGGAGGTATCTCTAGACAGGTATGAAATAACAGAGAGATGTTGGCTGGGGCCACGGTAGCAAGGACCTTCAGTGTCACTTGAACAATGGTGAGAGACTACAGGCTTTGAGGAGAGGTGTGATGTCACCTGGTCAAGTAAAGGTGTCAGGAATGAATCAGAAAGGGAAAAAAGGGAAGTTGAAATCAAAGCTTTAGCAAGGAGAATCATTTTGATTATAGAAGCTGCTGGACTGGGCAACTTCATGAAAGGAAAAGGAGTCATGGAGTCTGAAATCCACATTAGAATGATTTCAGGTAAGAGAGAAAAAGTGAGAAAGAACTGCCTTGGGGGGAAAGTGTACAGAAGTTTAGAAACGTCCAGAAGGCTATGGGAAATGTACAGGACTGGAGGTTAGGAGTGAGTTTGGACTAAAGGTAACATTTTAGGAATTGTCTGTAGAGCAATAATAGTTGGAATCTACCCCTAAAAGATTCTTAAATCTATCCACGTCTCCCTTGAGCTCCCCTGCTGCCACCTCATTCAAGTACCATCAACCCTCACGTACACTATTGATACCCTTCAGTCAAAAGTAGGTCCCCCTTTTGTGGGGTATCTCCACAGCACCCTGATTTTTCCTTCCAGGCCTTATTCCAATCTGTGGTTCAAGCTTGTGTAATTTTGAGGATGGTGTCATTGTCTGTTTTACTTACTCCTGAAGATCTGGCAGCTTCCAGGGTGCCTGGCACAGACTAGACACTCAACTTGTTTTTTCCAAGCGAAAAGAGTAAATGAACATCACTACCAAAGAGAAGAAAAAGAGAAGAGTTGAAGAGAGAACTCTGGTGACTATTTTTAGGGCCTAGAAGAAAAAAGTGGGAAAAACGAATAGGAAGGCAAAGAACCAAGAGAAGCTGGGCCCCAGGAGCTGAGGATGAGTGGAGGTTCCAGTGGGGGGTGGTCAGCAGTGATGGATTCTACAGGTGGAAGAGAACAAGGACGACAAGAAAAAGTAGTATTTATTGGGTGCTTTCTGTATGCCGTGACTGTCCTAAGACTTGATGTGGTTGAACTAATCTTCATACTAACTCTGTGAGGCAGGTGTCCCTGTTATTTCTGTTTTACAGATGAGGATGCCAGGCCCAGAAAGGTTACATGCTCTGCTCAAGGACAAACCAATGGGGGAGCCACGAGTCCAACGAGGCCACCTGGCCCCAGAGCACAAAGTCTTTACTACCGTGCAGCCATTCTGGCTCCTTCTAGCAGAGGGCTAAATGGCTATGGCCCAGAGATGGAAAAGGAAAAAACTGGCCACTCTTTATGACCTTTGGCTGTGAAAAGAGGATAGCAGTGCCTGTCATTCTAAGTTAGGACATCTCCCACGTTAGGTGTAGACCAAGTCTACAGAAATCATATGTGAATGGGAGCATACCTGATGCGTTGCCAGCCATGAGAGCCTAGAGGATATGCTTTATTTCAGAAAAAGATAGGTTTTTTAAAACTTTTTATTTTGTATTGGAGTATAGTTGATTAACAATGTTGTGTTAGTTTCAGGTATACAGCAAAGTGATTCAGTTATACATATACATGTATCTATTCTTTTTCAAATTCTTTTCCTATTTAGGTTGTTACATAATATTGAGCAGAGTTCCCTCTGCTACACGGTAGGTCCGTGTTGGTTATCCTTTTTAAATATAGCAGTGTGTACATGTCAATCCCAAACTCCCTAACTATCCCTCCCCCCTACCCTTCCGCCCTGGTAACCTTAAGCTTGTTCTCTAAGTCTGTGAGTCTGTTTCTGTCAGAAAAAGATAGTTTTGATCACATCGTCAGGATTTTGTAGCAGCTGCTTTAACATTGACTTTTATACCACATTCCGATATTATTACCGACTTAAAAATAGTCCTTGAGAAATAAGAGAAAAAATAATCTGGCTCTGACGATAAAAAGCATTGTGGTATTTCAGCTTGCTTTCAGTTTTACATACATCTGTGAATCTTTCCTGGAATAAGGTCTTGCCCAAGCTAGATGGGAAAGCACCTGTATTTGACTTGCAACTGGGTTTTGCGTAGCAAATGCATAGGTACAGGATCCACCAGCAACAGTGAGGTCAGGCCAACATTCTGGGCGGAAATGTGCGCCTGAGTGACTGATTAGACGAGTGTCTGTTATGTTGCAGGATGTTGCACCCTCTCAAAGCTCGCATGTTAAGATTTAGCAGATGTATCGATTCCTTTCATTGAAGATATGAGAGGATATGAATAACAGAACTATTTTGTTCGTAATTGATGCAGATCTGCAGTGCACGTGACTAAAATCTGTTCCCGGAATTTTTCATCACACAAGTTTGGGAATTTGATTTAAAATATATGTCTAGGGCTTCCCTGGTGGCGCAGTGGTTGAGACTCTGCCTGCCGATGCAGGGGACACGGGTTCGTACCCCGGTCCGGGAAGATCCCACATGCTGCGGAGCGGCTAGGCCCGTGAGCCATGGCCGCTGAGCCTGCGTGTCTGGAGCCTGTGCTCCGCAATGGGAGAGGCCACAGCAGTGAGAGGCCTGCGTACCGCAAAAAAAAAAAAAATATATATATATATATATATATGTGTATATATATATATATATATATGTCTATATATTTATCATTTTCTTCCTTAACGTTTTTTATGGATGGTGACTTTCCCTAACCCCAAATCCAAATATCGTGGTCAACTTTCCACACAATAGGAATAAAATTTATCCTTTTTTTTTTTTTTTTAAGCCTTTCATTCAGAAAGTAGAAGCCTGGCCCCCTGATGACAGTGAAGCCCCTTCAGGGTTGCTGGCAATCCAGTTTAAAAGTACAGAGGAAAGGGTCTTCCCTGGTGGTGCAGTGGTTGAGAGTCTGCCTGCCGATGCTAGGGGACGCGGGTTCGTGCCCCGGTCCGGGAGGATTCCACATGCCGCAGAGCGGCTGGGCCCGTGAGCCATGGCCGCTGAGCCTGCGCGTCCAGAGCCTGTGCTCCGCAACGGGAGAGGCCACAACAGTGAGGCCCGCGTACCGCAAAAAAAAAACAAAAAGAGTATAGAGGAAACTAATCTCTGTTTAAAATTTATTTGTAACTTTTTCTTAGTTCTCTAAGTTTTGGTTTGTATGTTTTTTAAATAAACCCAGACTAATATTTGACCACTTAAAGCAATGAAATCATTTCTTGCCTTGTCTACCAGTTGAAGTTGGACCACAGCCTGACTTCATATTTCTTATAAAATGCACATGTTCTCTTTGGATTGTCCTTGGGCAAGAAAGGAGACGCTAAGTACAAATGAAACAGTTCACGTTGAATCATGCATTAAAAAAGTATTATAAGAAATTATAAGCAAAAGTATTGTATAAAGAAAGCTTATTAACAAGCAGGACTATTATATGGATGCTTTGCAGAGAAAAATGAAACAAATATGGAGTCCACAAGTGCCTTTCAGTTTTCACTACTCTAGATGCCTGTTAGGAACATTTACAATATTGTCACAGGGACTGATTAGAATTTGCTTTTGAAACCAGTTCACTGCTTTGGGTGGGGGGGACATTTACTAATGGGCACTTTGGGCTGTGCAGGGCACAAGGCTGTGACTTTCACCGATTGAGCACAGGGCTGTTCCCTCCGGCAGATCGTGAAGCCATTATTTTATAGCCCATTGACCAGAATTTCTGTGTCAGCCAACCTTTTCCTGCTGAACATCCAAGCTGTGCTCCTGGGTACCACAAGCCCAGAACCTTTAAAGGAATCGGGACACACCAAAAGGGCACTAGTAAGCAGGCTAGAAGTACAGTGATATTTTTGTTGGCTTTTTTTTTTCTTTCTTTTTTGCGGTACGCGGGCCTCTCACTTGTTGTGGCCTCTCCCGTTGCGGAGCACAGACTCCAGACGCACAGGCTCAGCGGCCATGACTCACGGGCCCAGCCGCTCCGCAGCATGTGGGATCTTCCCGGACCGGGGCACGAACCCGTGTCCCCTGCATCGGCAGGCGGACTCTCAACCACTGCACCACCAGGGAAGCCCTTGTTGGCTTTTTATGATTTCCGTTTTCAGAAGTATAACCCGATCAAAAGCACTTGGGCTGAGGGAGAATGAGAAGTGTAAGATATTCTGGGTACGTATTCAATCCCTGGTTAAACAATTATCTATAGACTCTGATCTTCAAAGGCATTTCCTAGCTAGGGTACAGTGATAGATTATCTTGTTGGTTCAGTGATAGCTATTCTGCTGTGCAAACTGGTCTTTCTGGGCTGTTTTGATTTCCTGAGCAACTTTGTGTGAAAAATGCCAAGGTGTTAAAAAAAAAAAAAAGAAAAGAAGAAAAAAAAAACCTGTTGTAGGAAGAGAATCATAGACAAACTATTAGGAAAAGAACTTTATCATAGAGGAACACACCCCATTTTCCTGAACCCCTCCTGAACACTCTTCCTCACTTGAAGGGTCCTGAGTGTCAAAGACTTACCCACACTCGGAAGCCATGTTGATGGCCTGTCTCGCATCTCGACCGTGTCTCTGTCGTTTTCCTGTCAGAGCATTGCTATCTCCTTTGTCTGGCTGCATCCAGCTACTTTCAATTCCTTCTCTTTCCCACTGTTTGCTGAGTGGATAATTAAACAGTCAGTCCTGTTCTTTGTTGAGACCATACATTTAGAAAAGACTCGCTGCAGGGAACCGAATGATAACTTTGAAAGTCAAGCTTTGAAAAGGAGACCACTAAACTCTAGGAAGATGAAAGTTTATGAGAACAGATTTCAGACAAAAGCCCATTCCAGCTGAGTCTTCGTGCTGAGGCGGGTATACAGGCTTGTAGAAACCATTGGTTGTTGGTGTCTCTCCTCTAGTACCTAAGATGCTGGAGTTGACTGCCTGGGTTCAAATCCCGGCAGTGTGAGTTATAAGCTGTGTGATATTGAGCAAATTATCTCTCTCTCTGTGTCTCATTTTTTGCATCTGTAATACAGAGATAATAGTAGCACCTAGCTCAAAGAGTTGTGAGGATTGAATCCAAATGAACCGTTTAGCACCTGGCACATGGAAAGTGTTCAATAAATGCTGTTGGTGAAACATTCATGGAGTGCTGAGGAAAGATGTGCTTATTCTATATTTACATAAAAATATCATCTCGGAGCCATGGTGATAATCCTTACTGCACATGACCTAATCATAACCTCAAACGTTTTTATTTTGATTTTTCCTCTCTCAGCCACCCTCTGGGAGGCAAGCAAGAGCTGCATGTCTGCATATCTCTCTGATTCTGTGCAGATGAGAGTTACAAGCCATTTGAGTGACGGGCCTCCTTGTTCTTTTCCTTACTCAGGTGCTGGAAAGCTTCAAGATCATGGACTATAGCCTTTTGCTGGGAATCCACATCTTGGACCATTCCCTCAAAGAGAAAGAAGAGGAAATTTCACAAAATGTGCCTGATGCTAAGCGGTCTGGGATGCAAAAGGTCCTCTACTCAACAGCCATGGAATCCATCCAGGGTCCAGGGAAATCAGGAGACGGGATCATCACAGAGAACCCGGACACGTAAGTGCAGCGCCTGCCCACACATTTCCTTGATCGTGGCAGCCAACGTCATTGGGTAATTAAATGCAAGCATGTTCCCTTCATGATGGCTCTTTAGGAATAGATTCCTACCTGGTGCTAAAGTGGATTAAGCCAGCCTTATTTCCTTTCATCCACGGATAACTAGATGAGTGGCAGTTTTTCGAGTTATTACCATTCTTTCACCCACATGGTTTCTTTTTTCAAATGGCTCCATTTTTTAACAACGGCTAAAAATGTTTTCATCCCTATTTACTACATATTCAAAACATCTACCACAAACAGGGTGAATATTCTTTGAATTTGAATAAACATGTATTTAAGCAAATACATGCTAGAACTTATGTCCGCAATTCAGAGCTTTTTATGTGCGTTAGAGGATTCTGTTGTCCGCGTCCTATACCCTGGCAGATGTGATCTCTTGCTTCAACGAGATGTGATAGTAACTGCAGGATTAGTTTGCATGTATAAAAAGTGCACATTGACTAACAGAAACAATTACAGTCAACTATTTCAGTAATTTTCTTTGGTTGTGTCACGTGTGTGTACTTAGCTGAGCAAGGAGACTGAAAGAAAGAAATCATTTCTCCAACAATGACTAAATAACAGGCACATTTCACTTTTATGAAGGAAATTCGTACATATTAAAGATTTTTTTAATCCTTCCTATAAATCCATCTAAATGTCCAATAACTCATTAAACAAATTATTCTGTATCAGTATAGTGAAGTACTATACAGCCATTAAAAGCACATTAGCACTGAATATGAAGAAATGTTCATCATTTAGCAAGTGAAAAATTCAGGTTATAAAACATGATAAATTAAATAATAGCTTTTGTGTATTAATAAATATACACACACACAGGAAATATGTACCAAATGTTGATAGTGTTTATCTTTGCATCCTAGGAATGGATTCTTTGTATATTTTTTCTTTGTGCTGTTCTATATTTTATTTAAAAATCTCATGGTAAGTATATAAAAGTGTTGCATTTTTGATGAGCAGTATTTTGAAATACTTTAAAATTCTTGCTCTTGGTTTTAAAGTAGGAATGATTTTTTAAGTGAATTCTTCCCATCCAGCTCTTCAGAATTGACAGCTATGGTGTTATTCTCCTTCAGGGGAGGTACATCATTCTGGATTCCCAGGAAGACTTTAGCTGAAGCAAAAAAAAAAAAAAAAAAAAAGATGAAGGGAGAGAGAGTCCAGGATTCTTAGAGACTACCCATTTTCATTTACAGTCTATTTATTAGAAATGATTTTTAACTTCCTATTCATATAAATTTTTTCTCTTTTGCTCTATTCACAGAATGGGAGGCATTCCAGCTAAAAGCCATAAGGGAGAAAAGCTACTTTTATTTATGGGCATTATTGATATTCTGCAATCATATAGGTAAGAAATTTGGGGAAGTAGTCTTTTATTATTTCACAATAAATGAATGAAAGGTTCTGAAAATTCACCAAATGGGAGTGATTTTATATTCTTATTTTTATTTTTCTGTCCATTTATGTTTAGGTTAATGAAAAAGTTGGAACATTCCTGGAAAGCTCTTGTTTATGATGGGGTAAGTGATTTATCATGCTCCTTATTAAACTGTATATTTTTCTGATTTCTCAGAGACTTCAAAGTATGTCTAGGAAGCCATGTCACTTGAAGAGGAAAGGAAACAAAGATCTTTATAAACTCAGAGTCTCAGGCTAGCAGATTGGTTCAGATCTAAGGACAAAGACAACATAAATGTGAATAGCTCTTCAAATAGAGGCCATCCAGCCGGTGACTAGGTAGAGGCCAGAAAAACAAAATGAGGTCTCGTTTTTATGTGCAATCTGCAGGGCCCAATCATGAGATGGTGAGAAAAAGGAGGAGACTTTTCAAAGACACTGGGAAGACCAGTAGGGCACTTGAACTCAAGTTGTCCCAAGACCAAGCTTCAGAGGGATTTGAACCCTACTTTGATGGTAAACAGCCTTGGGCTTGAACTCTGCGTTCAAACCACTTTACTAGCCATGTGTCCCAGACACGTTGCTTGCTTGTCATCTCTTAGCCTGGTTTCCCATTTGTAGCAGAAGCCTAGTAATAGTACCTCGTACCTGCCTCATAGGCTGATGTGAGGGTTAAATTAAATAATGCCCCTTAGTGTTCAACATGATGCCTAACATAATAAGGACATAGGAAGGGAAAACTTTTTCGGTTGTGTTGGATTTATACATGACAAAGGCTGACTGACATGAGGATGTCTTTTGGACCCAGAAGTGGCATGACTGAAGAAAACCATCGGTTATCTAAGAGCAGCCTCTATGTCTCTCTCTCTCTGTACACGCACATGCATGCGCGTGCGCACACACACACACACACACACACACACACACACACACACACACACACACACACACACACACACACACACGAGACTTCCTATCTAGATGTTAAATTTGAACTTCCTGCTGTTGACAGAACATTTATGGCCTCAGCCTCCCTCAGTTAATAACTCAAAGTGACACTTCCAGAGAATATATTGGTCAAAGATTTGCTCACACATTTTTTTAAGATGTTAGCAGATGCTTTCCTTTGAAGCAAAGATAAATTATAGATGCTATTCTTCTCCTTTTTTGGAAAAGAACACCCACTTTTTCAGTTCTGTGGAAGACTGGGAATAACCTTTCAGCATGAAAGATCTGCATTTTGTCCACAGGCTAAGGAATGACCTTCGACAGAATGCACTTTTAAACAACAGGTTCACAAGTTTGTTTCTGAGAATCAAACTTAGGCTTGTTATTCAAATCAAAGATTCTTTTTATGAAAAGGCCAAGATGGTAGGTTAATTTTTTTTCCTTCTAGCTCAGAAAAGTAGCAACTACATTAATGCCTTGAACATGGAAGGGAAAGAGAATAAACACCCTCTGTTTCATTCTCCTTCTGTTTATTGACACAATTTCAATTCCCTGTTACCAAATGAGATTTGTGCTCTGAATGGCCTAGTCCTCTATTGGTCAGATGCTTCTAAGGAGCCCCTACTTTTGTCTAAATAAGATATATCTTCTGTTTTTTGGCGTCTTTTTTTAATTACACAAATATATAATCAGCATCTCTGTGCTGATTATATATTTGTGTAATTATAAGCAATAATTAAGATTTATTTTTGTCTTTTTACAAAAGTCCCTCTTCTTTAAACACTGCTTCTTCATACCAAGGAGAATCACAATCTAACTTCTCTTGGAAAGCAAGAATCTTAATCATCTTGCATCCTACATATTTTTAAATGATGGTACTTGTGAATTTGTGTCCACTTCCAACAGGAGCTGACTGAATACTGGGGAGAGTGCATGTCAAACCAGTGGGAAATTTTCCACCACATCTGCAGCATCACTGATAGTCTAGGGGACCATTTTAACTTGGCAAAGAGGGTTTCTCCATACTGTGTCCTTCGTAACTCAATCATTACAGAATTACCTTATGCCTCATTGTAACACCCAGTTTCACAGATGAAAAGACTGAGGCACTGAGATAGTGTCTTTACCCAGAACCACACAGCTTTTTAAAATTAGAGCTAACACGAGAACCGGGTCTCTGGATTCTGGTCCAGTGTGTGTTTTTTCTTCTAAACCCATCACAGACACTTTATAGTATCTAAACGTAAATTTTTAGAAGTTTCCCTGTTGGATGCCATGAACCTGAAATCAAAATGGAGCACTAAATAAGCAAATTTACTATTTTTAGGAATGTGTATCTGGGATAGTAAATAAATGACTACTGAATAAACATATAGAATTAGCTCCTTCATCCATCTTCTTTCCTGGACTTGTAATAAAATGCCCCCTTAGTCCTTAAGACTCCTACCAAGCATGAGAGAATTAACAATTTAATTCAATTCAACTCTATCTAATTAGTAGATAAATCGAACATAACAGGGGTCATCAGTCAGCCTTGTCTCCTAGGAGTCTTCCTGGTGTCTACATACCTTATTATTGGGAAGTGAAACCAGTAAACTTTTTTTTTTGCCCTCTATCTCACTCTTACTTTAGGGCTGTTTTGCTCCTTTATGTCCCCAGTTTTTGTTCCTGACTGAAAGTGCTATGTCTTTATTCCAGATGACACTTGAGACACTGGCTTCCATGTTAAAAAATGGAATTTAAAAGCCCCTCATGGCACACAGTGGAACAAGGATCAGCTGTTTGGGTTTATGAAGCAGAGTCTTTGCTATCTCACCCCTGCCCCTCTTAATGCTCTGTTTCACCATGAGTATCTGGAACCTCTGCTCAGATTGAGCCTTGTGCTTCCTGCCCCACCCCAGCTCCTGGGCACACAGCACGTGGGCATCACTCTTTTGTGGCTCCCAACATCCACACCTTCTGGTTAAGGACATTGGCTAACAGAGAGCCAACTGCATAGAGCTTTCCTCTAGCTTGAAACAAACTGAGAGGTAAACCTCTGGTACCTGATTTGTCTTTTCAGGACACTGTTTCGGTTCATAGACCAAGCTTTTATGCAGACAGATTTCTAAAGTTTATGAATTCCAGAGTTTTCAAGAAAATTCAAGGTAAGATTTTTATGAATTTCTTTTTTTTACCTTTAGCACTTACTGGCTGACTTCACTTTGTAAGATTTTTATTGGAAGAGTTGGGACTATTTATCTCCCAAAAGTGGTAATCACTTAGTAATTATGGTTAAGTATCCTAGCCAGGTATTTATTGGTGCTGTAATCATTAAAGTCTAATTTTGTGCTGGAAAAAATTATAAACTGCCTAAAATCCAACCCTATAATATATTGGTTAAATATGTTATGAAATAATGGAATAATATGCAACAAATAAAAAATGATGTATTAAAGGTACATTTAGTCCTTATAGCTAGCTTCATTCACATATATATAGTTATTGGTCTGCATACCTAAATGCACAACAAAATTCTAATGGGATATATAAAAATGTTAACAGTAGTTATTCTCATGGAGTGTTCTCCAGAATAGACCATATGTTAGTCCTCAAAACACATTTCAATAGATTTTAAAAGATTGAAATCACGCAAAGTGTCTTTTCCGATCACAATGGAATGAATCAATAAAGAGTGAAAACTGGAAAATTCACAAATATGTGAAAATTAAACAACACACTCTCAAACTACCAATGGGTAAAAGAAGAAAACACAGTGAAATTAGGAAAAACTTAGAGATGAATGGAAATGAAAATACACATTCCTAAAACTTAGAGGATGCTGCAAAGTCAGTGCTCAGAGGGAAATTTATAGCTATAAATGCCTACATTAAAAAAGAAGAAAGATCTCAAATCAATACCCTAACTTTAAACCATAAGGACTTAAAAAAAGAAGAGCAAAAAAAAAAAAAAAAAAAAAGAAGAGCAAACTAAACCCAAAGTTAACAATGGTTATTCCAAACCATGAGATGGTGTGGCATTTTCTTTTTCTTTACATCAATATTTATCAATTTTTCCATAATGGATGTGTATTATTTATGTAGAAAATTCTTTAACTATGTGAAAAGGAAAAAGTAACCCTGTTGTTACTTATGTTATTTTATCATTTAGGTATTTTGTGGTCCAATTTCATAACAATTTAGCCACACAAAAAAAACTGAAAGAGTAGAATGTTCATATTTTGTATTTATATAAGACAGATTTTTTTTCTTATAATATTTATTGGAGTTTTTTGTTAATGAAAGTAAAACAATTTCTTTTTTAAGGCTTTTTTTCCCAGCTTTATTGAGATATAATTGACATATAACATTATGTAAGTTTAAGGTGTACAGTGTGATGATTTGATGCACATATATATTGCAAAATGATTATCACAATTAGGTTACTTAAGACTTTCATCATCTCACATAATTACAAATTGTGTGTGTGTGTAGGTGTTTGTGTGGTGAGAACATTTAAGATCTACCCTCTTAGCAACTTTCCAGTGTGTAAGACAGAATTATTAACTATAGTCTCCATGCTGTATATTAGATTTCAAGAACTTATTCATCTTATAACTGGAAGTTGGTACCCTTCGACCAATGTCTCCCCATTTCACCCACCCGTCAGCCTCAAGTAACAATTCTTCTACTCTCTATGTCTATGAGTTCAATTTTTTAGCACATGTAAGTGAGATCATACAGTATTTGTCTTTCTCTTTCTGGTTTATTTCACTTAGCATAATGCTGTCACGGTCCATCTATATTGTCACAAGTGGTGGGATTTCCTTATTTTTTTCTATCCATTCATCTGTCAGTGGACGCTTAGGTTGTTTCCATGTCTTGGCTGTTGTGAATAATGCCTCAGTGAACATGGAAATGCAGATATCTCTTCAAGATAGTGACTTCATTTCCTTCAGATACATACCCAGAAGTGGGATTGCTAGTCATATGGTAGTTCTCTTTTTAATTTTTTGAGGAAACTCCATACTGTTTTCCATAGTGGCTGCACTAATTTACATTTCCACCAAGAGTGTACTAGGACTACCTTTTCTTCACATCCTCACCAACATTTATTATTTTTTGTCTTTTTGATAATAGCCATTCTGACAGGTATGAGGTGATATCTCATTGTGGGTTTGATTTGCATTTCCCTAATGATTAGTTATGTTAAGCATCTTTTCATGTATCTGTTGGCCATCTGTATGTCTTCTTTGAAAAATGTCTATTCAGGTCCTTTGCCCAATTTTTAATCAGATTATTTGCTTTTGTTATTATTGAGTTTTATGAGTTCTTTATATATTGTGAATATTAACCCCTTATCTGATATATGGTTTGCAAATATTTTCTCGCATTCTGTAGGCTGCCTCTTTATTTTATTGATTGTTTCTTTTGCTATGCAGATGTTTTTTAGTTTGATGTAGTCCCACTTGTTTATTTTGCTTTTGTTGCTTGTGCTTTTGGTGTAATATGCAAAAAGTCATTGCTAAGATCATTGTTGAGGAACTTTTCCCTATGTTTTCTTTCAGGAGTTTTACAGTTTCAGGTCTTATGTTTAAGTCTTTAATCCATGTTGAGTTAATTTTTGTGAGAGTAAAACCGTTTCGATGTAAAAATATTGGAAAATACAAAGAAAACCATAAAGCTTATTTGATATCTCACAACCCAGAATTATCCACTATAAATATTTTTTCTTCCAGTTTTATTGAGATATAATTGCCATACAGCACTGTATAAGTTTAAGGTGTGCAGCCTAATGGTTTGACTTACATACATCATGAAATGATGAGCACAATAAGTTTAATGACAGCCATCATCTCACATAGATACAAAATTAAAGAAATAGAAAAAAGTTTTTCCTTGTGATGAGAACTCTTAGGATTTACTCTCCCAACAACTATCCTTTATAACATGCAGAAGTGTTCGTTATATTCACCATGTTGTACATCACATCCCTAGTGCTTATTTATCTTGTAACTGGAAGTTTGTACCTTTTGACCACCTTCGTCCAATTCCCCCTCCACCGCCCACCCCCAGCCTCTGGTAGCTACAAGTCTGATCTCTTTTTCTATGAGTGTGTTTAGTTTTGAAGTATAATCGATCTACAACACTGTGTTAGTTCCTGTTATGCAACAGAGTGATTTGATATTTTTATACATTTCAAACTGATCACCACCACCGTCATCAAAAGTCTACTTATGATGCGTCACCATGCAAAGATATCACATAATTATTGGCTACTCCCTACACTGTACATTTCATACTCATGACTCATTTATTTTGCAACTAGAAGTTTGTACCTCTTAATCTCCCTCACCTATTTCTCCCACCACCATCTGCCCAGCAGCTACCTATTTGTTCTCTGTATCTATAATTCTGTTTCTGTTTTCTTACGTTTGTTCGTTTGTTTTGTTTTTTAGATTTCACATATAAGTGAAATCATACAGTATTTATCTTTCTTTGTCTGACTTATTTCATTTAGCATAATACCCTGTAGGTCCATCCATGAGGTCACAAATGGCAAGATTTCATTCTTTTTTATGGCTGAGTAATATTCCAGCGTGTGTGTGTGTGTGATCTTCTTTATCTATTCATCTATTGATGGGTGAGCACATAGGTTGCTCACATATCTTGGCTGTTGTAGATAATGCTACAGTGAACATAGGCATGCGTGTATCTTTTCTAATTAATGTTTTGTTTCCTTTGGATAAGTATCCAGCAATGGAATTGCTGGATCATATGGTAGTTCTATTTTTAGCTTTTTGAGGAATCTCCATACCGTTTTCCATAGTGGCTGGTCAATTTACCTTCCCACCAACAGTGCCTAAGCGTTCCCTTTTCTCAACATCTTCACCAACAGTTATTATTTGTCATCTTTCAGATAACAGCCATTTCTGTTGGCATCTCTGTGTCATCACTGGAAAAATGTCTATTCAGATCCTCCACTACTAATATTTTCACATACTTCCTACCATCTTTATTTCTGTGTTTTGTATATTTATATAAAAATGGTAGCATAGTGGTGTACAATTTTATGTATATGTCCTCTATTTTTCACATATTATAATATGAATAGTTTCCCATATCACTGTATATTGTACAAAGAAACCATTTAAAATTACACTACAACATTAAAATTATATGGGTATGCCATAATCTATTTAAGATTCTATCATTTGGACATTTACATTATTTCTCCTTTTTCTAACAAGTATTTTTGTGAACATGATTTTAGATAAATATGGTGTCCAAGCTTATGACTGTTTCTTTAGGATAGATTCCAAGAAGAAGTACTAAGGGTTTAAAATGCAGATAACTGCACAGAATGATTATGCCACTCTAGACTTCCACGAGAGTCTATTTTCTTCTAGCCTTTAGCCAGAATTATTCTTTTTAAATTGTGCTACTTGGATAAGTAAAAGATGTTATCTGGTTATTTTATTTTGTATTTCTTAAGTACTGGTGAAGTTCAACCATTATTCATGTTTATTACCCATTTGTAGTTCCTTTGAGAATTGAGCTTTGTAATATTTGCTCGTTTACATTAGTGTTTATTATTTTTCCAAATGATTTATATGAACTCTACACGTCAAAGATATCAGTCTCTTTTTTTAACCTTATTTCATTCTAAGAAAAACTTCTGTTTCGCATTTGACTATCTCAGTGGTATCTTGAAATTGGTCTCAAATTGAGACCACTACCAATTAAATTTTCTGTTTAAGATCTTTTTTGCCTAAGATGGACCATAACATAGTATTTATTCAGGCTGCGATCCTGTGTGAATACCAACTTGGTTCAAATTTTGAAGGAAGATTTTCTGCCTCTCTTTACCCTTTGCCGTGGTTGAAAATCATGAGTTTCCTTGTGGTCCCTGGGAGGTTTATGGAGGATGTAACCCATGGGATCCCAGGTTTAGTGAGGCTCCTCCATGAGATTCCCCATGTTGGGAGTTTTTGCTTTCTTAGTAGTATATAAATTAATGGTGCAGTCAATGGCATCCTCAATTGCATGAAATATGGTGTGAGTTGTGAACCTTTCCAGTTTGTATAGTTTATCATGTTTTTGATGTAACAAGTCTTTTACTTCTCAAGTAGTCAAATCTATTTTTTTCCCACTTTGATTTCTTAGTCTACTTTTTATAGCATCTTTATTCAGGTATAATTCACATATCAGGAAATTCACCCTTCTAAAATGTGCAATTTGGTGATTCTTAGTATATTCACAAAGTTGTACAAACATTACCACTATCTAATTTTAGAACATATTTATTACCCTGAAAAGAAACCCCATATCCATTAGCAGTTACTCTTCATTCCTTCCTCTTCCCAACCCC
This sequence comes from Lagenorhynchus albirostris, assembly GCF_949774975.1. Lineage (NCBI taxonomy): Eukaryota > Metazoa > Chordata > Mammalia > Artiodactyla > Delphinidae > Lagenorhynchus > Lagenorhynchus albirostris. Next base: position 50,466,208 of record NC_083101.1, on the reverse strand, counting down.
TGGCAACTACTCATTTATTTTCTGTCTCTATGGATTTGTCTGTTCTGAATATGTCACATAAATGGAATTATCCAGTATGTGGCCTTCTGTGTTTGGTTTTTTTCACCTAACATGATGTTTTCAAGGTTTAGCCATCTTGTAGTACTTTAGGTTTAGCCATCTTGTAGTACTTTATTCTTTTTATTGCTGAATAATATTCCATTGTATGGATTTAACACATATTGTTTATCCTCTCACTAGTTGATGGATATTTGGGTTGCTTACATTTCTGGCTATTACAAATAATGCTGCTATGAAAATTCATGCACAAGGTTTCTGTGGACATAAGTTTTCATTCCTCTTGGGTACATACCCAGGTGTGGAAACACTAGGTCAGATGGTAACTCTATTTAACATTTTGAGGAACTGCCAGGCTCCTTTCCAAAGCAGCTACCCAATTTTGCAATCCCACCAGCAATGTATGAGGGATCCAATCTCTCCACGTCCTCACCAACGTATGTTACTATGTGTCTTTTTCATTTTAGACATCTAGTGAGTATAAAGTAGTATCTCAATGTGGTTTTGATTTGTGTTTTTCTTTTTTTTCTTTTTGCGGTACACGGGCCTCTCACTGTTGTGGCCTCTCCTGTTGCGGAGCACAGGCTCCAGACGCGCAGGCTCAGCGGCCATGGCTCACGGGCCCTATGTTACTATGTGTCTTTTTCATTTTAGACATCTAGTGAGTATAAAGTAGTATCTCAATGTGGTTCTGATTTGTGTTTTTCTAATGACTAATGATGTTGAACATCTTTTTATGTGCTTATTGACCCTTTATATCTTCCTTGGAGAACTGTCTATTCAAATACTTTGCCCATTTTTAATTAGATTGTCTTTTTATTGTTGAGTTGTAAGAGTTCTTTATATATTCTCAACACATGTTTCTGTTATCAGGTGTATGATTTACAAATATTGATTTAATTTATAGTATATGGTGTGAGGTAGGGTCCAAATTCATTCTTTTGCATGTGGATATCCAGTTGTCCCAGCACCATTTCTTTTTTTTTTTTTTTGCGGTACGCGGGCCTCTCACTGTTGTGGCCTCTCCCGTTGCGGAGCACAGGGTCCAGACGCACAGGCTCAGCGGCCATGGCTCATGGGCCCAGCCGCTCCGCGGCATGTGGGATCTTCCTGGACCGAGGCACGAACCTGTGTCCCCTGCATCGGCAGGCGGACTCTCAACCACTGCACCACCAGGGAAGCCCCCAGCACCATTTCTTGAATGGGCTCTTCTTTCCCCCGTTGAATTATCTGGGTTCCTTGTTGAAAAATCAGTTGTCCACAAATATTAGGACTAATTTCTGGATTCCCCCAGGTTGGTCAAGAACCTGCCTCACATCCTGAGTCCATGCCTCCCTGAAGGTCACCACAATTTACTCAGTTACCCAAACCAGACGTGCAGGCATCCAGCTTTGTCAAAGCCTAACCACCCACATGCAGTCACTTACCAATACCTAGTCTCACCTGGAAATATCAAGAGTTCGTCCCCTTCTTTCACAGCACCTCTCCTAGTTCAGCCATTGTGGTTTTTATGGTTTTGGTTTGGGCTTTTTTTTTTTTTTTCACATAAAGTTGTGGCCCTCATGTTCCTCTCTTACCTCCAGTCATATCCCCTTCCAATCCAATCTCCCCAACCCCAGCCAGAGGCATCAGTTTAAATCTCCTCTTGCTAATTTCCTATTTAAAACTCTTCCATGCTTAAAAAAACTATTTTTCTTAATAAAAACTTCAGTGTATTTCCTAATACACAAAATCCTAACTTCGCTTCTGAGTCCCTGTGTGACGTGGCCTCTCTTTCCCTAGCTGTGACTTTTCTCACACCCATTCCATGCTCTACCCTACCCTCAAGCCTCCAGCAGCTCTGAGTGCCCTGCAGTTACCCCATCATTCCAGGCTGCCTCCACATCTGTACATGTTCTTGTCCCTTTGCCTGTAGTGATCTCCATCCTTCCCCTGGTCTTCCTTCATATCTCAGCTCAGATGATGCTTCCTTCACAGCAGTTACCATACTCTGCTATAGTAAGCTGTTGTTCTATCTCCCCCACTTGACTTTGAGTTCCTGAAAAGTAGGGGCTGTGTGTGGTTCTCATATATATTCCCAGAAGCTAGCACATTGTAGGCCCTCGATCATTATTTGATGAATAATTGAATGAATGAATGGACTTTTCATCTACTACCAGCTTTTCAAAGGGTAGCCATTTAATTAGTAAAGTTGACAGTTTAAAATACAACTTCCAGATCCTTTATCAGCTATGATTAAGTTAAAGCCCTTAATTCCTACAGTCATACTTTCCTTTTTTTTTTCTGATTGTGAAAGTAATACATGTTTATTATAGAAAGTTCAAAGGAACAAAATACAGATTGAATTACAATAATGAAAATGCATTACCCAGAGAAAGTCACAATTTAAACTTGGGAATATAAATTTCCAAATATTTCACTAAGCACATACACACACATTCACATACCCCTTCTGTTGTGATTTTATTTAAAAAAATAGTTTATTACTCATGTTAGCTAAGTTTTACTGCAGCAATAAATTAACTCTGGATTCTCAGCGGCTTAATAAAACAAAGATTATTCCTTGTTCAGACTTTCCCAGCACAGGTTGGCAGGGGGCTCTGTTCTACTCAGCCATTCAACGACAGGTATACTTTCTTTGTATGTGAAAACTTCCCCTCCCCACCCCTACCCCCAAGAAAACAATACTTGGTCTTCAAGTTTCTTTTTTTAAATCATTTTTTTAGCCTTCTTAAATCTGTTATCCCACCCCAGAATTGAGTCATGCTGTCAATGTAGTAATGTTTGCAAAATCCTATAATTCTTTCTGCAAATATTAGTCACCGTAATGTTGGAACCTCACTGAAATTCTCTACCCAGATAATGTGTCTAGAGTACTAAAACTTAGTTTCCTGAAAGGAATAGAATAGTACTGATACATTAATTAATTAAAAATCAACTGTCCTAAAATTTCAGAACAATAGTTAATTCTTTCAACCAACATTTGAGTACCTACTATGTACCTAACACTATGCTAAGCATTAATAATATAGAAAGCTTTTTTTAAAAAAAAATTAAATTCCCTCGGTAATTTCATGGTCCGTTTTGGGTCAGGGATTGTAACATGTAAAAGATTTATAATGTAATAAAGCAGCTGTTAATAGAGTTTTTCCATAGGCTACTGTAGGTACACAAAGAGAAATAAAACCAATCTTCCCAAAGAGAGCTTCACAGAGAAAAAAATATTTAAATTAAGTCCTGAAACTATAAGCCAGCGTTAATTAGGAAGAGAGGCAAGAAGGGCATCTGAAGTAGAAGGAACAGCATGTACAAAGGCCCAGGGGTAGGAATGAACATGGAGGTTCAGGGGATGGCAGATAGGTGAGCTGAAAAGCAGTTAAGGGTAGGAGCAGTTGAGTAGCGGGATGTAGAGCTGGAAGTGGACACACGATACCTGTCACCATTATTTAGCCAAAGACAAATCCAAGAGTTTCTGTGGACAAAAGAAAGTAACCAGCAACCCAAACCATCCTTTGAGATTTTCCAGTCGAAACAATTCCCTGATTAGGTGCTCACCTCCTGGTGGCAGTAACTTTCCAAAGTCTCCACAGCCCAGCCAAGTCCAAACACAACAGCTCTAGGCTCTGGAGAAGAAGGAGCTTGGCTCTCTGCTTGATGTTTTATATATTCTCCAAAAACCACGCCCATTTCCTCCAAGTGACAGAGTTATCAAACCTTACGAAAGGTATAGGTGCACATGATTAGATTTTTACAGAGTTGAAAACACACCCTGATGCCAATGATTGACGTCAAACCTTTTGAAACCTACTGAATCCAATTGCCACAACCCAATCTCTGGTATAAAAAAAAAGTCACAACTTGAGTTCATATTTGTAATCCATGAAATTGTTTGGAAAATAAATGATCTCCCCAAATGTGAAAAAAAAAAAAGTCCCTGAGGTATTCAATTTCTGCAATATTCAAGTCCTTATCCACTGAATGGGCTCAGATAATTCCTTTAAGGAAGATTGACCATTTAAGACAAAAGTAAAGGCTTTCTTTAGGTGCCATCTGGTCCTGGCAGGGGTTTGTTTTGGGGTCTTCTCTGCTGTTCATTGTATGTGTTGCTGATAATGAGCAAAGAGCTATTTCTTTGGGGGGATCTTGGCCTTTGGTCCATGATAAGCCACAACAAGTACAGACAGTTGTCTGAGCATCTTCCCCTCATTCACTCTTCCGTGATGCTGCCAACATTCTTCTGATCCTGGTTGTTTCTCAGTTTAGAGAATTAGCACTGACCTAAGAACTATGCAATTCTCAAACCTTTTGGTCTCAGCGCCACTTTACACTCTTAAAAATGACTGAGGGCCCCAAAGAGCTTTTATTTATGTGGATTATAACTGTCTATATTTAACCTATTAGAATTTTAAATTGAGGAAAATTTTAAATATTCTTACAAGGTAACAATAAAAAAAATTGCATGTTAACATACGTCAATATTAACAAAAAAGTAAAAAATTTCTAACAAAGTAATTATGAAAAATAATTATGTTTTCCAAAACAAATAATTGCTTGGGAAAAGTGGCATTATTTTATATTTTTTCAGATCCCTAATTCTGGCTTAATAGAAGACATCCAGACTCTCTTGTATGCTTCTGAATTCAGTCTCTGTGGCGATACCACAGCTCATGTAGCATCTAGAAAACTCAGGAAAGTGTGGGAGTGAGGAAGATAAATAACTTCTTAATATTGTTAAGAAAATAATTTTAACATCACAGACCTTCGAGGAGAATTTCAGGGATTCCTAGCAGTCCCTGAACCACATTTGAGATCCTCTGACTTAGAAATTTTAAAACACAGTTGACCCTTGAACATCACAGGGGCATTAGGAGTGCCAAAGCCCGACACAATGGAAAGTTCACATGTAACTTAGAGTCGGCCCTGCACATGTGTGCTTTCTCAGCACCCAAGGATTCAACCAACCCCAGATCATGTGGGACTATAGCATTTGGTATTGAAAAAAATCCATACATGAGTGGGCCCACACAGTTCAAACCTGTGTTGTTCAAGTACCAGATTCAAACCTGGACTGGATTGAAAGGTGAGAGTTGAGAGTTTATGAAAGCTAGCAGATAGAATATTAAAGCCAAAGCCAGCATATGGATAATTACTTCACACCTGTAAAGCAAGTGTGACCACTGTTTTGATGAGATGAGGAGTTCAAAAAATGACACATTTGGTGCACTTATTTGCCACTAAAATCCATTTGATCCGTTTTTAAACATTCCGAGTCTCCTCCCCTCAAAGAAAAACAAACTCTAGTTTTATCTTATTCCTCCCTCACTTTAACCAGAAAATAGGATGCCACAGAGCTAGGAAATGAACCACAGTTAGGCAACTTCAAACAAAGACACCTGGGATTTCATGGTTTCTAGCTCTGTGACCTTGAGCAGGTCACAGTTTCTCTGCTCTCAGTTTCTGGACCTGTAGAAGGGCCTACCTCCCTCAGATGACCACCTGGATAGTTTGAGATAAGGAATGTGGCTGCTGGCTTCCAAATTCTTAAGGCTTCTAAAATGTTATTGATTACAGTTATGTTATTATGGTTCTAAGACTGCTCACGGGACACATAAACCTTCCCTTCGCTTTAAGTGGAGAGATTGCCCTCTATTCTTTCCTCATTTGTGTGTCCCAAAGTCCTTCTCCAATTAAGTTTTTGCAAGCTGCTGATGGGATGCCCCTGACGAGCAGTGTCATCTAAGCTCTGAGATTCCCAAGGCTGAACACAGTCACTGTAATGCATCTGCTGTCAGGTTATCCCTATATGCAAACCTCCGAAGGAAGAGAGACACTGCTAACACCAAGTTCAGGGGAAAGCGTAAAGAGGTCTCAACCTCCCTCTCCCTCTCCCCTCCAATAAAATTCTCCAACAGTGTTGAGCAAGAAGAATGATTGCAGCATGGAGAAAATATACATGGGGATGGTCTGGCTGCAGCTGAAGCAGCTCCCACTGACATATCAGAAGTAAAGTCCCAGCCTTCAGTGAGCGTGATTGATGGTGAAGTACACTTGCCTTGGTTCAGGTTCCCAACACACTTCAGAAGTTATACAATGCTGTCTGGACAAAAATCAGGAGTGAATTATACATCTGAAGTAACCATGACCTAGAAAAGACCCAAAGGCAGGAAATTTCAGTGGAAAGTCACTGAAAGAAAAAAGCAACCAGAAGTAACTTGGTTAAATTGGGTAACATGAGTATAAGATTAAACATTGGCATGTTTAGAAATTCCCAGTCCCAAGTTCATAAAACTGGGGTCATGAGAATTCTCCTTACTTTACCATCTGTGCTTATCGACCCACTCAACCTCTTCCCAGCCCTAGAAAAACATTGCTTGGAGGAGGAAATGTAATTCTTCAGCAGCATTTGAATTTCACCTCAAATAAGACTATATTTCAACATCTGGAGAGATATATCAATCCAAATTTATTCTAAGCTATTCTGATTTAAGTCAAATCATTTTGGACAAATAAAATTGCCAAAACATAATATCATCTCCCTTTCCTCATGTATATAAAACAAAGCATCTTGCATCCTACTGAAATAATGACGAAAATCTTAATAAATCGTGAGTAAAATTTTAATTTAATAAATATATTCATGTGGTTTTACAATAACTATAATTGTCTCTCCTTTTCCTTTTTCTAGCTTTGAAGGCCTCACCCTCTAAAAAACGGTGCAACTCCATTGCCGCCCTGAAGGCAACCTCACAGGAGATTGTGTCCTCAATTAGCCAGGAATGGAAGGATGAGAAGCGTGATTTGCTGACCGAAGGGCAGAGTTATAGCAGCCTCGATGAAGAAGGTAAAGACATGGAACTTAGAAAAAGAAGAAAAGATAAAAGTTCTTGTGATTTTACTTGTATAAGTAATGTAAACTCACAGTAGAAAAATGAGAAAGTACTTTCCTAGGAAACAAAGTCTCTTAACTAATTTTTAAAATGATGTTTACAGTATGACACAGTTAATGTAAAATTTTTATAACACATAAACGATACTGTATATGGTTCACGGTAAAAAAAAATTAAAACAGACTAAAATATTCAGAAACAAAGATCTATAATTCCACTACCTGAAGGTAATACATGTGAAGGTTTTGGTGTTTTTACTAGTAGACCTTGGTCTGGGCTTGTATATATATTTTTTTCAAACATACACACACATTATATACATATACATACATACGTACACAATGTAACAGTGAATTACGAATTTATTTAGGTCCTCTTTAATGAGTTTAATAAAAGTTTTATATTTTCTCCTGGCAAGTCATATATTCCTACCTTTTGTTAGATTTATTTCTCAAATGGTTATAGACATAAAGACATAGATACATATTTTCTGTCTTTTCAGGTAATGTGTATGTATATATATATATATATATTTTTTTTTTAATAACAAAAATGATTTAATGGAGCGGCTGGGGTTTCTGACAAATACCAACCTAAAAGGCCAAACAAAGAGTCATTCCCAAGAGCATCAACTTTGCAGGTTACCCTCAATTAATTTCATCAACCGCCCATCAGAAATCTGTTTCAAAGGCTCTGATGGCAGATCACCATTTGGGCAGACCTTTGGAAAGAAAGCCTCCCGTTTGCTCTGGCTCAATTTCTGCCTGCAACAGGGAACTACAGAAGTTAAATCTGCACTCAGTAAAAAAGGGCGTGTCTGAATCTCAATGATACTTGAGTGTCTGAGAGAAACTCTGTTCTCTATTTCTATTTCACAAAGGACCCATAATGCGTGAAGCTGACAAAGCAATGATTAAGGCTGAGCTTCCTATAGCCTCAAACAGTGTTGCTTAAATTGGGGATTTGGGGAGGCCACCAAAATCCCGCGCAAGTGTTGACCTTTGGCAGAGTTTCTCTTCAGCACCATCCTTTTCTCTTTTTCTCTGGTGCTGGGGAAGGAGTCTTGGGCTTAGAATGATCTGACATACGTTTATTGAGTGCCTACTATGTGCCAGGCACAGTTTTAGGATCTTGAAATTTGGCTTCAAATCCAAGATCCAGTAGTCCTAGCTATGGAACTAGCTGTGGACCCTTAATATCTGAGCCTCACTTTCCGCATCAGTAACTGGGGCTGATTGTGCTACATTCTTCATGGGGATATTTTGATAATTCATGTGGATAATATACAGCATAGAACCTGGCACAAAGTAGGTGGTCAATAAGTGTTGCATTTAATAGGATCTGTTTCCAATACCCCTGGAAAACTCCTCCCACGTTGGCACCTTTCGAGACTATTCAAAGCTGCCCCATCCAGGTGCACCATATTCTGAGACAATCCAACCACTATCAAACTTTTGCATTAAAGAACATTCTGGAAAACGAATACAATACAGCATTAGTATTATTTAAAGAATGGCTTAATAGGGCACCTTCCCAGAAATGTTTAGGTTTAAACTCCACTCATCCTTTTTTTTTTTAACATCTTTATTGGAGTATAATTGCTTTACAATGGTCTGTTAGTGTCTGCTTTATAACAAAGTGAATCAGCTATACATATACATATGTCACCATATCTCCTCCCTCTTGCGTATCTCTCCCACCTTCCCTATCCCACCCCTCTAGGTGGTCACAAAGAACCGAGCTAATCTCCCTGTGCTATGCGGCTGCTTCCACTAGCTATCTATTTTACATTTGGTAGTGTATATATGTCCATGCCACTCTCTCACTTTGTCCCAGCTTACCCTTGCCCCTCCCTGTGTCCTCAAGTCCATTCTCTATGTCTGCGTCTTTATTCCTGTCCTGCCCCTAGGTTCTTCAGAACCTTTTTTTTTCTTAGATTCTATATATATGTGTTAGCATATGGTGTTTGTTTTTCTCTTTCTGACTTACTTCACTCTTTATGACAGACACTAGCTCCATCCACCTCACTACAAATAACAATTTTGTTTCTTTTTATGGCTGAGTAATATTCCATTGTATATATGTGCCACATCTTCTTTATCCATTCATGTTTTGATGGACACCTAGGTTGCTTCCATGTCCTGGCTATTGTAAATAGTGCTTCAATAAACATTGTGGTACATGACTCTTTTTGAATTATGGTTTCCTCAGGGTATATGCCCAGTAGTGGGATTGCTGGGTCGTATGGTAGTTCTATTTTTAGTTTTTTAAGGAACTGCCATACTGTTCTCCATAGTGGCTGTATCAATTTACATTCCCACCAACAGTGCAAGAGGGTTCCCTTTTCTCCACATCCTTTCCAGCATTTATTGTTTGAAGACATTTTGATGATGGCCATTCTGACTGGTGTGAGGTGATACCTCATTGTAGTTTTGATTTGCATTTCTTTAATGATTAGTGATGTTGAGCATTCTTTCATGTGTTTGTTGGCAATCAGTATATCTTCTTTGGAGAAATGTCTATTTAGGTCTTCTGCCCATTTTTGGATTGGGTTGTTTGTTTCTTTGATATTGAGCTGCATGAGCTGCATGTAAATTTTGGAGATTACTCCTTTGTCAGTTGCTTCATTGGCAAATATTTTCTCCCATTCTGAGGGTTGTCTTTTTGTCTTGTTTATGGTTTCCTTTGCTGTGCAAGAGCTTTTAAGTTTCATTAGGTCCCATTTGTTTTTTTGGGTTTTTTTATTTCCATTTCTCTAGGAGGTGGGTCAAAAAGGATCTTGCTTTGATTTATGTCATAGAGTGTTCTGCCTATGTTTTCCTCTAAGAGTTTTATAGAGTCTGGCCTTACACTTAGGTCTTTAAATCCATTTTGAGTTTATTTTTGTGTACGGTGTTAGGGAGTGTTCTGATTTCATTCTTTTACATGTAGGTGTCCAGTTTTCCCAGCATCACTTATTAAAGAAGCTGTCTTCTCTCCATTGTATATTCTTGCCATCTTTATGGAAAATAAGGTGACCATATGTGCGTGGGTTTATCTCTGGGCTTTCTGTCCTGTTCCATTGATCTATATTTCTGTTTTTGTGCCAGTACCATACTGTCTTGATTACTGTAGCTTTGTAGTATAGTCGGAAGTCCAAGAGCCTGATTCCTCCAGCTCCATTTTTCTTTCTCAAGATTGCTTTGGCTATTCGGGGTTTTTTGTGTTTCCATACAAATTGTGAAATTTGTTGTTCTAGTTCTATGAAAAATGCCATTGATAGTTTGATAGGGATCACATTGAATCTGTAGATTGCTTTGGGTAGTATAGTGATTTTCACAATGTTGATTTTTCTGATCCAAGAACATGGTATACCTCTCCATCTGTTTGTATCATCTTTAATTTCTTTCATCAGTGTCCTATATTTTTCTGCATACAGGTCTTTGGTCTCCTTAGGTAGGTTTATTCCTAGGTATTTTATTCTTTTCATTGCTATGGTAAATGGGAGTGTTTCCTTAATTTCTCCTTCAGATTTTTCATCATTAGTGTATAGGAATGCAAGAGATTTCTGTGCATTAATTTTGTATCCTGCTACTTTACCAAATCCATTGATTAGCTCTAGTAGTTTTCCGGTGGCATCTTTAGGATTCTCTATGTATAGTATCATGTCATCTGCAAACAGTGACAGCTTTACTTCTTCTTTTCTGATTTGGATTCCTTTTATTTCTTTCTCGTCTCTGATTGCTGTTGCTAAAACTTCTGAAACTATGTTGAATAGTAGTGGTGAGAGTGGACAACCTTGTCTTGTTCCTGATCTTAGTGGAAATGATTTCAGTTTTACACCATTCAGTTTTTCACCATTGAGAACGATGTTAGCTGTGCGTTTGTCATATATGGCCTTTATTATGTTCAGGTAAGTTCCCTCTATGCCTACTTTCTGGAGGTTTTTTATCATAAATGGGTGTTGAATTTTGTCAAAAGCTTTCTCTGCATCTATTGAGTTGATCATATGGTGTTTCTCCTTCAATTTGTTAATATGGTTTATCACATGATTGATTTGCGTATATTGAAGAATCCTTGCATTCCTGAGATAAACCCCACGTGATCATGGTGTATGATCCTTTTAATCTGCTGTTAGATTCTGTTTGCTAGCATTTTGTTGAGGATTTTTGCATCTATGTTCATCAGTGATATTGGCCTGTAGTTTTCTTTCTTTGTGACATCTTTGCCTGATTTTGGTATCAGGCAGATGGTGGCCTTGTAGAATGAGTTTGGGAGGGTTCCTTCCTCTGCTATATTTTGGAAGAGTTTGAGAAGGCTAGGTGTTAGCTCTTCTCTAAATGTTTGATAGAATTCGCCTGTGAAGCCATCTGGTCCTAGGCTTTTGTTTGTTGGAAGATTTTTAATCACAGTGTCAATTTCAGTTATTGGGTCTGTTTATATTTTCTGTTTTTTTCCTGGTTCAGTCTCAGACGGTTGTGCCTTTCTAAGAATTTGTCCATTTCTTCCAGGTTGTCCTTTTTATTGGCATATAGTTGCTTGTAGTAATCTCCCCTGATCTTTGTATTTCTGCAGTGTCAGTTGTTACTTCTCCTTTTTCATTTCTAATTTTGTTGATTTGAGTCTTCTCCCTTTTTTTCTTGATGAGTCTGGCTAATGGTTTATCAATTTTGTTTATCTTCTCAAAGAACCAGCTTTTAGTTTTATTGATCTTTGCTATTGTTTCCTTCTTTTCTTTTCATTTTTTTCTGATCTGATCATTATGCTTTCTTTCCTTCTGCTAACTTAGGGGTTTTTTTTTATTCTACTTTCTCTAATTGCTTTAGGTGTAAGGTTAGGTTGTTTATTTGAGATGTTTCTTGTTTCCTGAGGTAAGATTATATTGCTATAAACTTCCCTCTTAGAACTGCTTTTGCTGCATCCCATAGGTTTTGGGTCGTTGTGTTTTCATTGTCATTTGTTTCTAGGTATTTTGTGATTTCCTCTATGATATCTTCAGTGATCTCTTGGTTATTTAGTAGTATACTGTTTAGCATCCATGTGTTTGTATTTTTTACACATTTTTTTCCTGTAATTGCTATCTAGTCTCATAGTGTTGTGGTCAGAAAAGATTCTTGATACGATTTCAATTTTCTTGAATTTACCAAGGCTTGATTTGTGACCCAAGATATGATCTATCCTGGAGAATGTTCCGTGAGCACTTGAGAAGAAAGTGTATTCTGTGTAGGGAATGGACTTGAGGAGATGGGGAGGAGGAAGGGTAAGCTGGGACGAAGTGAGAGAGTGGCATGGACTTATATATACTAACAAATGTAAAATAGATAGCTAGTGGGAAGAAGCTGCATAGCACAGGGAGATCAGCTCGGTGCTTTGTGAGCACAGGGGTGGGATAGGGAGGGTGGGAGGGAGACTCAAGGGGGAGGAGATATGAGGATATATGTATATGTATAGCTGATTCACTTTGTTATAAAGCAGAAACTAACACATGATTGTAAAGCAATTATACTCCAATAAAGATGTTAAAAAGAAAAAAGTAAAAGAAAGTGCATTCTTTTGTTTTTGGATGGAATGTCCTATTAATATCAGTTAAGTCCATTTTGTTTAATGTGTCATTTAAAGCTTGTGTTTCGTTATTTTCATTTGGGATGATCTGTCCATTGGTGAAAATGGAGTGTTAAAGTCCCCTACTATGATTGTGTTATTGTTGATTTCTGCTTTTATGGCTGTTAGCATTTGCCTTATGTATTGAGGTGCTCCTATGTTGGCTGCATAAATATTTACAATTGTTATATCTTCTTCTTGGATTGATCCCTTGATCATGATGTAGTGGCCTTTTTTGTCTCTTGTAATAGTCTTTATTTTAAAGTCTATATTGTCTGATATGAGAATTGCTAATCCAGCTTCTTTTGATTTCCACTTGCATGGAATATCTTTTTCTGTCCCTTCACTTTCAGTCTGAATGTGTCCCTAGGCCTGAAGTGGGTCTCTTTCATATGTACGGGTCTTGTTTTTGTATCCATTCATCCAGTCTATGTCTTGGTTGGAGCATTTAATCCATTTACATTTAAGGTAATTATTGATATGTATGTTCCTATTACCATTTTCTGAATTGTTTTGGGTTTGTTATTGTAGGTCTTTTCCTTCTCTTGGTTTCCTGCCTAGAGAAGTTCCTGTAGCCTTTGTGGTAAAGCTGGTTTGGTAGTGCTGAATTCTCTTAGCTTTTGCTTGTCTGTAAAGGTTTTAATTTCTCTGTCAAATCTGAATGAGATGCTTGCTGGGTAGAGTAATCTTGGTTGTTGGTTTTTCCCTTTCATCACTTTAAATATGACCTGCCACTCCCTTCTGTCTTGCAGAGTTTCTGCTGAAAGATCAGCTGTTACCTTATGGGGATTCCTTTGTATGTTATTTGTTGTTTTTCCCTTGCTGCTTTTAATTTTTTTCTTTGTATTTAATTTTTGAAAGTTAGATTAATATGTATCTTGGCATGTTTCTTCTTGGATTTATCCTGTATGGGACTCTCTGTGCTACCTGGACTTGTTTAAGTATTTCCTTTCCCATATTAGGGAAGTTTTCAACTATAACCTCTTCAAATATTTTCTCAGTCCCTTTCTTTTTCTCTTCTTCTTCTGAGACCCCTATAATTCGAATGTTGGTGTGTTTAATGTTGTCCCAGAGGTCTCTGAGACTGTCCTCAATTCTTTTTTCTTTATTCTGCTCTTCAGTAGTTATCTCCACTATTTTATCTTCCAGGTCATTTATCCGTTCTTCTGCTTCAGTTATTCTGCTATTGATCCCTTCCAGAGAATTTTTAATTTCATTTATTGTGTTGTGCATCATTATTTGTTTGCTCTTTAGTTCTTCTAGACCCTTGTTAAATGTTTCTTGTATTTTCTCTATTCTATTTCCAAGATTTTGGATCATCTTTACTGTCATTAGTCTGAATTCTTTTTCAGGTAGACTGCCTATTTCCTCTTTATTTGTTTGGTCTGGTGGGTTTTTACCTTACTCTTTCATCTGCTATGTGTTTCTCTGTCTTCTCATTTTGTTTCACTTACTTTGTTTGGGGTCTCCTTTTCACAGGCTGCAGGTTCGTAGTTCCCGTTGTTTTTGGTGTCTGTCCCCAGTGACTAAGGTTGGTTCAGTGGGTTGTGTAGGCTTCCTGGTGGTGGGGCTAGTCCTTGTGTTCTGGTGGATGAGGCTGGATCTTGTCTTTCTGGTGGGCAGGACCACATCCAGTGGTGTGTTTTGGGGTGTCTGTGATCTTATTATGATTTTAGGCATCCTCTCTGCTAATGGGTGGAGTTGTGTTCCTGTCTTGCTAGGTTGGCATAGGGTGTCCATCACTGTAGCTTGCTGGTCAACGAGTGGAGCTGGGTCTTAGCGTTGAGATGGAGATATCTGGGAGAGCTTTCGCTGCTTGATACTACGTACAGCAGGGAGGTCACTGGTGGACCAGTGTCCTGAACTCGGCTCTCCCACCTCAGAGGCACAGGCCTGATATCCGGCTGGAGCACCAAGACCCTGTCAGCCACACGGCTCAGAAGAAAAGGGAGAAGAAAAGAAAGAAATAAAAAATAATAAATAAAATTATTAAAATTTAAAAATTATTAAAAATTAAACAGTAATAAAAAAAGAAAATAAATAAAGAAGGAGCAACCAAACCGAAAACAAATCCACCAATGATAACAAGTGCTAAAAAGTATACTTAAAAAAATAAAAAGACAGAACCGTAGGACAAATGGTAAAAGCAAAGCTGTACAGACAAAATCACAGAAAGAAGCATACACATACACACTCACAGAAAGAGAAAAAGGAAAAATATATATGTATCTATATTAAGAAGAAAAAGGATGAGAGCAACCGAATCAATAAAAAAAACTATCAGTGATAATAAACTCTAAATACTAAACTAAGATAAACATAAAACCAGAAACAAATTAGTTGCAGAAAGCAAACCCCAAGTCTACAGTTGCTCCCAAAGTCCACTGCCTTGATTTTGGGATGGTTCATTGTCTATTCAGGTATTCCAGTGATGCAGGGTACATCAAGTTGATTTTGGAGATTTAATCCACTGCTCCTGAAACTGCTGGGGAAATTTCTCTTTCTCTTCCTTCTTCGCACAACTCCTGGGGTTCAGCTTTGGATTTGGGCCCGCCTCTGCGTGTAGGTTGCCTGAGGGCGTCTGTTCTTCACTCAGACAGGGCGGGGTTAAAGGAGCAGCTGATTTGGGGGCTCCGGCTCACTCAGGTCGGCGTGAGGGGTACAGATGCAGGGCGAGCCTGCGGCGGCAGAGACCGGCATGACATTTCAACAGCCTGAGGCTCACCATGTGTTCTCCCGGGGAAGTTGTCCCTGGATCATGGGACCCTGGCAGTGGCGGGCTGCACAGGCTCCCAGGAGGAGAGGTGTGGATAGTGACCTGTGCTCGCACACAGGCTTCTTGGTGGCTCCAGTATTAGCCTTAGCGTGTCATGCCCGTCTCTGGGGTCCACGCTGATAGCTATGGCTCGTGCCCGTCTCTGGAGCTCGTTTAGGTGGTGCTCTGAATCCCCTCTTCTCGCGCACCCCGAAACAATGGTCTCTTGCCTCTTCGGCAGGTCCAGACTTTTTCCCAGACTCCCTCCCGGCTAGCCATGGCGCACTAACCCCCTGCAAGCTGTGTTCGCGCCGCCAACCCCAGTCCTCTCCCTGCGCTGTGACCGAAGCCCGAGCCTCAGCTCCCAGCCCCGCCCACCCCGGCGGGTGAGCAGACAAGCCTCCCGGGCTGGTGAGTGCTGGTCGGCACCCGTCCTCTGTGCGGGAATCTCTCCACTTTGCCCTCCGCACCCCTGTTGCTGCGCTCTCCTCCGCGGCCCCGAAGCTTCCCCCCTCCGCCACCCGCAGTCTCCGCCCGCGAAGGGGCTTCCTAGTGTGCGGGAACCTTTCCTCCTGCACAGCTCCCTCCCACTGGTGCAGGTCCCGTCCCTATTCTTTTGTCTGTGTTTTTCCTTTTTTCTTTAGCCCTACCCAGGTACATGGGGAGTTTCTTGCCTTTTGGGAGGTCTGAGGTCTTCTGCCAGCATTCAGTAGGTGTTCGTAGGAGTCGTTCCACGTGTAGAAGTGTTTCTGATGTATTTGTGGGGAGGAAGGTGATCTCCATGTTTTACTCCTCCGCCATCTTGAAGGTCTCTCCGCAGGTAGTATATTTTTAAGGTTTGTTTTTTCTGGCTGTTTGTTGCTACTGCATAGATCTCACATCTTTTTTTCTGTCTTTCTTACTTGCTAACTAGGACTTCTGGTAGAATGATGAATAGAAGTAGTGATTGTGGGCAGCCTTGCCTCATCCTGATTTTAAAGGGAATGCTTCTCGTGTTTCACTGCTGAGAAAGAATTTTGCTGTATTTGATGCCCAGAATCAAGTCAAGAAAGTTTCTTTTTATTCCTAGTTTCTAAAGTTTTTATCAGGAATGAGTGTTGCATTTTATCAAATATTTTCCTCTATCGAGTTGATCATTTGGATTTCCTCTTCTAATCCTATAAGAGGAAGTGACATTTTAGATTTTATTATCAGTATATTCTTTTGGGAATGCCAACATCTCCCGAAAATTTCTTTTATTTCCTGTAGAAGATTAGATCTCTTCTGGGATTTTTCTTTTCCTCAGTCTTCAGAATAGCGTGTTCATCCTTTTCCCTTCTGCAGCACTTTTCCATATCTGTCATGTTGGGTTTCTTTCTCAGCTTATAAACCAACTTTTATGCAGATTTGGTGATTTCAGCTGGAGTTACTGAATTGCCCTTGCTCCTCTCTCTGAGTGATGGCTCCAGTTTCTGACAGGCATCCACCTCTTTCCCTAAACTTCCCTGCATTGGCATCTCCCTACCACACTGTCTAATTTTCTAGGATAAACTTATTTTTAAACTGTGATAGTTAAACTTTCAAATAGTGTGCTCAATATGACTTCTCAGCTATACCTCAGTAAAAATGTATATATTGCTTCTAAAGTTGAAGCCATGAGTCCAGTTGTTAATCTTAGGGTTAAGTATAATAAATACACTACACAGCATCTAGAAAGTCTGGAAACATAAGAAGCAGTGCACAAATTATGCTTTTTTCAACTGAACTATTGGACTCATTGCTTTAGATCTAAAGGTACTTCACCAGAAAAAGTCTCTGAAGGTTGAAGAAAAACCTATTGAACATATTCTTTGAAACTGTTAACGTACTATTTTTAAATGAGTTTATCTTGACAATTCTCTGCATCTACAAAGTTTGCTGCAAGGTTCGGCCTTTCTATAATGCTCTATACTTGGGGACTTCCCCTTTCGTAATGCACCAAGTTATTACCAAATTTCCCTCCAGTTTTTAACCATTTGTTTTCTATCATTCTCAGTATGTCTGGGTTGTATTAGTTTCCTTTTGCCATGTGACAAATTACCAGAAAGTTAGTTAGCAGCTTATTATAACCTCCATTTATTAGCTCACGGTTCTATAAGTCAGAAGACTAGCAAGGCTTACCTGCGTTCTCTGACACAGCTTTTCAGGGTCTCAAAAACTGGGATCAAGGTGTCAGCTGGCTGAGTTCTCATCTGGAGTTTCTGGAGAAGAATCCTCCTCCAAGCTCATCCTGATGTTGGCAGAATTCACTTCCTTGCAGTTGTAGAGCTGAAGTCCCATGTCATTGCTGTCTAACAGCTGTGGGCCAGGCTCAGCCCCTAGAGAGCATCCTCATTCCTTTCCATGCAGCCCCCCTCCATCTTCAGACGGGGAATTTCTTGCAGGTCAATCCCCCTTACACTTGGAATCTCTGCCATTACCATCTCTGACCTCTAGACACAAATTTAAAGGGCTCACATGACTAGCCCAGGCTCACCTGAATAATCTTCCCTTTGACTAACTCACAGTTAACTGATTAGCAGCCTTAATTACATCTGCAAGCTTCCTTTTGCCACGTAAGATAAAATAATCACAGGAGTAATACCTCATCCTTCTCACAGCTTCCACCCACACTCAAAGGGAGATTATACAAGGGTGCAGGTCATTGAGAGTCATCCTAGGATTCTGCCCACCACACTAGTTATTTTAAAAAACTGAAGAGTATGGGCACATAAGGGAACAGTTCTCTACTTCAAAGAACTGCTCCTAAGGGTCAGCTACCCAGTGTCTGGGTGCTGTCTGACCTGGGCCCGAGTCACTGGACAGGTAGTGTTTTTCTGTATTCTGTCCCTCAGCGAGCCTCTGGTTTATGAAATCAGGCTGAGGATGCCCAAGACCTGAGTCTGCATTAGTTGTTCTCAGTCTAGCTCTATCTGCCTTATATTTAGTAGTGATTGATTGGAATCTGATGTGAGGTTATTTTTCAGATTCAGTTTTCTATGTTACTGAGAGTTTTCATATTTTTCTCTGTATTTAATGAGAAGGTGGGATCAAGTATATATATTTTTTGGCGGGGGGGGATCAAGTATATTGAAGATGGCTAGCCAACTGTCATATTGAAGCCTTTCTGATTTTTGCATGTTGAGCATGTTGTCACTTGTGTTTTCATATGATTATCATCTGTTATTCATCATGGCAGTTCTTTATTTTGATCTGAATCGGATGCAGAGCTGCAGCATCTCATACATTTTAATGTGTGTCTGGATTCCTAGTCCAGAGTCCAGGCCTTCTGTGCTTACCCCCTTCTCCCTCCATGCCTCGCCCCACCTCTCCATCTATATCCCTCCAAGTCCAAAATCCAAACCTCACACTCACATGATAGTGCCTATTAGGATCAATTTCCATTCGTTCACTTCCTGACAGTACATAATTTTGAGCCTATTGTGCCTATAAAGGAATACAAGAAACACCGTAAGGTTATATTGTATTTATTATCATCTGTTTTAGTTTAGTTTGGGGAAGTGATTAAATAGAATCCACAGTACAGCGTGGTGACACGAGCTAATAATACTGTATGGCATATTTGAAAGTTGCTAAGAGGGGAGATCTTAAAAATGCTCATCACCAGAGAAAAATGCTGTAACTGTGGTGATAGGACGTTAATTCAACTTACTGTGATGATCAGTTCACAATATATACATAAGTCTAATCACTAAGTTGTATACCGTAAAACTAATACATTGTTATAGGTCAGCTATAGTTCCATAAAATTATATAATATCTCCACTGGTGAAAAATAAATCAGCTTGAGCCCAACTATAGAACTTTAAAGACAGGATTCATCCACAGTGTTCTATCTCTGGGAACGTGCATGTCTCTTTTTAAAGGAGCTCTGTTCTGTGTGGCTGGACCTTTAAACAAAATACTATCTCTGACAAGTTGACCAATAATGAATGTGAATTTGTCCAAAGTTTAGGATAAGATGATTAAAAATGATCCAGAAAAAAAAAAAAAAGATCCAGATTCAACACTCAAAAAAAAAATCCACATAGAGAGAGTAGGCAGAGTCACTGCTCAGCCTTGACTTTTCCACTTTCCTGATGAGGGACGGCTCTTGCATAAGTATTTTCATAGGTACCTACATTTTAAAGAAAAATAAGAGTTTTCTCATTTTTAAAAAGGCAGCCTTGCTTTTAGAATATAATGTCAAGAAGAGCTGTGGATAATATTCAAAGATGTATATGGGCTCAAATAGGGTTAAGGTATAGCTGGCTGTTAGTCTGTGAAGCATTTGTTTCTTGGCTGTTAACAAGTGTGTGTTCTTAGATCTGCACTGAGAATCACAGATATGGGCATAGCCTCGGGAGAGGAAAGCAAGTTCACTGTCTGTTTATACATTTGCCAATCATCCTTTTAATCTCTGTTGAATTATCTCCTTAAGCTCCTAGGAGCTTTTTATGTCATCTTTCGAGAAACAGTAAATCACTTTATTAGGTTTTTAAAAGAACATTCATAATGGCATTTCCATAAGCCATTTTGTAAATTAATGCGGTTTCCTTTCTGTTTTACCTGTTTGCAAGAAGCTATTTTACATTTCTGCTGTAGTTCAGAAGAGCACAGTTATTTCCTAATTTAATTTGCAGCCTGGTATGTAGAATGAATGCCTTTGACTCATTTAAATTATTATATACACTAAAGCAGCATTTCTTACCGAGATTCATGAGTGTTTGTTTGCTTTTTGTCACCCAGCATTGGGATCCCGACACAGGCCAGACCTGGTGCCTAGCACTCCATCGCTGTTTGAAGCTGCTTCCTTGGCGACCACAATTTCATCTTCTTCCTTGTACGTCAATGAACATTATCCACACGACAGGACCACGCCTTATTCAAGCAGGTAATATTTAGTGCAATCAAACTACCAGTCGGCTATTACCACACTAACATCACAGCTAGTCAGTATCTCTGAATGAGAACACGTCATCCCTAACAACCAGGATGGGACCGTCTCCTGCCCTGTAAGAGAAAGAGAGAAAATGCTGGATATTTACTGTGACAGCAGGGAAAACCCTCCTGATTTTTCTGTACGGTTAATCATTATGTCCTGTAGAAACTATGTACTTTGTGGAAGAAGATGAATCTTTCATCATTTTTATTTTAATAATCGTATGAGTGGATTTTTTAAGCAAGCACTCCTGGTTAATGTTTACACAAATAGCTACAAAGTATCTGAATATTTTCTTTCCGTATGAGTGACCTTAGTAACTACTGACAGATAGAATAACAGCCCCCGCAGATTGTGCACACCCTAATCCCTGGTATCTGTGACGCTGTTACCTTATAGAGCAAAAGGGGCTTTTTTTTTTAAATTTTTTTAACATCTTTATTGAAGTATAATTGCTTTGCAATGTTGTGTTAGTTTCTGCTGCATATCAAAGTGAATCAGCTGTACGTATACATATATCCCCATATCCCCTCCCTCTCGTGCCTCCCTCCCTCCCACCCTCCCTATCCCATCCCTCTAGGTGGTCACAAAGCACCGAGCTGATCTCCTGTGCTATGTGGCTGCTTCCCACTAGCTATCTGTTTTACATTTGGTAGTGTATATATGTCCATGCCACTCTCTCACTTTGTCCCAGCTTACCCTTCCCCCTCCCTGTGTCCTCAAGTCCATTCTCTACATCTGCGTCTTTATTCCTGTCCTGCTCCTGGGTTCTTCAGAACCATATTTTTTTTTTTTTTTAGATTCCATATATATGTGTTAGCATACGGTATTTGTTTTTCTCTTTCTGACTTACTTCACTCTGTATGACAGACTCTAGGTCCATCCACCTCACTACAAATAACTCAGTTGCGTTTCTTTTTGTGGCTGAGTAATATTCCATTGTATATACGTGCCACATCTTCTTTATCCATTCATTTGTCGATGGACACTTAGGTTGTTTCCATGTCCTGGCTATTGTAAATAGAGCTGCAATGAACATTTTGGTACATGACTCTTTTTGAATTATGGTTTTCTCAGGGTATATGCCCAGTAGTGGGATTGCTGGGTCATATGGTAGTTCTGTTTTTAGCTTTTTAAGGCAACTCCATACTGTTCTCCATAGTGGCTGTATCAATTTCCATTCCCACCAACAGTGCAAGAGGGTTCCCTTTTCTGCACACCCTCTCCAGCATTTACTCTTTATAGATTTTCTGATGATGGCCATTCTGACTGGTGTGAGGTGATACCTCATTGTAGTTTTGATTTGCATTTCTCTAATGATTAGTGATGTTGAACATCCTTTCATGTGTTTGTTGGCAATCTGTATATCTTCTTTGAAGAAATGTCTATTTAGGTCTTCTGCCCATTTTTGGATTGGGTTGTTTGTTTTTTTGTTATTGAGCTGCATGAGTTGCTTATAAATTTTGGAGATTAATCCTTTGTCAGTTGCTTCATTGGCAACTATTTTCTCCCATTCTGAGTGTTGTCTTTTTGTCTTGTTTATGGTTTCCTTTGCTGTGCAAAAGCTTTTAAGTTTCATTAGGTCCCATTTGTTTATTTTTGTTTTTATTTCCATTTCTCTAGGAAGTGGGTCAAAAAGGATCTTGCTGTGATTTATGTCACAGTGTGTTCTGCCTATGTTTTCCTCTAATAGTTTTATAGTGTCTGGCATTACACTTAGGTCTTTAATCCATTTTGAGTTTATTTTCGTGTATGGTGTTAGGGAGTGTTCTAATTTCATTCTTTTACATGTAGCTGTCCAGTTTTCCCAGTACCACTTATTGAAGAGGCTGTCGCAAAAGGGGCTTTGCCATTATGACTGAGTTAAAGGTCTGGAGATGGGAGGAGTATCCTGAATTATGCAGATAGGCCCAATGTAATCACAGGGTCCTTGTCAGAGGAAGTCAGGAAGATTAGAGTCAGAGAAGGAGATGTGATGGCAGAAGCAGAGGTCAGAGAGAGAAAAGATTTGAAGATGCTACACTGTTGGCTTTGAAGGTGGAGGGCGGGGCATGAGTCAAGGAATGCAGGCAGAGTCTAAATGCCAAAACAGGCAAGGAAACAGATTCTCCCTTAGAGCATCCACAAAGGAACACAGTTCTTCCAACCTCTTGAATATAGGACTCCTAACTGCCAGAGCTATAAAATAATAAATTGGTCTTATTTTAAGACATTAAGCTTATGACAGTTTGTCACAGCAGCAATAGGAAACTAATACAGGGACTCTCAAACATTTAAAGTGAATTTGAATATTGGGGAGGGGTACTGAAGTTTCTTAGATAGAAAGTTAATTTGTTATTATTATTTTTTTAACAAAATATTCTCAAACATTGGTTCTCGTAATAGAAAGTACCTCTACAAAGAGGTCACAACGTTGTGGGATTAGCTATTTTTTCTGTTTATATATGTACTTTCGTAACTAGCTTCAGTTACAGGTCAGGGATAACTATGTATACGTTGTCAAAAATTATCTGTTAAATGTTGAACTGGTTCTTGTCATAATTCAGCTCTCAAGAATCAAGATCAAATTTGTGCAGGTGAAATGTTTTTTATACTGTAAGTCATTTCCCCCTCCACCCTAGCAACTTGGTTCACTTCCAGAAAGAGGACTCAATATGGGAGATTCATTTTTAATGTGTGCATATTTATAAATTCTAGCTTGGTCTTTTGGCAAGTTAAGTTTTGGTAGTTGGAGGTTCTAGAAATTCTCTCTTTGTTGCTGTTCCCTTCTCTCTTGGCTAGATACAGGTTAGGTGGTAGCAGGTGAGACAGCCCATCTAGGTCTAGAGAAAAGGAGCAAATGACAAGGTGAATCACAAATCTTGGCTGGGCTTCTGTTTGGATAGCTCTGCTGTAGGACCAACAAATAAGGCTCCATTGTAAATTATTCAACTCCCCTGAACTGTAAAAGTAATTTGGTTAGCTTCCTCAAATTAGAAGAATTTAACGTGACTTATACCTAAAACGAATGTGTACCTTGAATGTTCAAGTTTGTTATGTAAATTTGTCAAGCAACAGTTTTTCCTATCTGTACGGTACAGCTGAAGGCGGTTGTTTTGCTCTCAAATATAAATAGCAGCTCGAAAGATGGCTGGAAAGTTGCAGGAAATGCTTTGCAAGGTCAAAAACAATTCTCATGTGAAGCTGCGGTGGTTTCTTACCATTTGCTACTGTTCTCATTATCAGGGCAGATAGTTGGATATGTAATAAATTATTTACTAGAATTTTCAGCACAAAAATAAAAGAGTTTTGTTTGTTTGTTTTTGGTGGCAGTGGTTTTGACTAAGTATTCAGTCTCTTGGCCAGAGGTATTCAACTCTTGGGTATTCATAAGGTTCCTTCAGGATCTGAATCAGAGTTCCTTCTGACTCCCAATCCTTTCTGGCCAGCTTGGGAGCAAGCTACCTCTGCATGCTCCAGGGCTGTGGTATAACTCTTGGTACTTTTATTTATGCTGACAGTGGTTAACATGTATATTTAGATGGGAAAAGCATCAGTGTTATCTATGATATTTCTGCCCCCCCTTTTTTTTTTTTTGAAGAGAATTGTTTGAAATAAATCTTCTGTGGCATTGTATCTCCAAATTGCGATTTGATATCTTATATTTAGCTATCCATCCGGGTTCAGTTGCAAAAACAAGAAACCACTCTATCTTAAGCAGAAAGGGATTTGTTACAGGGAATTCACAAAGTCTTTAAAAAGGCTTGGGAAGTGGGCTCTGGGCTGAACATCAGAAAACCACGCCAGCTACACACCACTGAGCTGGCCCACCAGCAGCCTTTGTCACAATCAAGTGGGTGTTCTTCCAAAGGAATGCAAGCCAAAGAAAAGCATGTTGTGAACCTAGAATTTTTTTTTTCTAGAGTGCTATACAATTTATTTATTTATTTATTTACTTACTTACTTATTTATTATGTTGTCTAGTTTACATATGTTAGTGTATATATATGTGAATCCCAATCTCCCAGTTCATCCACCACCACCCCCCGCCCTCTTTCCCCCCTTGGTGTCCATACATTTTTTCTCAACATCTGTGTCTCTATTTCTGCCTTGCAAACCAGTTCATCTGTACCATTTCTCTAGATTCCACATATATGCATTAATATATGATATTTGTTTTTCTCTTTCTGACTTACTTCACTCGGTATGACAGTCTTTAGGTCCATCTACGTCTCTACAAATGACCCAGTTTCGTTCCTTTCTATGGCTGAGTAATATTCCATTGTATATATGTACCACTTCTTCTTTATCCATTCATCTCTCGATGGGCATTTAGGTTGCTTCCATGACCTGGCTATTGTAAATAGTGCTGCAGTGAACATTGGGGTGCATGTGTCTTTTTGAACTATGGTTTTCTCTGGGAATATGCCCAGTAGTGGGATTGCTGGGTCATATGGTAATTCTATTTTTAGTTTTTTAAGGACCCTCCATACTGGCTGTATCAATTTACATTCCCACCAACAGTGCAAGAGGGTTCCCTTTTCTCCACACCCTCTCCAGCATTTGTTGTTTGTAGATTTTCTGATGATGCCCATTCTAACTGGTGTGAGGTAATACCTTATTGTAGTTTTGATTTGCATTTCTCTAATAATTAGTGATGTTGAGCAGCTTTTCATGTGCCTCTTGGCCATCTGTATGTCTTCTTTGGATAAATGTCTATTTAGGTCTTCTGCCCATTTTTTAATTGGGTTGTTTGTTTTTTTAATATTGAGCTGCATGACCTGTTTATATATTTTGGAGAGTAATTCTTTGTCCATTGATTCATTTGCAAATATTTTCACCCATTCTGAGGGTTGTCTTTTTGTCCTGTTTATGGTTTCCTTTGCTGTGCAAAAGCTTTTAAGTTTCATTAAGTCCCATATGTTTTTTGGGTTTTTTTCCATTACTCTAGGAGGTGGGTAGAAAAGATCTTGCTGTGATTTATGTCAAAGAGTGTTCTTCCTGTGTTTTCCTCTAAGAGTTTTATAGTGCCTGGTCTTACATTTACATCTTTAATCCATATTGTGTTTATTTTTGTGTATGGTGTTAGGGAATGTTGTGATTTCATTCTTTTACATGTAGCTGTCCAGTTTTCCCAGCACCACTTATTGAAGAGACTGTCGTTTCTCCATTTTATTTCCTTGCCTCCTTTGTCATATATTAGTTGACCATAGATGTGTGGGTTTATCTCTGGGCTTTCTATCCTGTTCCATTGATCTATATTTGTTTTTGTGCCAGTACCATATTGTCTTGATTACCGTAGCTTTGTAGTATAATCTGAAGTCAGGGAGTCTGATTCTTCCAGCTCCGTTTTTTTCCCTCAAGATTGCTTTGGTTATTCGGGGTCTTTTGTGTCTCCATACAAATTTTAAGATTTTTTGTTCTACTTCTGTAAAAAATGCCACTGGTAATTTGATAGGGATTGCGTTGAATCTGTAGATTGCTTTGGGAGGTATAGTCATTTTCACAATATTGATTCTTCCAATCCAAGAACATGGTGTATCTCTCCATCTATTTGTGTCATGTTTGATTTCTTTCATCATCAGACAGGTCTTTTGTCTCCTTAGGTAGGTTTATTTATAGGTATTTTATTCTTTTTGTTGCCATGGTGAATTGGATTGTTTCCTTAATCTCTCATTCTGATCTTTCATTGTTAGTGTATAGGAATGCAAGAGATTTCTGTGCATTAATTTTGTACCTTGCAGCTTTATCAAATTCATTGATTAGCTCTAGTAGTTTTCTTGTGGCATCTTTAGGATTATCTATGCATAGTATCATGTCATCTGCGAACAGTGACAATTTTACTTCTTCTTTTCCAATTTGTATTCCTTTTATTTCTTTTTCTTCTCTGATTGCCATGGCTAGGACTTCCAAAACTATGTTGAATAATAGTGGCGAGAGTGGACATCCTTGTCTTGTTCCTGATCTGAGAGGAAATGCTTTCAGTTTTTCACCATTGAGAATGATGTTAGCTGTGGGTTTGTCATATATGGCCTTTAGTATATTGAGGTACGTTCCCTCTATGCCCATTTTCTGGAGAGTGTTTATCATAAATCAGTGTTGAATTTTGTCAGAAGCTTTTTCTGTATCTATTTAGACGATCATATGGTTTTCATTCTTCAATTTGTTAATATGGTGTATCACATTGATTGATTGCATATATTGAGAATCCATGCATCCCTGGAATAAGTCCCACTTGATCATGGTGTATGATCCTTTTCATGTATTGTTGGATTCTGTTTGCTAGTATTTTGTTGAGGATTTTTGCATGTATATTCATCAGTGATATTGGTATGTAATTTTCTTTTTTTTTTTTTTTTGTGGTACGCGGGCCTCTCACTGTTGTGGCCTCTCCCATTGCAGAGCACAGGCTCCGGACACACAGGCTCAACGGCCATGGCTCACAGGCCCAGCCGCTCTGCGGCATGTGGGATCTTCCCAGATCGGGGCACGAACCCATGTCCCCTGTATCGGCAGGCAGACTCTCAACCACTGTGCCATCAGGGAAGCCCTAATTTTCTTTTTTTGTAGTATCTTTGTCTGGTTTTGGTGTCAGGGTGATGGTGGCCTTGAGAATGAGGTTGGGAGTGTTCCTTACTCTGCAGTTTTTGGAAGAGTTTGAGAAGGATGGGTGTTAGCTCTTCTCTAAATGTTTGATAGACTTCACCTGTGAAGCCATCTGGTCCTGGACTTTTGTGTGTTGGAAGATTTTTTATCACAGTTTCAGTTTCATTACTTGTGATTGGTCTGTTCATATTTTCTATTTCTTCCTGGTTCAGTCTTGGAAGGTTATACCTTTCTAAGAATTTGTCCGTTTCTTCCAGGTTGTCCATTTTATTGGTATAGAGTTGCTTGTAGTAGTCTCTTAGGATGCTTTCTATTTCTGCATTGTCCATTGTAACTTGTCATTTTTCATTTCTAATTTTATTGATTTGAGTCTTCTTCCTCTTTTTCTTGATGAGTCTGGCTAAAGGTTTATCAATTTTGTTTATCTTCTCAAAGAACCAGCTTTTAGTTTTATTGGTCTTTGCTATTGTTTTGTTTCTATTTCATTTATTTCTGCTCTGATCTTTATCATTTCTTTCCTTCTACTAACTTTGGGTTTTGTTTGTACTTCTTATTGTAGTTCCTTTAGGTGTAAGGTTAGATTGTTTATTTGAGATTTTTCTTGTTTCTTGAGGTAGGCTTGTATAGCTATAAACTTCCCTCTTAGAACTGCTTTTGCTGCATCCTATAGGTTTTGGATCGTTGTGTTTTCATTGTCATTTGTCTCTAGGTATTTTTAATTTCCTCTTTGATGTCTTCAGTGATCTCTTGGTTATTTAATAACTTATTGTTTAGCCTCCATGTGTTTGTGTTTTGTATGTTTTTTTCCCTGTAATTGATTTCTAATCTCATAGTGTTTTGGTCAGAAAAGATGCTTGATATGATTTCAATTTTCCTAAATTTACCAAGGCTTGATTTGTGACCCAAGATGTGATCTATCCTGGAGAATGTTCCGTCACACTTGAGAAGAAAGTGTAATCTGCTGTTTTGGGATGGAATGTCCTATAAATATCAATTAAATCTATCTGGTCTATTGTGTCATTTAAAGCTTGTGTTTCCATATTAATTTTCTGTTTGGATGATCTGTCCATTGGTGTAAGTGAGGTGTTAAAGTCCCCCACTATTATTGTGTTACTCTCGATTTCTTGTTTTATAGTTGCTAGCAGTTGCCTTATGTATTGAGGTGCTCCTATGTTGGGTGCATATATATTTATAATTGTTATATCTTCTTCTTGGATTGATCCTTTGATCATTATGTAGTGTCCTTCCTTGTCTCTTGTAACATTGTTTATTTTACAGTCTATTTTATCTGATATGAGTATTGCTACTCCAGCTATCTTTTGATTTCTATTTGCATGGAATACCTTCCTCCATCCCCTCACTTTCAGTCTGTATGTGTCCCTAGGTCTGAAGTGGGTCTCTTGTAGACAGCATATATGTGGGTCTTGTTTTTGTATCCATTCAGCAAGCCTGTGTCTTTTGGTTGGAGCATTTAATCCATTTACATTTAAAGTAATTATTGATATGTATATTCATATTACCATTTTCTTAATTGTTTTGGGTTTGTTTTTGTAGGTCCTTTTCTTCTTTTGTGTTTCCCACTTAGAGAAGTTCCTTTAGCATTTGTTGTAGAGCTGGTTTGGTGGTGCTGAATTCTCTTAGCTTTTGCTTGTCTCTAAGGCTTTTTTTTTTTTTTTTGTCTCTAAGGCTTTTGATTTCTCTGTTGAATCTGAATGAGATCCTTGCCAGGTAGAGTAATCTTGGTTGTAGGTTCTTCCCTTTTATCACTTTAAATATATCATTCCACTCCCTTCTGGCTTATAGAGTTTCTGCTGAGAAATCAGCTGTTAACCTTAAGGGAGTTCCCTTGTATGTTATTTGTCATTTTTCCCTTGTTGCTTTTAATAATTTTTCTTTGTCTTTAATTTTTGTCAGTTTGATTACTATGTGTCTTTGTGTGTTTCTCCTTGGGTTTATCCTGCCTGGGACTGTCTTCAATTCCTGGACTTGGGTGGCTACTTCCTTTCCCTTGTCAGGGAAGTTTTCAACTATAATCTCTTCCTGTATTTTCTCAGTTCCTTTCTCTCTCTCTTCTCCTTTTTGGACCCCTATAATTTGACTGTTGGTGCATTTAATGTTGTTCCAGAGGGCGCTTAGGCTGTCTTCATTTGTTTTCATTCTTTTTTCTTTCTTCTGTTCTGAGGCAGTGATTTCCACCATCTGTCTTCCAGGTCACTTATCCATTCTTCTGCCTCAGTTATTCTGCTATTGATTCCTTCTAGTGTATTTTTCACTTCAGTTATTGTATTGTTCATCTCTGTTTGTTTGTTCTTTAATTCTTCTAGGTCTTTGTTAAACATTTCTTGCATCTTCTCTATCTTTGCCTTCATTCTTTTTCCGAGTTCCTGGATCATCTTCACTATCATTATTCTGAATTGTTTTTCTGGAAGGTTGCCTATCTCCACTTCATTTAGTTGTTTTTCTGGTGGTTTATCTTGTTCCTTCATCTGGTACGTAGTCTTCTGCCTTTTCATTTTGTCTGTCTTTCGGTGAATGTGGTTTTCATTCCACAAGCTGCAGGATTGTAGTTCTTTTTGCTTCTGCTGTCTGCCCTCTGGAGTGAACCTAGAATGCTTTAAAAGAAACTAACATTTTAAAATCATATTGTTTCACTACAATGCCCAGATCCTTTTGAAAAATCACTAGCTTTGGCACCACTTGGCTCCATTGCTTCCTGGCATTTATCTGCCGGAGGGGAGAAGCATGGACCCTCCAGGTCAGCAACCTCTGCTTTGTTCACCTCTGCTCTTGCCTGCCTGCTCCTGTGGGCATTTGTGCTTTTAGCCTTGATGTATAAGAGAAGCCAAAGACATGCCTTGGATCTTAATGACTGCCTTATGGAAATCATAAGGAAAAGGTGCGAAAAAGGCACAGACGTGCTAAAGAACCCTGAAGAGAAGTTATGGCAAGCGAACCCCTGGGAATCCATATCCCTCCTTCCCTCCCCACCATACCCACCCCTAATTATTCAACAGGAAAACCTTACCAGCAAAATGAAAAGAAGTTGTCATATTTTGTTCCTATCATTTTTTCCTTTAGAGCCCTCCTAGTCCTACGTGGTATCTCTTGAGGTAATACATAGACAATATTCTAAGTCTCATGTGGCCTGCTAAGGTTTAAGACCTAATCCAGATAACCTGGAAAGAAAACTGATGTTATAATTCACGTGTTAGGTTTTTCTCTTTCTTTATCTATGAATCATTTTTCTGTTAAGGCAGAGTGGTCTGTTTTCCCACTTTGCATTATACTAAACATATCTGCACTTAAATACGCTGTAGATACTTCAGCTAGTGGTTGTCATTCTGTCAGTCTTTTCAGAATCCTTAAGTTTGAAAAGTGTCAGTTAGTGCCTGGATGTCTCCACACCTAAATTATATACCGCAATGGGAAGCTGCTGTCTCTTAGAATTATTCCTTTTTTAAAATGATTATTGTTTGTGACTTCAAAAACCCCAATTGCAATTTATTCTTTTTTTTTTTTTAAGCGTACTCCAAAAATTGACTAGGAAGCAAAGAAAAAAATAGTATCATTTTTTAAAGTATATATTTGACCTGTTTACTGGGGGTACATATTTTCAAGTTCTGCTCAACAGTCCTATGTTAGAGCATGCAATTCACAGGAATAAAAAGAAACTATTGTGGATTCTTGCTTCCCAGTCATATAGTGGGATTTATATTCTGAAGTTTTTATTCTTAAATTTTTCTTTCCTAATAATAATTCTGTCCTTTGAAAGGAGGTATAAATTGAGCACTAAGAAATGCAGAGACAAATGTGTTTTATCTCAAAGTTAAGAACAAGTTAGTTTAATGTTGTGGAAATTGGTTACACACATGAATATTAATTCTTTTTTGTGATTTCCTGAACAGTTGGTAGCAAAGCTGAAGCTTTGATTATGCATAAGGATAGAAAACCCTACTGCATTCCAATATATTTGTCCTTTCCCCGTCAAAGATGCCTTTTCCAACATCACCACTCTGTCTAGTCTCATGTTTTGCTAGTGGCTATTTCTAATAGTTGACTCATCCTGAAGACATTTGGTGTATTGTGAGAAGGGCAGATAGGTCAGAGGAAAACCACTGGTCATTTGCCCATAGAGGGACAGCTGACAAAGGCTCCCTAAATGATGGGTCCAACATTCTAGACCTCAGAGGCTGCCTCAGTGGTTCCAAGCAAAGTTCTGTGCCGCTTTCTTCCTGCCTGTAGAATATGGCAAACCTAGGAGAGGGTGGAACCATCGCCTCCAGCTAAAAGTACCTCCCCACAAATCGCTTACCACTCAAAGTTAAAGACATACAAGTAGAGCCATCCCAAAGAATATTAGAGACCCATTATCTTACAGATGTGTCTAAAAGATGAGGAAAGAGAAATGCAGAGACATGCATTATGTGACATGTCCAAGGTCATATAGCCTGCTAACAGGATTTAAACTGTCACACAGGTCTCTGGGGTCCAAGCCTCATGTTCTTTCCACTGTACCACCCCTTTCATCATGGTCTCCAAAGACTTCTGGTCTTATCCTTGATGTGTGTGTTATGCACAGATGGTCAATTGGTTGATTTTTTTCCTACCGTGAATTCTGGCCCTGTGTTTGAGCCGTTTTTTGCTGCTTAATAACTATAGTATTTCCAGTAGGCAAAGTGCTGTGCTTATGTTAACATCTACCTATGATGTTTATTCTAGGAGTCATTGGGCTAAGTTTGCTTACTAAAAACGTGGTAGCTATGGGAACTTCTCTATCATAGTACTAGTCATACTTCAAATCGCCAATAATAATCCAATAACAACTACAAAAACAGCTAATTATTGGACCTTAGTAAGGGTCTGTGTTAAGTTCTTAACATGGGATCAAGTCACTCAATTCTCACAGCAACCCTATAAGGTCATTATCTTCGTTATCTCCAGTTTACGGATGGGAGTTGCTTAGCAACATTAGCTAACTTTCCTGAGGTGAGATGGCTAAAAAGTACAGCCATGATTTCCATGCACAGCATTGACAGAGAATATCAGGCACGAGCCTGAGCCATTCAACAGCTGCCCTCGTCCATATCATCACGTCTCAGACGAGATGGCTTTTAGATGATGCTTTTAATGGAAGTTCGGTAACATCCACACAAGTTCTCTTCTTTCTTACCCATTTTGCCTTTTCTTTTTCCATGTGATTTTGAGTAAAGGTTTTTCATTTCAAAGATGTTAGATTCTTAGTGTTCAAACGCTAAAAATATGACATATTAAGTTAAATTCGTAAGAAACCTAAAATAACTATTTCCTTACGTTTTTATTTTCCAACTCTACAGGTTGACTCCAAATTGTTACATGATCATTGAGAAGAGACTTATTTTTAAATTGAAATATAGTTGATTTGTAATTCTATATTAGTTTCAGGTGTACTACATAGTGATTCAGTATTTTTATAGATTATACTCCATTCAAAGTTATTATAAAATATTAGCCAGATTGTCTGTGCTGTACAATATAACCTTGTTGCTTATTTATTTTCTACATGGTAGTTTGTATCTCTTAATCTCCTGCCCCTATCTTGCCCCTCCCCCCTTCCCTCTCCCCACTGGTAATCACTAGTTTGTTCTCTGTATCTGTGAATATGTTTCTGTTTCTGTATATTCATTTGTTTGTTTTATTTTTTAGATTTCACATGTAAGTGATCACGTACAGTATTTGTCTTTCTCTGACTTATTTCACTAGGCATAATACCCTCTACGTAATACCCATTACATTGTTGTAAATGGCAGAACTTCATCGAGAAGAGACTTTTGTTAGGTATGTTGTTGCTTGATTTAGGAAATCCCATATCCTCTGTTGACATAGTAAGGTTAAAAGGAAGCTTCATTACTTACAAAATGAAGGGAGAAGAAAGTTGGGTGCAAGAACTTGCTAGTAATTCCAGTTCTCTAACCATAACCTCCAGGGAGGACCAGCACGTGCCTGCAGTCTCTGTTGTGGCCACGGCAGCTCCCTGCCATACCCAGATGCCAGCTGGGGGCTCTGCCAGCCCCTTGGAAGGTCTCTGCAACCCTCCTGTTGATGCTGAATTTTGAACCTGACCTCTCCAGACTCTGTGCTTTTATGCTTCTTCTTCTGAATACTCCTACCTGCAGACAGACCTCCTTGACCCCTCCAGCCCCGGCCAGGTTTTTCTCTTTCACTTTCACTATTATAAATCATCAGTTAGGGCATTGGTCCTCAAACTGCCACTTCTAGCTACCGAACATTGGGCAAGTC
The DNA here is from genome assembly GCF_949774975.1 of Lagenorhynchus albirostris. Lineage (NCBI taxonomy): Eukaryota > Metazoa > Chordata > Mammalia > Artiodactyla > Delphinidae > Lagenorhynchus > Lagenorhynchus albirostris. Next base: position 50,433,129 of record NC_083101.1, on the reverse strand, counting down.
ACTTTACCTTTGTGTGCCTCCGTTCTTCATTTATAAAATACGGATTATGATGCTACTGCCCCAGAGCGTTGTTAGAAAGATTAAATGAAATAATAATTAGAAAGCACTTATGCCTCTTGGCACATAGTAAGCAGCCTCAAAATACTTGTTAAAATAATCAAGTGATTCCAGACCCTAACACCTTGCAGCGTCCCCGTAAGTCCCACTGTAACGGGCAAGATATAGTTGTTTTTGGCAAAAAGCCCTCATGGAGTACTTTATTAGTCAGAGTTCTGTCAAGGAAACAGAAAACACATTTGGAACTTCAAAGAATTCAGGCAAGGGAATTGGTTACAGAGCGTGGGAGGCTGGAAGAGTGAAAGGAGGGAGTTGCAGAACCCCAGGTAAATAACTAACTGCAGGAGGCAGCTCCTAGCAGGAGCCCTACCATGTCACCAGAACCTAGACCCATGAAGGAGGGCCCCACGTGGGGACCAGATGCCCCCTTAGGAGCAGGGACAATAGAGGAGGACGTCACCTAAAGAGCTGGGATAGTGGCAGGGACAAAACCGGCTCCAAAGACATCGTCCAAAGAAGGGAGGGAAAAAAATAAGGGAAGAGACCCTTCTCTCTTCCACCCACCCCGCTTCCTGACAGTGTCCTCAACTGGCAGAACCTGTCCAAGGAGACTGAGGAATGTGGTTTGCCCAGCATTGCAAAGGAGACTTGAGACAGCATATAAATAACAACCAGAGCACACAGAGCAAAAACTTAGATAGAAGTAAGGTCTTTCACAGAAAAGAATTACAAAGATCAAAGCTTCGCAGAGACGGTGTGTGCGTGCAAGAGCAAGAATCGGTCTAGACTCTTATAAAAGGAATCATAGAGTCAATTTAGTAGTATGCCAAGGTAATAATGGAATGTAAGGTAGCCGTAATTTTTTTCAATACTGTGTGCAATTAGAGACTCTGATATTTACCAACAAGTCTGTCTGACAGCCAATAACACTTTCCCTGGTACTGCGCTAGAGTAGATGCTGGTTATTCATAGAAATGTCTTAGCTAATTCCAGGCACATGGGATAGATAAAAAGGTTCTTCAGCTCAAGAATTCCACAAAGAGGTTTGTAAGCCTGGGGAATCCAGGTGATAGAGCAGCTGATATAATTTGGAGGCGAGATAGCTATCACCCATGCCCTAACAAAGCACTTTATTGCCAAGACCCCAGCCTACCCCATCTCATCAACTGAATAAAACTCAGTTCAGAGCAAACACACTTTTGGCTGGTGGAGAGGTGTGGTGTCACTTCCATTCTCCTTAGAGTGAAGAGAAGGATTTAGTCAACTTTTCTCTCGTGTCAGGAAACTAGGTCACCAAGAAAATGATGATACGTGTTTGGGGGAGAGTAACACTCCCAGAATCCTGAAGCAGAAGGCTGCTTTGTTACCCAGCCTCCCAAGAGAAGAATATCTCATTTTAGAAATTAGGACCTTTTTAGGCATGCTGGGACTACAGGCAAACCTAAGAGCCGTGTCATATCTTTCTCCAGTTGTGACTGGGGCACCTGCAGAGAAAATTGGAGCCTGATAGCAGCTTCATTATATGCCTGTTAGTTTAGCTTCCCCTCCTCAAACCCAGGCCTTTTTTTTTGGCAAAAAAGAAACCAGATTTACATCATATAGTCTACACCTGGATCCTGAGTTTGATTTTGATTCTCCGATACACCTAATATACACAAAGTAACAAACCTCATTTTTTCCAAGGCTAGCAGGAAGTTGATCCCCAGTATCCTGTGTTAAATCCTTCTGTTATGTGTGGAATTATCTCCACAGTAGCCAGCTTCACCTCCCTGTGACTTAGATGACTTGTGCTTTGGGGTAAAGATTTCACCCTGGAAGTCCACAAATGTAAACCTGCTGCTGAGGACTCATTAATTGTGGAGAAACTAACGGACCTCCCCGCCCCCCCACTGGCTGACTAAACACGTCTACACAGCCACCTTAAGCTCATGATAGTCTGGGTGACAGGAGAATTAGGTAAGTAATGAGGGAATTAGGAGACAATGATAAAATGTCAAATCAGAATAATATTAATCCAAAATGTAATTATTTAATAACCTGCTTTCAAGGATAAAGTAATAAAGATGAAATATATCATGATGTAAAGGAGCTCATTACTTTTCTGGCCAGCCATATTAAAAATTAGTGTTTGGAAGGTCACAGAAGACCTTAAAAACAACCAGACTTGTTTTCTCAACAAAGGATTTGGCTAAAATGAAAATTCATCCTGATGGCTACTGGAGAAAATATGTGTTAGTTTCTCTGTCTTTTCTTTTGTTTGTTTCTCATCACACTGGGAGAATACTTTTGAGTATTTAAGCACTAATGTCTGGGAAAAAGTGTTTTATCCTTTATTTATATGTAAGTGCATTTGGGTTCATGTCCTGATAATTCTATCTGCTATTACTGGCCATTTTCTTTGTCCTCACTGAGTTGTGGTAGAAGAGAAGGCAGGCAAGCCAAGGCCAAGTTAATGAGTGAATTTCCCTGCCCATCCTCCTGATACTTTTCCAATCCCAGTAGCAAAACTTGCCCTAAAAGAATCATGGAGCTTTGGCAATGGAAGGGTCCTTTTCACATCATGTCATCCAGCCCTTTTATTTTTTTATATCAAAATTCTGTGTACTGAATTTAACAGTCAAATAGTTGTATAAAGTTTATTAGGAAATAGAGAAGGTCCTTGTTCACCTCCCCCTACACTTTACTGTCCCCAGATGTGACCACCTTCAATTCTTTTAGCTGATTTGTTTGACAGTTAATTCTGTAGCTCTAAACAGCATGCTTATATTGCTGTTTCTCAATCTTTCAGGTTTAGACATTAGCTAATAACTTCCCGCTATAGAAGATGAAGATTTAGCTGTCTTTTCCCCATTCCACACCCACCACATACATGCCTCCTTCCCACCCACTCTTCTAGTCTTCCAGTATAGTTATATCATGATTGTGCTTAGATCTATATCGAGTGTTTTATTATAATCGTGTGAATATTATGTTTGGGTTTCCTTTTCTGTATGACTTTTTATTTTCTCTGTAATAATCATCTTGTTCTTTCGTTTGCTTAGCTTTCTATGTATTTGTATTTAATGGAAGCCTAAACTCTCCACCAATTGTCTTAATTCCTTCCCAGACTATTTAGATGCATCATGTTCTGTTAATTTCACTGTCTTACAGAAGTTTCCCCCAAAGCCTTCTGACTTGCTCCCCTCTGGATTGGATTGCCCTCTAGGGCCTGAAGTTCATATGCTATCTTGGAGTCTCCCTTCTCCACCATCCTGGGATCCTTATCAACTCTTGTCTGTGTTGGTTCCCCTGTTTAGCATATCCTGTATCTGCCTCTTTTTTGGTTTACTCCCTCATTTTGGTGGAGCGCATCCTCCAGTATCTTCCTAAGGATTCATGGGAGGCAAAATATTCAAGGCCTTGCATGTCCAAACAAGTCTTTATTCTCACCCTAACACTTGATTGATAGATTAGCTGATATAAAACTCTACACTGTAAATCTTTTTTGTTGTTGTTTTTAACTGTGAAGGCTTTGCCCTGATATCTTCTAGTTTCCAGTTACTATTGAGAAATGCAGTGCTGTTCTGATTCCTGATCTTCTGTATATGGCCTGTGTTTTTTTCTAGAAGCTTATTATCTCTTCAGTTTCCCCCTAGTGTCTCAGTGGTTCATGATAATAGACTTTGCTGCAGGTCTATTTTCCACCAATCTCAGAAGGCCTTTTTGATCTGCAAATGCATGCTTTGGAGTTTGGGAAAATTTTTGTAACTTTTTTTATTTCCTCCCTCTACTTTCTTTCTTCTTCCTACAACTCCTTTTATGCATATAGAATCTCCTGGATTTGTCCTCCAGTTTACTTTTCTCTCTTTATTTCCATCTGTTTGTCTTCCTATTTTACTCGCTCAGAGAGTTCCTCCACTTTATCTCCTAATCTTTCCACTGAGGTTTTCATTTTTGTTGCCATAGTTTATGAGAATTCTTTTTTGTTTACTGAAAAAAGATTCAGTAAAAAAAATTCTTTTTTGTTTACTGGACTCCTTTCTAGCAATCTTTCCTTATTTCACAGTTGAAATTTCTTCTCTTTTCTCTCTGAAGAGATCAGGATTTTGTTTTTTGTTTTGCTGTGATTTTTGTCTCTTTTGGTCTCAATTTTCACGTGGGTTGCCTTTTTCTGTTCGTTTTGGTCTGCCTCTTTCATATTCAACGTTTTCCTCAAATTTCTGGAAATCTTTGCTTGTTGCTCAACCACATGTTTGAATGGGAAATTAAAAGTCTGACTAGAAGCTTAAGCATTTGAGTTGACCAAGCTTTACTAAAGGGCATCCAGTTGGACTCTTTGATGTGGAACCAGTGTTGGTGTCCACCAGTCTTTTCTGTGACCTGATCTGATTCCCTATAGAAGATGCTCCCAGTTTCTTGCTTGGAGGGGAAAGTCCTGGCTGTCAGCCTTCTGGGACCTTTGGCAGGGAGGAGGGCTGGGTGTCTCAGCATCTAATAGGGACATGTTCAACCTCATCACTCTCTTTTCCCTCAGCTGCCTCTGGTGTCCCTAGGTCCAGATGTCCTCTATTCTATATCCTCATCAGAGGGGAAAAAAAGCCTTCCAGTGTGCTGCTGGAATGGACCCAAGTATTCGCCTGGCTATGTCTCTCTCTGCTTTCCCCACTGGTGGCTTACGATTCAGCTCTCTTGGATTTGCAATCAGTTACTACCTGTCTACGTAGCTTCTAGGCTCCAAAATGTTGTGTTTGTTACCCTCTCCCCATCTTCTGCCCTTTTTTTAGTTTATGGCTTTTTTAACCCTTTATTGTTATTTTAGAGGGGTTGGAGGTGACAGAACAATTAAATGTGTTGTATTCCATCTGCTTCTACTTCTTTGTCTATAAATTAAGAGAGGCCCAGAGAGTTGCCGACTGAGTATTCTGAAGTTGCAGCACAACTTAATAGCAGAAATGGTACTAGGACCTATACTTCCTGTCCTTGTTCAGAGCACCCTCTTTCAAAATAGACATCATCAATAATGGATTCCTCCATAACGAGTATGTGCCTGGTTTGGTGTGAATGAGTTTAAAAGTCTATTTTGCCATGAGTCCTTTGTATTTTTGCTTTGACTGGTAGCTCATCACGAGGCTGTAAATCAGGAAGCATCCCCCACTCTGTGACTTTCTCTGTGTCTCTAGCCCTAGGAATAAAGCATGAGTCCTTGGGGTTAGCCTACCACTGAACTAAACATATCGTCTGATAATTAAGACATGATTCAGTTCATCTGCTTTCTTAGATCTCCCTCAACCCTCAGCAAATAGACTTGCACTGGGTCTGCCCCACCAGCCTATCAGACAGATCTAAGTCCTAAAAGTGGACATTGCCTCATCTCAGTGTCCCAGGCTGGGATCCTTACCACATCTATTAACATAGATAATACACATTCTCACGTACTTTAATTCAGTATCCCCAAATATTTGGGGAGGACCTTCTAGTCACAGGACATTATATAAGATGCTAGAGAGGATGGAAAATCTTTGCTCTTAAAAAACTATCATATTTGAATAAATAGAATGGAAGGTGAGTGGTATTCAGTTCAATGAAAGATCTGTGCAAAGTGAGTTAGGAGAACAGAGTTAGGAAAGATGACTTGCCCAGAGCTGTCCGTGACACCCGCAGCAACGGAAGGCGCTAAAGAGCAAAAACTATGCAAAAACTATGTCCCTAATGGTAGTGTCCCTTTCTCTAGCTCAGAAAATGTTTCTTCATTATCCAAATGCAACATTTGGGGTGTATATTCTTAGTTAAACTAAGAAGGGATCCCCAAAAGGGAAATGCTGTTTTATTAAAAACTTAATTCCAGGAAGATGTATGCTGATCATTTGCTTCTAGCCATATTCGTAACAATAATTAACGCATCTGCCTTTTCAAGTGTAGGCAGATGCCTTGAGCTTATCACTCCAGACAGCAGAGTTCCCCAGTTTGCCCTTGATTGTCATTCAGTCCCATGTGTCATTCTGTGGCTGAGGCAGATTTAAAATTCATTTCTGTGCCTTAGTGACATAAAAACAGTTCTTAACAAACAAGGGGCTCCCACATAAAGTCCTCTCAGTACGTTCTCTGGAGAACTAGGGAATTGGATATTTTTGTTGAAGAACACACAGTTCTCAGACATAACCGGAGCATGGTACCTCTTTGCTAAGACAGGAAGGCAGGTCACCTGGGAGCTGGCCTGAGATTAAATAATTACATGAATTCTGGGGGATGGTGAGTGCTTCATATTTTTATAGCACTTATCTAATAATATTTATAAAGTCTTTTGCTAAATATGGAAGATTTTTGAAAATTGATGAGTTATATGGCTACTATTAATTAATGCATAATTTTTACATTTCTTGTTACGATAATAATATTAAGAACATGTATTGGATGCCTACTCTATACCATGTAGTCTGCCAGGCACTCTACAGGTGTTATTTTATTTAATGCACCTGTCAACCCTGTAGGGTAAGCACTAGTGGAGTTGGTTAAAGGGACTTACTTAGAAACATACATGACAAGCATGTAGAAAAGTCAGTTATTATCAAGGCCACTGTGTACCCAAACTTAAGAATGTATTAAAAAAATGTAATAACTTGACCCATAAAATGAATTTCTAGATACTAATGAATTTTTTTCCTTAAAAATCTATAGTTCTTCAATCATAATGACTATATTCTCAGTTGCATCGTTTGAAAGCTTTCCTATTTTAAGATCTCATGAAATGTGACCTTAGTCAATTAGGAAGTACCCCATAACTGACAAAAAAGAACACAAGTTAAATAACAAATAGTCCAGTCAGTGGAATCATGTGATGTGATTTAGGCTTAGATCGGTGTTTCTTATATATTTATATGTTGTTAGAGAATGTATAAGATATCTTATGAAATCTTGTCACTTTGCATTAAGAAGTAGAAGTGAGCCCAGTAATAGTTAGAAATGCTTTCAGCCCAAGTAACAGAATACTGATTGGTAAGCACAGCTTAAACTAGAACTTTCCAACCTGTATGGTGAGACCCACTGCTGAGCCACAGAAAGAGGAGCAGAGATATTTATTCCCCCCTCAGTCTAAAGGGTGGTGAGGGAGACCTAGGACAGCCAAAGTCCCAAGGGCTATTCATCTCAGGAGCCAGCAGTCTCCTCCATGTTCCCTGTAGGACAGTACAAATATTATACTGTTCTATGAATGTCATGACACTAAAAAAACATTGGGCAGTACTGGCTTAAACTATAATAAAGAAGATTTGTCATTTATTTGACATAAAGTCTGGACGTGTGCAGTTCAGGATGGGTGCAGCTGCCCAGTGACATTCTCATGCATCCAGGCTCTTTCCATATTGTTGCCCCATGGTCACAAAGTAGCTGCCACAGCCTTAGACATCATGTCCTCACTCCAGGAAATGCATTCAAGAAGGAAACAGAAAGAGCAAAGCAAAAAAAAAAGGGAGGGTGTTTCCTATGGTGATGGTATGTTCTTTTATCCAATGGGTAGGGGAGCTGGGGAGAACTTTGCCAGTCATGGCCCCAAAAGACCTCCTTAACAACTCATGGTCAGAAGTAGATTGCATGACCACTTCTTGTTGCATAGGAGTCTGAAAAGAGGCCTACCTACTCTGAGACTACTGATCTCCACCCACTACCTAAACTCAAAATTTGGGGGTTCTGTTAGCAAAGACAAGGAGCTGTGCCAGTTGTATAGGCACCAGTGGTAGTACCAAACATAACCTGTAAGGAAAAAGTCAGGATTTTTTTTTTAATGAGACAGATTTTCTGCTTCTTAATTGTTCAGACTGTTTCAACTAGAATACCACCCACAGGATCATTTACCCCTGAAACTAAAAGCCTCCTGTGTGGAAGTGGGTTTCAAACAGAGCATCCTACAGATAAGAGAAAAGTTTGTGCAAATATTAGTCAAAGAAATTTAAGTTTTTTCAGTATTCATTTTCATTCAGAGACATCCAAGCAGCATTTATGATTTTGTAGCTTTGAGTTGTAGAACTAGGTATGGTTTTTTACCTTTTTTTCTCCTGTTTGATAGTTTACTAAATTTCATCGTGTGTCACATTCGCAATGAAAAGGCATTAATATTTTTAATTTTTAAATCTGATGGAATCTTTGGAATGTTGTGTGAGATGTCTCCAGAGTTAGACCACAGAGCTGGTTTTATTTCATTTCTTGAACATTAAAATTAAAAGTCATTGTAATGCATATGTCTCACACCACAAATTTTTAAAGATTAACTTTTCTTTATTTGAGCAGTATTAACTTTGGATATTTGGAGATATTTTTTCTCACTTCCTGAAAATTGACAGAGCAATTATTTTTATCGCATTGCAAAGACTATATCTGAGACTCATGGTACTGAGTGGAGAAACTAAACATAAATACTACCTTTGATTAATTGATCATTTTTAGAAGGTTGGTTCATAATATTCCCAATACTGACTTGGAAGTAAAAAAGAATAAGAAAAAGAGAAAACACCACTCACCCAGAATCCTTCCTTGATAACTTGATCTTGGATTTGGAAAATAGAACTAATTCTTGACCAATTTTCGGTCCATGATAAGGAATACACTTTTTCAGCTTTGTGAATTCATTTTCTGATTATAACAGTTATATAAGAACTTTATAGTGTAGGGAATTTGGAAAAGAAAGCAGTTATTCTTAATGCTACCACCATAATACAATTTTTAATGCCTTTGTAAACCCCAATCAAGCTCTTTTCAGATTTGTTATATGATTATAATTATAGCATAAATGCTACTTCATATCATGCATATTTTTATGGCACTGTTCTCATGCTTTTTTTCATATTTTTTTAGATTTTATTTTTATCAAAGATATACTTTAGAGTCAAATAGTTCTTCAGTTACTACTAATGAAAACCACCAACCCATCCATTCCTCACCCCCATTTCCTCCTTCCCAAAGGCAATCACTTTCACCTTTTTCTCTGATTTTTTGGCTGTTTCTCTCTCTCTCTCTCTCTAAACAGAATGCTTGTGTTTCTACTTCTTGTTCCCATTTTGGAAGAGGATAATATAGCTCCCTTTTATTACGCCTACCTCCACACTAACCCTTCTCTACCCCTCTATCCCCGTAGTAGAGTTGCATCATAATTTTGGTTAGATTGTTATTTACCTTATTATGTCACAATCACTATTTACAGCTGTGCCTTATTATAAAATTTCATTACTTTTCCTTGTATTTTTCCCAAAAATAAATGATGTTCTGTTCTTTTTTGTTTACTTAGTTGTCTAATACTTGTTACTAATTGAATCTCAAGCTATCACAATGCATAACTGGTTCAGATGCATCAGACATTGCATCACTGTCATCACCTGAAGCATCTCTCCCTGGAGCCTCCCGACCTGATTCAGTCTGCCCTCTGTGCCTGATGTACAACTGTCATCCTGAGAACTTCCTTTACCTTTGTCTCCGGTATTGGCTCCCCTGCTTCATAGTTCTCAAATCTTCCTCTTTTGGGAATTGTTCCCTTGTTTTTGTGGAGCACATCCTCCAGTATCTTTTTGAGAAAAGCACTCATGGGGAGCAAATTTTTTGAGTTCGTTTATGTCTGAAAATGTCTTTATGCTTAGCTCACTCACATAACAGTTTGGCAGGCTGTAGGATTTTATTATGGAAACAGTTTTCCTTTAGGTTTTTAAAGGCATTATTCCATTGCCTCAGGCTCCCCAGGTTTTTACTGAGAAGTTCAAAGTCATTCTGCTTCCTGATCCTTTATATGTGACCTATTGTTTTCCCAATATGAAAGTTTAAAGATCTTCACTTTGTCCTAATAAAGTATGTTGGAGTGGGTCTTATTTTTATTAATTGTAAAGTATATCCAATGGACCTTTTCACTCTGCACACTCATGTCTTTCAGGTCTAGGAAATTTTCTTTTACTTTTTTTGTTTTGGTTTGGTTTTTTCCTTTTTTGTTTTGTTTTGTTTTTAGATCTAGGACATTTTCTTTTTTTTAATTGAAGTATAGTTGATTTACAACATTGAGTTGGTTTCAGGTGTACAGCACAGCAATTCAGCCATATATACACACACACACACACACACACACACACACACACACACACACACATATACATGCACACTTTCAGATTCTTTTTCAGATTCTTTTCTCAGATTCTTATATTCAATATCTTATAATAATAGGTTATAAGATATTGAATATAGTTCCCTGTGCTATACAGTAAATCCTTGAGGTATTTTATATATAGTGGTGTGAATCTATTAATATCATATTCCTAATTTATCCCTCCTGACCCCTTTCCCCTTTGGTAAACATAAGTTTGTTTTCTATGTCTGTGAGTCTATTTCTATTTTGCAAATAAGTTCGTTTGTATTATTTTTTTATATTTCATGTATAACTGATATCATATGGTATTTGTCTTTCTCTGTCTGACTTCACTTAGTATGATAATCTCTAGGTCCAAACATGTTGCCGCAAATGGCATTATTTCCTTTTTATTCCATTGTATATATGTTCTACATCTTCTTTATCCATTCATCTGTCGATGGACACTTAGGTTGCTTCCATGTCTTGGCTATTGTAAATAGTGCTGCTGTGAACACTGGGGTGCACATATCTTTTGAATTAAAGTTTTCGTCTTTTCCAGATAATATGCCCAGGAGTGGGATTGCTGGCTCATGTGGTAACTCTAGTTTTAGTTTTTTAAGGAACCTCCATACTCTTTGCCATCGCGCCTGCACCAATTTACATTCCCACCAACAGTGTAGGAAGATTTCGTTTCTAGGACATTTTCTTGATGATTTCCTTGCCTCTGTTTTCTCTCTTCTCTCTGTATTTCCTCATTTGAAAATCAGAACTGCTGGGCTGGCCTTCTGTGTTTCTCTTGTTTTTCTCTATCTCCCATCTCTTTGTCTCTTTGCTCTGTTTTTGTGTGTGTGAGATTTCCTCAAATTTTCATCCAGCCCTATTACTGAGTCATTTCTACTATTGTATTTTTACTCCCCAAGACCTGTGTCTTGTCTTTATTGTTTTTTAGGTATCATATTCTTTTGTTTCATAGTTACAGTTACTTACCTGAGGATATGAGAGATAGTTGCGATGTGGATGTTTTGGCATTTTCTTCTCCATGCATGATCTCAGTTTCCCTCCAATTAGGTTTTTTTTCTGTATTTTCCGTCTCTAGCTTTTAAAATAGTGACTTTTCTCAGATTTATGATAATCTTCAGTTGTCTGTTCATACTTAAAAGGGCACCACTACGAGTCTATAGAAACAGAAAGTGGATTGGTTGTCACCTAGTGCTGAGGGAATTGGGGAAAATGGAGAGTCCTGCTCATAAGTACAATTTTCTTTTGGAGGTGATGAAAATCTTCTAATATTGGTTGCGGTGATAGTTGCACAACTCTGAATATACTAAAAACGTTGGATTATATACTTTAAATGGATCAATTGTATGGTGTGTGTATAATATCACAATAAAACCATTTCAGACAAAAAGTGGGACACTAACAAGATAATGAAAAGCTCCATGTGTGTGGCTGGGGCTTGTCATCTATGGTTTTCACTGTACAGTGATCTGGCTGAGTTGTTTACTTGGGGGAACCTCTGATAGTCGGTATCTTTCTCTTCTTGGGTTGATGAGATTCCCCAGGAACGACTCTACCAATCTCTCCAGCCTGGAGGATAAAGGCTGGCTGCCAGCATTCTGGGACCTGAGTGAGGGAAGAAGGCTGCCTCTGAATCGAGCAAGCTAACACCCACCTAATCTCCTCATTTCCAGAATGATCTCTAGCCCGCCATGGTGCCTGATGGCCCCTGGTCCAGAGACCCTCTATTCTACCCACTGTAGAGAATCAGTCTCCATTTGTGTGTGTTTGCATGTGTGCCAGGATTGAGAAAGGGCAGTTGCCCCATGGTAGGGAGTGGGAGAGATGATCTGCCTGCTTCTTTTTTTTTTTTTCGGCTGCATTGGGTCTTCATTTCTGTGCGCCCTTGGTTGGGCCTCTCACTGTGGCGTGCTGGCTTCAGTAATTGTGGCGAGTGGGCTTAGTTGCCCCGCGGCATGTGGGATCTTCCCGGACCAGGGAACGAACCAGTGTCCCCTGCATTGGCAGGCGGATTCTTAATCACTGAGCCACCAGGGAAGTCCCAATCTGCCTGCTTCTTAAACGTACTTATCTTAGTTGCCCCCCACCACATACACACACATATACACACTTTCAGAGACCCCTGGTGCTTCTATTTCCTAAGCTTTGGGGGATTCAGTGAATCAGATTGGTTCTAGGCTTTTTTCCTCAATTTCATGAGTTCCTATGGAGGAAGCAAAGGTGGAAACGTGTTTACACCATTTTTACCTGAACACAGATACACATTTTGCCTTCTCCAATTTTTCAGGAATGTAACAATATGTAGTATTGAGATTACTTTATTATTTAAAATTCTGATTTGGGAAAAAAAACATAGAATAAACTGTTGATTCTGGACAAAATACTCTTGTTTTATGCAGAATCCAAAGATTTGATGATATTTCTCTGCTATCAAAGGAGGATATATTATTTTTCATATGCAAATAGAAAAACCAATCCTCTCTGAATTCAGAGAACCAGTTAAGTGCATTCAAAATTATTAGGCTTGTGTTAAACTGATTTAAGATAAATAGATGAAGTAAGCTTCTCCTCAAATCATGAAGCATTTCTTTACCTTAGCAAGTGAGCAAGGTTCTCAAATTCTGACTGCCCCATAAAGATTAGATGGATTTTATTGTTAATTTTCCATAGATAAAATTAGATGTTTAATACTTGCCTTAAATACTCTCACGTTGTTCTTTGATTTGAAGAGGATCATTCAGCCCATCTAGACTGAATCAGGAGCTCAGGGTATTAAAATGATGGAAAAGACACTGGCCAAACTTACCATCCTCTATGATACTTGACCTTGAGACCAGGGGCTGACTTAATTCCTCTTTGCATTTCTGGTACCTAGAATTGTACTTGGTATCTAGTTAACATTTCTTGAAGCTTATCACGTGAATAAGAGAGGGCAACGTTCATAGTCAAAAGCACAACTGTGTCATATATATTGACAACTTCAAGACAATTGTAAATTGTACCTCCAACTAAACATTTCAGTGTAATACAACCTTGGGCCAAGTTCTGCTTGATAATAACCATGATCTCTACTATTACCACAGTCTCTAAAACCTTACGATTCTATTTCTCAACCTAAAATACCATCCTTTTACTTTTAAAAAGAACCTTTATCTTGCTGTATTGAAACTTATATTTAATTTAGATTATTATGCAAAGCCACTTGACCTTTCCAAAGCATCACAGCCATTCAGGACTGACTACATAATTCGTGGGATCTCCTGCAAAATAAAAATGTGGGCCCCTTGTTCAAAAATTATTAATAGTTTCAGGATAGCAACTTCAGGGCATTAAACCAAACAAGCAGTCCCTCTAAGGATGACATGCTGACCATTTCTGGAAGGAGTATACTTCTGATGTTTCTTCCAATAAAAGTTTACTTTGGTTCAGTTGTTACAGGGCTGACGCTCCCCTGCTCAGTGACCTTTCCTATGAGAGCAGTTGGGGCATTCATTATACAGTCTTTGCTTGAAACTCTGCATTTCAGATACATGCTGGCGTTCAGTCACATAGCTATTACACTTCGGACTTCAGTTCCTTAGACTGCACACTTCCCACCGTGGGCGTTCAATAATTGTTGGTGATAATTTTCAGGTGCTTTCTTTGTGCTCTGACAGTAACTTTCCATGGGTGAAATTCTTCCAGCCAAATTAAAGTAAAATGCAAGATCTGATCCCCAGGGGGAAAAGAACTTGAATAAAAATATGTCTTCTATTTCTCAGCTCCTGGCAGTTGGTAGAACTACTTATTTTCCCCCATCACACTTGTTTGGCAGTTCAGTGTGTCTGAGCACCTGCTATTCATATCAGAAGGAAATGAAACCAATGGCATTTTTCTTTCCCAGTGGCAGTCTTGAAACTTCCTTCTCTTTTGCCAGTAAGCCATCATTCTTCTTAGAGACTGCTTTTCTACTCAGGCATGTCCGAGTATTGACTTGTTGGTTTTGAACCTTGAATCTGATAGGCACTTAGAAATGTATGCGGTTCCACCTTCACCCATAGGGGCACTTTACATGAACCCAGTGGACTAAATGTCTCTTAAGGGTTTACCAAAGGATGATTGTGATCCCGTTAAGAGAAGTAAAGGTCCTCAGGGAAGTAAAGAGCTAATATTTGTTGATCACGAGTAAACGTTCGATCTTTGCTATCTCAGAAGAGGGGCATGTATTCATATGTTGACTTTGGATAAATTGGCATCGCAGTTCTGTGGTTGCCTTGCTGTGAAGGATGCTCCCTTGGATCCGCCCCAAAATAAGCAGTACCTGACGCAGGGCTAGCCGGACTCCCCGCACAGTGCAGGAAGCTGATGGGGCTGGCATGTGGAAGCAGGCTGAGAGCTCCCCTTCCCAAGGCAGAGAGTCAAAACCCATGCCTAGAAGTTACAAAGACACAATTGTTCTCTAGAAGGAAGAGTTTATAGTGTGGTTAGAGAAGAAATAGGCTACCTCTGAAAATGCTAAACCTCTCGCTGGAGCTGAATGACCATCTGGGAGAGCTGCTGGGGAGGGGAGAGAAATATCACGTGGCTTTCTTAGCTAGAACGCCTTTTGGTTTCCTTGTAACGTTGCAGTTCTGGGTTTCTCTTAAGGTAACTCCCAAGAGAAGAATGCTTGATTGTAACCAATACAGAGCCTTACGGGAGGAAAGTCTAACCCATCTTTGCCCTTTCTTACAAATAGGGCGAAGCCAGGCCAGCAAGCATGTGGCCTGAAATGGGCCTAAGGCTTACGCTGCACACACCTGGCATGGCATGACTCCTCTGAGGAAACTGTAACATTATATACCCATAATTTGCAGTCTGGAGGGGTAAGCTAGCGTAGAGACTTTTGAATTAGAATGCCAGTCTGCCGTTCAGCAGCTACGTGACTTAACCTCCCAGGCCTCAATCTCCTCACCTGTGATAAGAGAATAATGATATCTTCCTATAAGATTATTGTGAGGATAAGATGAGAAAATATGTATGACTATCTAGTGCCTAGAATGTAACATGTACTCAAATATCCAGTTTTTTAGTAAGATAGCCCTTCAGACCGTCTTGTAGACACACTGCATGCTCAGTAGTATGCCCAACTAACACCATTAGAGGACACCTGAACTCTCCTGGGTCCCCAAGGATGAATGATTCCATATTCTGTCTACATTACCCCAGGACCTCCAACCAGGAAGCTGGTTCCACCAGTGATAACCAGTGGATTGCTTCTAACTGGTGGTAACCAGTGGACTGGTTCCAACCAGTGACTGTGAAGATGTGACTTGACAGTACAAGGTGAAGTACAAAGGAGCAGAGAGTATCCCTGGAAAGGCTAATGTTGTAGCAGAGTTTACTTCACCGTTGCCACCTCTGATGGTCAGCCTAGTTCTGAAAGACCCAGCCTTTCAGTGTGAATTAATACCATTCATGGGCTAGGAATGGTTTAAGGAAAGTAACCCAGTTCTGAACCCCTGTACAAAGTTTGTCCAATAAGTGAATGACGAAGTGAATGAGGTCAGTCTTCAACCTTTGAATTAACTGTAAAATGATGCCAGAGCTCAATATTTACTGAGGATTAGAAGATTCAACCTAGTCCCTCGGTGGTTCCATAGATAAGCCATCCAAAGATACAGATATCTATCCTTCTGTATTAAAAAAGAAAAAGTAATTGGTGTTCAAACAGCAGAACGACGGGGATATGTCAGAGGGCATGGGAGCCAACGGAAAGAATTCTCAACGGGTGAAACTGGAACAAGTCGAGCAATAAAATAACATAGTATTGAATTATAAACCAAAGAATAAATAAATATACAAGTCCATACTGATATTGCTGTGTGATTGAATAAATAAATAAATGGGGGAGAAGAAACAAATCTCCCATCAGAAGAATTCCAAATAATTATGTAGCTACCCTGCCCTCAAAGAGGTGGAGCCTAACTCCCCATCCCTTAAGTGTGAGCTCTACCTAGCAGCTTGCTTCCAAAGAACACAGTATGGAAAGGGAGGTAGGGGTAACTTTACAGTGAAGCAACCTGGTAAACACCACCTTGGCCAGGTAATCAAGGTTAACATCATCAGGGATCAGTCATGTTAATACTTTATACCCTTGATATGATATGATGAGAATGGTACTTTACCTCTGTGATCTTCCTCCCAAAAACCTATCATTACTGTCTAACCACGAGAAAGACATCCGCCAAACCCAAATCGTGGGACATTCTACAAAACACCTAATAAGTACTCCTCAAAACTGTCAAGGTTTTCAAAAACAGGGAAAGTTTAAGAAACTGTCACAGTCTATAAGCTTATAGCCCAAGGAGATATGATGACTAAATGTAATGTGATATCCTGATGGGGCCCTGGAACAGAAAAAGAGCATTAAGGAAAACTTACAAAATCTAAATAGAGTATGGACTTTAGTTTTTTGTTGTTTTTTTTTAAGTGGTTGGTGTTTCTTCCCGCAAAGTGACATCACCAAAACCTACACAACAATCATTCATTATAACAGCATTTCTTATAATGTGAGTGTTGGGGATCATGTTTTAAAACTACCTGTGAGGCTTTACTTGAAATGCGGTGTAGTCGGTACACGTGTTGTACACACAAGGACACAGGTAATCTGTTGAATGGTGTAGGTCTTTTTGCAGCCACACTTAACTGTGATTAACGTTTTATGCAGATTATATTTTAACCTGCCTTGGAACCTCGACCCCTGTAAGGCTGGTATGGATACCTTTGGCTTTTATAGCTCAAATTTCCCAGTTTCCAGAATTTGGGGTTGGGTCAAAGAAATTTTCCATGCGTTTGTGTCCGGGGTAAGGAAAAGTTTCTTGCTTATATTTAACTGCCCATAGTTGACATACAGACAGCCGTAATTTCTCTATGTCCCAAATATAGGAAACCAGGCTGTGTCTCTCCTGAGGGAAAGGTACATGCAGTCAGACCATGTTCCATTCACTGCAGGCTTAGGAAACTTTACCCAGAGATTGTTGCCTTGGCAACACGTGTCATCGTCATCACTCTAAGGCACTCTTTTTACATCAACTCCAGCCTTTTCCACTGTCGAGGAGACAAAAATCAAAGCAAGAAAGGCGTATGATTTCTTTGATCCTGGTTCTGTGCACACTATTGGCTTTTATATCTTGATACTGTTCCTCAAAAACAATCAGCCCATCTCTTCCTGAGAAAATGTTAATATTTTCTGTGAACTCATATGCTGTTTGCATTGATTTTGTTTTCATGACTGTCCCTGGATAAACATGTGGAAGTTGGTCCAAGTTTCAGATGACTCAAATGCAGTGTAGAAATAAACTACTTCCTCACATATTGTAGCTGGTCTTTTTCATAGGGACCTGTATGCCACTTAATAAATTACCTCTCTCCTGTGAGATTATATAGTTCCTTGATGCCCCAATTGAAGAATTTTCTGTCAGCATCCTTATTTAGGGTGACAATAGTGGGTAAAATACATTGCTTTAGGAGAATAGAACGCCACAGGGCTGTGTTCTCAAATATTACGGCACATGTAACAATTCCGGAAATAATAATCAGATAGGGTTCTTTGCTTGCAAGCAAGAGAAGCTGACATTGCAACAGGAATAAAAGCTGGCATTACACTGGGAAAATAGCAGTTAGTTCACATAATGTAAAGAAAAGGCTAAACTGTCAAGTCAAGGAAAGAATATGAAATGTGACAGGGGATTCATTCATTCATTGAGCAATATTTACTGAGCATCTACAATGTCCCAGGCACTGTGTCCACGGTGAGGATATAGCAGGGAATCTGTCATGCTCTTGCTTCCACTGAGCTTGCTTTCTGAGGATGTCAGACCCACAGACAGCTTCACATTTGCCTGCTGCTGGTGTTATTACTGAGCTCCTATAGTTTCCATCCATCATTCATCCAAGATTCAGATCCCTTAGAGTGTCCAATGAGCATAGGTTAGTCAAAGACACCCTCACGGGGTGAGGTGCTGTCATGTACATTCCCCACAGGACCACATGGAATGAGGGAAGGCTAGTTCTCCAAAGGCTGAGTGGGCTGCCCTTACCAGCAGAGGAAAGGCGTGCTGGGTGGGCAAAAAGAGAAATCCACTCTAATTTAGTACTACTACTGTGAAGAAAGCAATGAGCAGGCTCAGATGTGGCTTAGAATCCTGGCT
The DNA here is from genome assembly GCF_949774975.1 of Lagenorhynchus albirostris. Lineage (NCBI taxonomy): Eukaryota > Metazoa > Chordata > Mammalia > Artiodactyla > Delphinidae > Lagenorhynchus > Lagenorhynchus albirostris. The sequence goes on along the minus strand of NC_083101.1, from coordinate 50,414,808 downwards.
AAGGCCACTTATAACTATTTTAAGTATAACCTTGTGTATGTTTTCATAACCTCTCTAAAGGTCCCTTTTTTTATCTGTATAAAAATAATCCCTACCTCATAGAATTGTGTTTTTTGTTGCTATTTTTCTCGGATGCCCTCTCAAGGCCCTTTACAATCACTACCCACTTCCTCCTTCCCAAACCTCACCACCCGCCTGACCTCTAATGCTGTTTGTTAGTTTTGCCTGATTTGGGACATTATATAAATAGAATCATACCATGTACTCTTTTGTATCCAGCTTCTTTGCTCCATATTATTATGTTTGTGGGTTTCATCCATGTTGTTTGGTGTGGCTATATTTATTAATTTTCATTGCTGAATAGTATCCATTGTATACCAATATTTGTTTATTGATAATGGACATTTGTGTTGATTCTGGTTTAGGGCTACTATATAAAGCTCCTAAGGATATTCTCCTACATGACTTTTGGTATCACATGCATGCATTTTTAGGGGGTGTATACCTAGGATTGGAATTGCTGGGTCGATAAGTATGCTTTTCTTCAAATCGTTTTCACCGTACACTGCCCCCAGCAACGTATAGCAGTTTTAGTTGCATCACAACCTTGCCAGTGCTTGGCATTATCATAGAATCATTTTGATGTTTAAGTCTGGATCACATTTAATAGCCAGTTGAGAGCTTGTTGTGATAGTTGCTTAATAAAGTTGTATGTTCACGCAGTTGTGAAATATACATAGCGTCTATAGATATTTCCCATGCTTTTCTAACAAATAATATTTCAGTACATTCTGCAGGTAAGGTTTTCATCTTAGCATGGAAGTCCTTACTGGGTTGGATAATGTGTTAGACAGTCCTTACTGGGTTGGACCCTTTTTTGCATGTGTTGATGGTAAAGCTTTGCTTGGTAAAGTGTCACATTCACTTCAAAATGGGCATTCTGCCCCAGCTCCCAACTGTGTCTCATGAACGATGTTAATGGTGAAACTGCCAGGCACTGAATCTCTCTAAGCTGTTCACTGCTCTCTTCCCTGTTCAAAACCAAGACAGGCATCAGTCTTGCCTGGGTCGTGCTGGGGTTTTAATCTGCAGTGGCAGGTAGGGTAAGGGAGATCATACACTTACTAGCCTGCCAAACCTGGGTCTTCGGACACAGTACTTAGCTTCTCAGGACCTCCTTTGCTTCAGGTATGAAACTGTGTTGATAATACCCACTTTGATAGGTTGGTAACATTGTAAATGAGATAATATATATAAAGGGCCAGGTTCAGTGCCTCAATAAGGGGCAACTATTACTATTCTTAGGGGTGGTGGTTTTTGTGGTTGTTTAATCTCAGGCACGAGATGCTTAAAAGTGCAGAATTTTTTAATTGGACAGTGTCGAAAAAGACCACAGACTCAGCATTTTAAAGTAAGACTTAGCCATTTGAAGAACTACACTGCCAGAGGTAGAAGAATACTCACCAGCCAAGGGGCCGGGACCACCACACCCTGTCTTCCTAACATATCAACATTATAAGATATCTTTTGTACCTGGGCATATTCTACACCTCCCACAACAGCCCCTTCCGGGAATTGCTTTATGATCTACTAGAAAAGAGAGCCTTGTTCTCACAAGTAAACAAGCTTCAATAGGGAAAACTGAGAATACACATTTGAAAGAAGGTCAAGTGTACATTTGGAAACTAGAGGAATCACAGTGTGTGTTCACGAGAACAAAGAGGCGTGTGACATTGAAAATCTGTAAGAGGGTCTTAACGGTTGTTCAAGGGAGTTACATGGAGGATATATTTGTTGCGTTTTAATTTTTAATTCTGTCATGGGACAGGAAATGCTTTTGATTATGGAGGTTGATTTCCTCATTTAAAAAAACTGGCCATTATTTAGCCCAACACTTTTACTTTAAAAATTAGGAAACTAGGGATTTCCCTGGTGGGCAGTGGTTAAGAATCCGCCTGCCGGGCTTCCCTGGTGGCGCAGTGCTTGAGAGTCTGCCTGCCGATGCAGGGGACACGGGTTTGTGGCCCGGTCCGGGTAGATCCCGCATGCCGCGGAGCGGCTGGGCCCGTGAGCCATGGCCGCTGAGCCTGCGCGTCCGGAGCCTGTGCTCCGCAACGGGAGAGGCCACAACAGTGAGAGGCCCACGTACCGCCAAAAGAAAACAAAAAAACAAAAAATCCGCCAGCCAATGCGGAGTCGATCCCTGGTCCGGGAAGATCCCACATGCCACGGACCAACTAAGCCCGTGCGCCACAACTACTGAGCCTGCGCTCTAGAACCCATGAGCCAGAACTACTGAAGCCCATGCACCTAGAGCCCGTGCTCCGCAACAAGAGAAGCCACCGCAATGAGAAGCCCGCGCACCACAGAGAAGAATAGCCCCCGCTCGGCACAACTAGAGAAAGCCTGCACGCAGCAATGAAGACCCAATGCAGCCAAAAATAAATAAATAAATATTTTTAAGAAAATAAATAAAAATTAGGAAACTAAGGTAAATAGAGGTGACATTACTTATTCAGCATCACTCAGCGCACAAGATAGGTAGTAGCAGAATCAAGAGCAGAATCTAGGTCCTTCAACTCTGAATCCAGTGACCTTTCCACTGATCCTTTCTTAAATATTATGAGGGTTGAGGCTGACTTTCCAAAACCATTGCCCGGTGAAGTCTAAATTTATTTAAAGGAGCATTTGTTTTCCCTGAAATTGTTTTTCACTGAAACTCTGTGCCATCTAGAATTATAGCCGGGGTTAATTATAGGTTGTCAAGACCAGATACTGTGTCAAGTCTTTTAGATGCTTATTCATTATGTACTTGGAACAGGACTGACCTACGCTTTCACGATTACCGCTGGTGTTTGGTTGTTCCTGGCAATTAGTAGGAAATTGTCCTACACAGGCAGTATTGCATCAAGGGGATCATCTGAGATCATCTTTCCTGCAATGTGAAGAAAAGCGTTGGTTAAACAAAGTAGGTCATTAATACCAAGATAGATGAACTTTTGTTCATCCAAATGTTGTAGATTTTATTCCCTAAATATATATTATCTTCCCTACAAGAAAATATACACTCTTTTCTAGCTCTCAGTTTGTAGAACTAAAAGGAGTGGGCTCTCACTCTTCAAAGTTGAAATGTTCATGCAATTGTATTTTTAATGTCTGTTGATTAAGAAATTACACATGGATGTATAGATTTGATTATTCTGGAATCCCACAAGGCTCTATTGTTCACTGGCTGGTAACATTTTTTTTTAACATCTTTATTGGAATATAATTGCTTTACAATGTTGTGTTAGTTTCTACTGTATAACAAAGTGAATCAGATATATGTATACATATATCCCCGTATCCCCTCCCTCTTCTGTCTCCCTCCCACCCTCCCTATCCCACCCCTCTAGGTGGTCACAAAGCATGACTGGTAACATTTTGCCAGCAGCCATAGTGATTCCGATGGAAGCAGCAACTCCAATAGATTGTGTCCAAAATGTCTCCTAAGGTTTTCCTTTAGCGTTTGTCCAGCTGTGTGCTGGAGCCCGCTCCTTCTGGCTCTTGAGAGTCAACTGTGAAATTTTGCAAGCCAGTTGTTAAGCACAGCCATTATTAGAAATTAAATTACATAAACTAACAACTAAATGAGTTATATTTTTTAAAAGATAATACTCAAAAGTCATCCCTTCCTAATACTTCACTATATACCTACTGTTATTTGCCCTTGAGGTTGTTTATGTACACTGGATCTGTATCATGGGAATGCTATTCCATTCCAGCTCCTCAGTCAGCGACATCACATTGGTAAACTGAAGCAGAGGTATTTATTCCACAGCAATTGTCAAGCGCTATAAGTCAGGGCTAGATTTATTGTTTTGTTAATCATCTCTTTTTAAACCTTCAAAGTGTGTCATATCTATAGCCATTGTATTGTCAATAGCATGACATATTGAGGAAGTAATTTTCCATTATTTGAAAACTGTTTTTCCACTCATCAGAAAAGTAGCTCATATCATTGACAAATGAGTGAAGTTCTGACGAGTGTCTTTATTTTATTTTTGTCTTATTAATGTAAAGGAAAATACCAACCAACATCATGTTAGAACTACACAGTCATCTACTGCAATCATAAGTTGGCTGTGGATGCAGTCCTACCAAACTCAACAAAAGCATTCTATGACAATCAATTGGTTATATGGAATTGACAGTAAAGACTATTGCATGTTTTATTATTTTTTGTATATTGTGTGCTACACATTCTTTGCCAGTAAAATTTATAATAAACATATATACACACAGACATTTTTTCCCAAAATTCTAGTTGTTAAACACTTCCCAGTATACCACTCCTTATATGCCACTGAAGTCCATAAAATGTCTATTATAATTATCTTCAGTGATAATATTAATAAGAGCTAAAATGTATTCAACACGAGCGACAGACTTTATAAGAGTTACCTCACAAATGCTGGTATATTGCTAGAGGCAAGGGGCCAACGAGGAGGTAAATTCAGGCACCTCCAGCTTTAGTGGAGAAGAGGATGTTCCAAGGGCAAGAAGCGTGGGAGACACTTGCATATAAATTACTCACGTCAGCCTTGTGTTAAACAAGGAAAGTTATCATATAGATAAAGAACAGTCTCAGAGAGATGGAGTAACTGCCTAAGTGGCAGCTACGTAACACTGGTTAGAAGGGGAAACCACGAGGGGAGAACCAAAGCTTTCAGGTGCCTCTTCCTAAATCAACTCACGTGTCGTATAACTACGTCATCTAAGGAAATGCTGTGGAGGCCTCTGAATGGTAAATACTTTGAGAACATTTTTATTAATAGCCATTGAGAAATGTTACATTAATAGGATGTAGACATGCATATGAAAGATAGGCATTATCCAAAATTAATAGCCTAAATCAAACTCCAAAAATGGATAATTTAGACTTCTCCAGAGTAGGTAGAATAAATGGGAAAGGGTATAATTTCAGTGACAACTTTTAAACATTAATATTTGTATTTACAGATTGCTAAGCACATTTACACATATCAAAGAGTCAGGTATGTGAACAGTGTAAAATAATGGGTAGCCTTTTTTATGGTGTTTTACAAAGTGCCTAATCATTTATTAGATGACTTATGTGTTTTTTCTGGAAGGTAGGATTTCTTGAGCGTGACACCTGGTAAATGGCTACATATCTGACCCCAGTAAAGTCAATGGTATTCAGAGCTCCTGAACACCAGCCAGGTCCAGCCTACAGAACTGGACGCCGACCCCTGCAGGCACTCTCAACAGCAGCTGCAGAGCAGAGCCAGCATTGAACCTCGAAGGCATGGGCGAGGCCCTTCAGCAGTGACCAACATCTTCCTCATGCTTTGCCAGGCTCCCCAGGACGGGCCGTTCTGGTCCTTAGTCATTCGTAGACGCATACCACACCATGTCTGGACTGCATGTCCCACTGCCTTACCATTCTGTTGAGCCAGTATTTCTTTTTTCTTTTTAGGTTTTAGTGTTTATTTATGACAACCTGATATATTAACTTGAATGCCTATGACCATTTCTCTAAAATACTAGTTTCCCAAAAATTACATAGGAAATAATACATATGCAAAGTTTTATCGTGCTGAATATATTTGGAACTTATTATATTTCCTGTTCTTGTTTTGCATACGTTATTACAAACTGTTCTCCCCCAGAACTCTTATTTTTACAGTATATACTTTTAATAAAAATGGCATATGTTTAAGGTATAAAACATGATGAGTTGCTATACATAGTGAAATGGTTACTGTAGTCAAGCTGATTAATATATCCATCTCCTCACATAGTTACCTTTTTTTTTTTTTTTGAGACTAGGAATTGGTTTTATTTACTCGAAGTTAGCTTGTTTCTTCACTAGATTATGGACTCTTAAAGGTAGGGACTATGTTTTGTGTCTGTTTTAGTTGGTTTGGCTTGATTTTGTTTGTTTTTAAGATCTACTCTGTCTGCATCTTTCAGACATACAATACAGTATTGTTAACTACAGTCACCATGCTGTCCATTCCATCCCCAGGACTTATTTTATCTTATAACTGGAAGTTTGTGTGTGTGTGTGTGTGTGTGTGGCGAGAGCACCTGAAATCTCCTCATGTAAATGAGATCATGCAGTATTTTTATTCCTGTGTCTATAAGGCAGTATTTCTTAAACTACAGGTTCTAGAACCACCTGCTTCAGAAACAGCAAGTGGGTAAAAATTCAGCTTCCTGAGCCTGTGAATTCTAATGCATGGTTGTACGAAAACCACTATTGAAGCTAATGGGGTGTCCTGACTGTTGATTCTAAAGCACCTAGTTTTATTCCTTAACTTAAAAGAAGGGTTTTGGTGTATAAAAGGACCACTGCGAGAGGTAATTAAAGCTGAGCCATGATTTGGAAGCCAGAACAATTCCCAGTTCTTCTCAGGGATGCCAATACTCTATTCCCACCCATCTCAGCCAGCCACCTCCCATCCTTGGCAAACTAGGGCTCTGTGTGATTTCTCTCTCCTTAAGCTCCTTCTGTTCCTAATGACTCCAGACAGGGTGTTGACCTGTCCAGCAGAGACCAGTAGTTTCTGTGACATTTTCCGATTATTCCAGTCAGAGCTTATAATTAGTTTGGCCTTGGCCCGGCCACATGTGAGAAACCTTCATGTCATTATGCACCTCTTTGAAGCTAGCAGGCCCACTAAAAATCAATTCTGCTAATGGTTTTCTGATAGCCCTGAACAGTGATAATTACAGTGTACATCTGTGAGAGCAAAGCTGCCTTGTAATCTGTTCTCGTATTATTTTTTTCCAGCAGCTTCTGCAGACTTGATAGTAATTTGGATTTTGAGTAAATGATGCCACTTATGTGCTGAGGTGGTCATTTCCACCCAGTGCATGTTTAGGACATTGACATGAGGAGGACCTGAGTGGAGTCCGAAAGCTAAGGCACAAACACTATCTAGATATTCCTGGTAGGCTCAACAAATGTTTGGGAGATTTTCCTGGAGTGCCTTACTTTTTAAAAACAGGAAATGTAGTGTTTAGCAAAGAAAAGGAATAGTACGTTTTTCAGGTACCCAAATTATAAATTTCCTGAAGGTTAAGTTTACTGATGTTATGGGCTAAGGAAAGGAAGGGAAAGTTAGTGAGCCCCAGCCCACTGGCCAAGGCAGGGTTTTCCTTTAAGCATTTATACCACCTGTACTAGTTTGCTGGGGTGGCCGTAACAAAGTACCACACGCCGGGTGGCTTGTCTCGCTGTTCAGGAGGCCAGGAATCTGAGATGTTGACAGCGCTGCTTCCTTCTGAGGACTGTGGGGATGAATCTGTTTCATGCTTGTCACCTGGCTTCTGGTGATTTCCTGGCAATCTTTGGCATTCCTTGGCGTACAGAGGCATCACCTGGTCTCTGCCTTTATCGTGACATGGCATTCTCCCTGTGTGCATGTCTGTGTTCAAATGTCCCCTTTTTATAACAACACTAGTCATACTGCAGTAGGGCCCACCCTACTCCAGTATGACCTCATCTTAACTAATTACATCTGCAATGACCCTATTCCCAAATAAGGTCACATTCTGAGGTACTGAGGGCTAAGTTGTCAACATACAACTTTTAAGGGGATACAATTTAACCTATAGCACCATCTCTCTGAATAAGGATTTCTTTTTCTGGAATCTTTTTCCCCAGTCCTGCTAGGAAGTAAGTGTAAAGAGATTGCAGAGTATCTGACTACAAACCACCACCCGTGGAAGTCACGTCATTGAGGTACAGGGTAGGGGGTAAGGGTGCTGTGGTTCGGAATTATTTGTTCACTTTATCTTAAACCCTTATTGGTTCCATTGGCTTACACAGCACGGGCATGTCCATTTCAGCATACTGTATTCCTGATAGGCTGCTCTGACCTCAGACTTGGTTTTCTGGGGAAGTTGAAAGAGGGCCAACTAGGCTAAGGATCAAAGCTTTTGAAAGCTGGAAGGACCTTTCCGAGTTCAAAGCCCTGATTTTTACAAAGGAGGAAACCGGGGCTCAGGGCAGTTAAACGGCTTACCCAAATACAGCACACACCACACTTAGTGCCAAGTTAGTACCAGAAGTCAGCTACCCTGCCTCTTGTTCTAGCTTATTCTTCCACATACCATGGAGGCCATGGGTCCCCTGTGATTTAAAAGGTCCCAGTTCCTGTTGCCTTTGTGGTGCTTTTCTCTAGCTAGAGTACTGTTTTCAGTGCATGCCACTTATCTGAGGGTGTTTGCATGTTTATATTTGATAATAATGATATATATATAGTCATTTTCCTCTTTTTAACATCTATCATCTCACCAACTTTTTTGAAAGCTCCTTAAGCCAGTGACTCAGCCATGTGAGAACTGTTTACCAACTTATTTTTCACTTTCAGCACAGTACCTGGATGAAGTAGGCACTCAGTATACATTTGAATGGATGACTTATAGTTTTGTGAGTAGAAAAGCAGATACTGTTTTTTCATGCAGACAGTTCATTGTTGAAATATAATTTGTGTACAGTAAAATGCACAAATTTTAAGCGTATAGTTTCATAAATTTTGACAAAAATGTGTACACTCCATTAACCATCACCCAGATCGAGATAAAGCATATTCCCATCATACCAGAAGTTCCCTTCTGTGCCTTCCTAGTCATGACCCCTCGAGGTCAAGGAGACATTCCCCTTTGTTTTCTCCTGGAAGCTGAATAGTTTTAGCTTTCACATTTTGTCTGTGATCCATCTCAAATTAATTTTTGTGTATGGGGGTATCAGAGTTCCTCTTGCTGTTCTCTAATATCTATTCCTGCCTGTCTTAAGTCAGATAATCAAGACTTATTTATAGTAATAGATTTGTCATTTGGAAACAGATTTATATATGTCCTTTTTCCTTTTATATGATTAAACCATTGTTGCTGGGGATATCTTAGGAACATAGCAAAGGGTGAATTTTTGGCAGTGGTTGGACACTTGAGGGAATATGTGGGGCATTGCTCCAGAGTCAGGCCTGGGTTCAAATCCAGTGCCACCATTTATTAACTGTGGTTAGATACGTTAGCCTTAAAACTCACATGTACAAAATAAATAGGAAGAGACCCAACCTAACAGGGCGATCTTTATTGTTTTAATCTTTATTGGAACATAGTTGATTTACAGTGTGGTGTTAGTTTCAGGTGTACAGCAAAGTGAATCAGTTATACATACACATATATCCACTCTTTTTTTCTTTTAGATTCTTTTCCCATATAGACCATTACAGAGTACTGAGTAGAGTTCCCTGTGCTGTACAGTAGGTTCTTATTAGTTATCTATTTTATATATAGTACTGTGTATATGTCAATCCCAGTCTCCCAATTTATCCCTCCCCCAACCTTATCCCCCTGGTAACCATAAGTTTGTTTTCTACATCCAAGATTCTACTTCTGTTCTGTAAATAAGTTTATTTGTACCTTTTTTTTTTTTTAGATTCCACATATAAGTGATATCATATGACATTTGTCTTTCTCTGTCTGCCTTACCTCACTCAGTATTACAATCCATCCATGTTGCTGCAAATGGCATTATTTTGTTCTTTTTTATGGCTAATATTCCATTGTATATATGTACCACATCTTCTTTATCCATTCCTCTGTTGATGGACATTTAAGTTGCTTCCATGTCCTGGCTATTGTAAATAGTGATGCAATGAAAACTGGGGTGCCTGTATCTTTTCAAAGTACAGTTTTCTCCAGGTATATGCCCAGTAGTGGGATTGCTGGGTCGTATGGTAGTTCTAGTTTTAGTTTTTTAAGGAACCTCCATACTGTTCTCCATAGTGGCTGTTCCAATTTACATTCCCACCAACAGTGTAGAAGGGTTCTCTTTTCTCTACACCCTCTCCAGCATTTATTGTTTGTAGATTTTTTGATGATGGCCATAGTGACCGGTGTGAGGTGATACCTCTTTGTAGTTTTGATTTGCATTTCTCTAATGATTAGTGATATTGAGCATCTTTTCATGTGCTTTTTTGGTCATCCTATCAGGAGGATCTTTGGTGATTAAACGAAATAATGTCTGTAATGCAATCATCACAGTATAAACATCACCGTCAATGAGGACTGCTAGCTTTATTTTTTTTTAATATCTTTATTGGAGTATAATTGCTTTACAATGGTGTGTTAGTTTCTGCTTTATAACAAAGTGAATCAGCTATACATACACATATATCCCCATATCTCCTCTCTCTTGCATCTCCCTCCCACCCTCCCTATCCCACCCCTCTAGGTGGTCACAAACCACCTAGCTGATCTCCCTGTGCTATGCGGCTGCTTCCCACTAGCTATCTATTTTACGTTTGGTAGTGTATATATGTCCATGCCTCTCTCTCGCCCTGTCACAGCTCACCCTTCCCCCTCCCCGTATCCTCAAGTCCGTTCTCCAGTAGGTCTGTGTCTTTATTCCCATCTTACCCCTAGGTTCTTCATGACTTTTTTTTTTTAACATATTTATTGGAATATAATTGCTTTACAATGGTGTGTTAGTTTCTGCTTTATAACGAAGTGAATCAGTTATACATATACATATGTCCCCATATCTCTTCCCTCTTGCGTCTCCCTGCCTCCCACCCTCCCTATCCCACCCCTCTAGGTGGTCACAAAGCACCGAGCTGATCTCCCTGTGCTATGCGGCTGCTTCCCACTAGCTATCTATTTTATATTTGGTAGTATATATGTCCATGCCGCTCTCTCACTTCGTCCCAAATGTGTGTGGGAGGATGTTGAAAAGAAAAATAAATCTCCTAGAGATATATGGTGGAAAAGTTCCCTAAACTTGGATGGGGGTTCCTTTTTGAAAGCATTCTCCCTCCAGCCACCACCCACACACGTACACACGTTTTCCTCAGACGGAGGGCCCTGACCTCCTTCCTCTGCTTGCTTCTGAAGCTGCTGGTCGCAGGAGCTCAGTTGCTGCCAGCTCTCTCAGCAGCTGTGGCTTCCGGTCCCCAGAACTAATAGACCTGGCAGCACACTGTTTGCCTCTCTCTTTGCCTGCCAGTTCAAAGTGCTACTCTTTGTGTTCTGTCTACAACAGTGTTTGTGCCTCAGGTGTCACTTACGCAGGGAGAGACGAGGGTTAAACCCAAGTGTTAGACCCATAAGGCAGCCATTGCTCAATTCCAAAGAGAGAGCCTGCCGCTCTGCTTGCCTTTATTAGAAACAGGCAGCCTCCTTGTCTAAAAAGAGCCGAAGTGGGAAAGCATGGAAGTGGCTGAAAAGGAGAGAAGACAGAAAGAAAGCATCAGGTCCTTCTGAAAGCCTCCTGTCTGGCAGGGTAGGTTAGGAAAGTGAGCGGTAAAGCATTCTGGATGCAGTGACCATGGCCAAGGGCTTCCCACCTCTCTGGGTCCATACTTGGCGGGAGGGGCGTGGTGGGGGGGGTCTTGCAGATGTGCCTGGACACTCAACCAAGGAGCTTGGCATGAAGGAGATGCTCATCCTGGCACAGGCATGAGACTCGCTGCAGGCCGACACTATCCCAGCTGCAAATAGGCACCCCGGTGCCAGGGCTTCAGAACTCCAGACCCTAGAGCAGCCTCCACCCCCAAGCCACCCCAGCCAGAGGTGAGCTTTTCCAAGAGGGGCATGTGGCCTTGCCTTGATCATCACATCAGAAGTGCCTGAGTCATGCTGGGGTGGGCCTGCCCATACGCAGAGTGTGTCTCTAGGACTGAACAAGTATTAGTAGCCTTTAAGTGAGACTAGGCTATACTTGTCGATTTTCTCTGCAAGTAGAGCTTTCCCGTCCACATTTGTTATCATCAGTCAGTGTTCCGGTAGCTAAACTTAGACTAGCAGAAAAAGAATTCTTTCCAAAGTGTTATGATAAATCTGTCTATGCCAGCAGACCTCCTCAAACAAACACCCCCTCCCCCCACCCCCAGGAAACAAGCAGAGTCCCGGAGGTAGAAGTCATAGTGATACTGCAGGTAGTTTATACAGAAGAGCATTACCCTCTGTCTGCCTTTCTTTCACTTGCATGTTCTGGCTTGGTCCTCTCGATGGCCCTGGGAGGTGGGCTGGACAAGGACTGCCGTTCTCACTTTCAGAGGAGGAACCGGGACCTCAGGGTCATGACTTGCCCAGCGTTGTAACTAATAATCCGAGAAGCAGGGCTTGTCTTCAGGCCTCCACACTTAGTCCAGATGCTCCCTGGGTTTTACCCACATGGCATTCAGTCCATTTCTAAAGGGCAAAAACCTCCAACCATGAAGCAGACTAAAACGTGGTAGGAATTTGAGCAAAAGTTTAAAAAAAAAGAAAAAAACAGAGAGATTCCAGTTAACCTTGATGATGGGAACATTTTTCTTTGCATGGCCCAGCAATCATGATTTTGAATCCAGAGAGGGAAATGTAACCCTAACACACTGTTGGCCAGGCATTAACAACATTTACATAGTCATAATAATATTAAACTCTGTGTATTGATTTTCTAATTTTAGAATCAGTCCATGGACAAGCAGGAAAAATTGGTTATAGCTACAAGATAAGAATAAAGGAATATAAGTATGACTAGCCAAGACAAAGTAAAGATTTTTAAAGATCTTTTTAAAGTGTATCTAATACAGAGTGAGAGAGGAAAGCAGGGACAAAGAGTAAATAATATGGGAAATTAAAGATATATGGTTTGTGGTTGATGGACTAGAAAAAGTTATTAAGTATATGATTTACAGTTACACAATAAATAAAATATAAATAGCAAATGTTGGGAGGAAGTACGAAGTAGGGGTAGGCAAACATCCTTTATATTGAATCAATAGATGCTGCCTTGGGTTGAGAATATATTTTATTCCCTGATTCATCAAAAGATATGAAGGGAACCACCAGAAGGGCTAAAAAGAGAAATGGTGAAAGGTGCCGCCTTTGGGGAGATGACTGGGGTGCAGGTGAGAGCAGGAGGTTGTTTATTTCATCATAAGTCATCTGTATTGTATGATACATTATGATGTTACTTTGACCAAAAAGAAATTAAGGCAGTGAGAGGATGACTTTCAAAAGACAGAAACTGTGCTTTTAAAAGACAAAAACCCTATGTTCTCTGAGCAAATGCCTTCAGGAGAATTAGCTATAAAACACTCATTAGGTCTGCAAACAGAAATCAGAGTGTTCCAGGCTACTAAATGACTGATGTCTGTTTTCAGCAGTCCAGCCAGGCTAATGCTCTCCAATGAAGCCAAACTAATGTTGCTGGTAACAGAAAGGAGCATTTTTGTAAATGACAGAGAAGCCTGTGTGGCATCAGAGAACCATTAATGTCAGCTCCCAGAGGGAGCTAGGAGGACAATAACATTCCCCCTCCTTGTACTGCTCTTACCTGTGACAAGTTTGTGATGTGTGCAGAGACCAGAGCACAGAGCAGCTGAAGAATATTGGCAGTTCCTCTGCTTTTACAAGGGAGGAACAGAACTAGATAGATTAACGGTTTCCTGAGCACCTTGTTGCAAATTAGGTGCAATTAGCCCTCAGACAGTCTCAATTGAGGGAACTGTGGCAAAACTTGATGGTGCAGAACCCAGGCAGCCAGCCAGACTTTTAAACCCATTCATGTAAAATTGCTTCTAGACATGGATCTTCCCAAGCTGCAAGGCTGAGGAATGGCAGGCCCTCTGACTGGATCGCTGGGTTTGGAAGGCATTCTACCCAAGAGAGATGCTCTCACTTAAAAGTGACCCTTAAAACGGAATCTGGAAAACTCTCAGCCAGAGAAATTAGAAATTGATTCCAAATAGGCTTGTGCCCAGGAAATCAACAGTAAGAAAACAGGGCAATAGCAAGAATATTTCCCAGTGTCGGAACTGAAGAGAAACGAACATGAAATTGATCAGTGACATAAACATTTAAGTGAAAATCCCGTTTTAAAAAAATTTATTTATTTTTGGCTGCATTGGGTCTTCATTGCTGTGCCTGGGCTTTCTCTAGTTGAGGCGAGCGGGGGCTACTCTTCGTTGAGGTGCGTGGGCTTCTCATTGTGGTGGCTTCTCTTGTTGCGGAGCACGGGCTCTAGGCACACGGGCTTCAGTAGTTGTGGCACATGGGCTCAGTAGTTGTGGCTCGCGGGCTGTAGAGCACAGGCTCAGTAGTTGTGGCGCACCGGCTTAGTTGCTCCATGGCATGTGGGATCTTCCCGGACCAGAGATCGAACCCGTGTCCCCTGCATTGGCAGGCGGATTCTTAACCACTGCGCCACCAGGGAAGTCCCGAAAATCCCTTTTAGAACATATCTTACCTTTCTACTTGGGGCCTCTTCAAAGAAGGAGGAATTTGCTGTCGGCTAGAGATGCCTTTATTTAGGTTGGATGGTTTATTCTTACATTACCTCCCTACTCTTTTAATAATTGCTCTTCATTAATTTTTTAAGTAGCAAAGACATACACATTCAAAGTATAGTATAAAGGTTCTTAAAGCCCAGATAATACTTTATGTCCTTATGTGAATCATTTTCATGTATAACCTTTACTAACCTCTTTGCTAAAAATAACATAACGGAATGTTAAACTGAAATATTTTTACTATCAGTTTCACCAGAGACCCAAAACAAAAGCAAGGTGTGAGACTGCAGGACATGCAAAGGAAGTGGTCAAAAACCGTTAGCTGACCACCACCTCCAGTCCCTAAAAGAAGTTAGAGAAGCCAAGAAGAGTTGGCAGTTTGAGTGTGATATTTGGAGAGAGCTGTCAGGGAGTGTGGGTGCCTGTCCCAGCCCAGGGAAAGGGACTTCAGTGGGGCTTCAGAGGACTTGCTAGTGTGTCCCATGGAGTATAGGAGACCTGGATGTGTCCCCTAGTGTCTGACTCATGCCTGAGACCCCAAAATCTCCAATGGCAGAGCCCGGAAAGTATGCTGCTTGGAAATGGTCTATGCCACTCACTCACTTCTCTCCCTTCTGTGCTTTATTTTTCTCCTTGGTGCTTTTGACCAACATACTATGTGTTTTAGGTATTTTTCTCGTTATCTGTTCTCCTCAGTGCTATGTAAGTTCCATGAGGCAGAGATCTCTGTTTATTTTAATCTCTGCTGCATCCTGGCACCTAGAATACAATGCGCAACAATGGCTGTTTGTGTTGTACAATTCGTTATCACTCATCACTCCAACAATCCTGCATGTTTGGTATTATTATTCTCATTTTACATGTGGGAAACTGGAGTTCAGAGGGGTTAAGAAACTCATCCAGTATCACACACACAGCTAAGAGGAAGAGCCAGAATTCAAAGCCAGTCATCTGATTCCAAAGTTCATGCTCTGCCTGGAATGCCTTATCTGCTCAGGTATCCGTTTCCCTAGGGTGTATTCTCATTCTTTCTTGGGCAGTAGGTAGGACCTAATCTAAGAGTTTTAGGGAAGTAAAATGCCAGTTCTGTACTCTGATCTCACTCAGTACATACTGAATAATGAAGATAACAAATATTTTTTAAAGATTAATCAATTGATTATATAGCTTTTGCTATTTTTTTTAACATCTTTATTGGAGTATAATTGCTTTACAATGGTGTGTTAGTTTCTGCTTTACAACAAAGTGAATCAGTTATACATATACATATATCCCCATATCTCTTCCCTCTTGCATCTCCCTCCCTCCCACCCTCCCTATCCCACCCCTCTAGGTGGTCACAAACCACCTAGCTGGCTGGTCTCCCTGCGCCATGAAGCTGCTTCCCACTAGCTATCCACCCTACGTTTGGTAGTGTATATATGTCCATGCCACTCTCTCACTTTGTCACAGCTTACCCTTCCCCCTCCTCATATCCTCAAGTCCATGCTCTAGTAGGTCTGTGTCTTTATTCCCGTCCTAACCCTAGGCTCTTCATGACATTTTTTTTTCTTAAATTCCATATATATGTGTTAGCATACAGTATTTGTTTTTCTCCTTCTGACTTACCTCACTCTGTATGACAGACTCCAGCTCCATCCACCTCACTACAAATAACTCAATTTTGTTTCTTTTTATGGCTGAGTAATATTCCATTGTATATAATGTCAGATTATTCTGAGTGCATTTAATGGGACTTTATAAATGCCTGATTATTTATATAGAGCTATATATTTATATGTCATTTTGTTTTAAGTATTACAACATTGGAAGCTTAAATAGCTTTGTTGTTCTTGTGAACTATTAGATATTTATTATTTTTAATAATGAATATTAATTACTTTTTTAAACTGTGGTAAAATATACATAACTTAAAATTTACCATCTTAACCATTTTTAAGTGTACAGTTCAACAGTGTTAAGTACATTCACATTGTTGTGCAACCAATCTCCAGAACCTTTTCATCTTGCAAAACTGAAACTCTGTACCCATTAAACAACTCCCCATTTCCTCCCTCCCCTCAGCCCCGGCAACCACCCTTCTACTTTCTTATCTCTGTGAATTTGACTACTTACATGAGGAAGTAGGTGGAATGATACCACCTATAGGCTACTGTGAAAAATGCTGCTGTGAACATGGGTATATTAGTTTTAGGGTTACCATAACAAAGTACCACAGACTGAGTGGCTTGAACAACAGAAATGTATTTTCTCACAGTTCTGGAGGCTAGAGGTCTGAGATCACTGTGTCAGCAAGGTTGGTTTACTCTGAGGCCTCTCTGCTTGACTTGTAGACGGCCATCTGCTCCCGCTATCTTCACATGGTCTTTTCTCTGTGTGTCTGTGTCCTAATCTCCTCCCCTTCTTATAAGGACACCAGTCATATTGGATTAGAGCCACCCCAATGATCTCACTTAACCTTAATCACCTCTTTAAAGAGCCGATGTCCAAATACAGACACATTCTGAAGTACTGGGGGTTAAGAGTTTCAAGATATAAATGGAGGGTTGGGGGAGGCACACATTCCAGCCTATAACACTGGGGGAACAGAAATGAGATTGCCGGCTCATATGGTAACTCTTTTAACTTTTTGAGAAAGATAGATATGTGGCTTATAAAGCATACTTTACCTGCTTACTTTTCCTCAAACCTTTCTGGCCATCATCACTCTTCTCAAACAGAAGATCTCCACAGCTCATATCAAGCTCACAACAGTCCTGCATGTTTGGTATTATTATTCTCATTTATCCTCAAATCCTGCATTTGTTTATTATTATTCTCAAATCTTTATTAGTATTCTCAAATGTTTATTATTCTCAAATCCTGCATTTGTTTTTGCTGGTTTACATGATGATTTTCAAGCTCCTAGGTACATTGGCCTCAGCTCCCTCAACTTCTGCAGTGGCACATTTCTAAAATTTCATCACAGATGACCATAGAAAAAGTGTTTAATTGGAAAACAGAGTTTATATCCCAGCTCTATTCAACTGCAGTGTGACCTTGGGCGAATTACTGTGCCTCCTCGGGCCTTAGTCCCCTCATCAGCGGAGTAGGGATGTTGGGCTGACACGTACACAGAGGGGCCAGGCAGAGGTGATGCAGATGGGTAGAACAGGCCAGGTGTGACGCCGAAGAGAGCAGTGGGGACCCTGGGGAACCAGAAAGGACATGCCGCAACCTCATCGCTACTCAGAAATGTGGGCTCAGAGTTGCCTGCTCTTCTCGTTTCTCATAAGAAGCTGTGGAAAACTGGGTTTGGTAGGAATTTCCTGTTTCTTAATTTAGCAGTCATTCAAATTAAAAAAAATCTCCTTGGGCCCAAAACACACTTCTCCCAGCCAGACTGGTTCTGTGGGCCAGCAATCTGCACCTTGTAGGCAAAGCATCCTCCAGGATAAAGGTCCCCTTACCTCTGCTCGTACTTCAGCAGCACTGGCCCTGTGACACTGCAGATGGTCAGGTTTCCCCAGCCTGCACGCAGCATCTCTCCACCTCAGGCCTTGAAATCGCAGAGCCCAACTCTCTCATGTCAGGTCAACTAGAATTTTTTTCTCTATTAGGAAAAAGAAGATGTTTTCTGAATGACCGGCAAATAAATCGGGGGTTTATTCAAAACAGGTAATTCTAAAATGTATGTAACCTAAAAATATCTATTCCATCACATTTCTGATATTTCTAATACTATGTACTGAGAGATCAAGCTTAGAATCATGACCCTTGGTGGGAATATACGTTGGTGCAGCCACTATGGAGAGCAGTATGGAGGTTCTTTAAAAAGCTAAAAATAGAGTTATGTGGTACATATGATTCAGCAGTCCCTCTCCTGGGCATATATCCAGAAAAGACAAAAACTCAGTTCGAAAAGATGCATGCAACAATGTTCATAGCAGCACTATTTACAATAGCCAGGACATGGAAGCAACCTAAATGTCCACTGACAGATGAATGGATAAAAAAGATGTGGTGTGTATATATGTGTATTATGTATGTATGTATGTATACACACACACACAATGCAATATTACTCAGCCATAAAAAGAATGAAATAATGCTATTTGCAGCAATATGGATGGACCTAGAGATTATCCTACTAAATGAAGTCAGACAAAGACAAATATCATATGATATCGCTTATATGTGGAATCTAAAATATGACACAAATGAACTTATCTACCAAACAGAAACAGACTCATAGACATAGAGAACAGACTTGTGGTTGCCAAAGGGGAGGGGGGGAGGGAGAGGGATGGACTGGGAGTTTGGGGTTGGTAGATGCAAACTACATTTAGAATGGATAAACAACAAGGTCCTAATATATAGCACAGGGAATTATATTCAATATCCTGTGATAAAACATAATGGAAAAGAATATAAAAAAGAATGTGTATATGTGTATAACTGAGTCACTTTGCTGTACAGCAGAGATTGGTACAACATTGTAAAACAACTATTCTTCAATATAAAAAAAAGAATCATGACCCTTAGGTACCTCATGAAACTTTTTTAAAACTTTATTAATATATATTTCACATACTACAAAATTCACCCATTTACAGTATACAGTTTTGTGAGTTTAGTATATTCACAAAGTTGTGTAACTGTTACCAGAACCTAAATTTAGAATGTTTTCAATGCTTTAAAAAGAAACCCCACACCCAATAGTAGTCACTCCCTATTGCCCCCTCACCCCTACCCCTGGCAGCCACTAACCTCCTTCTATCTTATAGATTTGCCTCTTCTGTACCTTTCACCTAAATGGAATCATACCACATGTGGTCCTTTACGACCAGCTTCTTTCACTTACCGTGTTTTCACGATTCACACATGTTGTTGCGTATATCAGCGCTTTGTTATTTTTTATTGCAAAATAATATTCCATTGTATGAATTATTTATCCATTCATCAGTTGGTGGACATTTGGATTATTTTCACATGTTGGCTATTATGAGTAATGCTGCTGTGAACATTCATGTTCAAGTTTTTGTGTAGGCATATATTTTCATTTTCCTTACGTATATACCAAGGAGTGGAGTTGTTGGGTCATATGGTTTTGAAGATACACAAAACTGTTTTCCAAAGTAGCTGCATCATTTTACGTGCCCATCAGCAACATAAGAGGGCTCTCACTTCTTCACATCCACCCCAACACTTTATCATCTGTCTTTTTTATTATAGCCGGCCTAGTGGGTGTAAAGTGGTATCTCATTGTGGTTTTGATTTGCATCCCCCTAATGAGTAATGATGTTGAGCATCTTTCCATGGGTTTATTGGCGTTTTGTATATCTTTTTTGGAGAAATGTCTATTCAGATCCTTTGCTCATTTTTAATTGGGTTATTTGCCTTTTTGTTTTTTTACTGCAAGTGTTCTTTATATAATCTGGATATAAGTTCCTATGAGCCTCACTTTTGTCCCCCAAATTTAAGGATGCTCAGAATATTCTGCTTACTAAGATAGGAATTATTCTAATACATGTGAGAAACAGTGTAAATAACAGGAGGTTTGTGGGGTTTTTTAAATATGCTTGATTTTATCAAATTTGGCCATATGCTACTGAGGAAATCTGGTATTTTTTTCTGTAATCATATTATATCTTAGCTAAAAGAATCGATAAATGTACCTATTAAACCCCAAAGAATACTCTAATTTTTTTTCTATTTTAATTTAGTCTTAACCATGCTAGTGGCTCACTCATCATCTCCAAAAATAAAACAAAGATTGAAAAATAACTTGCAAAATGGATTTACTCTTAGGGAGGTGAACTCTGGATCACAAAAGGAAAAGAAAAAGAGAAGGATTACTTTTTGCTGTATTTTATACTACATGTGGTGCTATTAAAAATTAAATTTAAAAAGAAAAAGCACTTCTAGAATATTCTTGGTTATACCCTTAATCTTAGGATGGAAATAGTTAAAAATCATAAGGAAAACCTTAGACAAAAAGAGGTAAACTTAGATTTGAATCTCATCAAATAAATTATATGTTTACAAAATAACCCAGAAGACAGTAGAGATTTTTTTAATTGTATCAAATGTGAACCATACATAATTTCCGACCACTTTGTTTCTTGCTTTGCTGTTTAAGTAGATAAAGCATTCATCTCTCTCATAAGGCTTAACCAGGCTGAACTGTTCTCTACACACGGGATTAGCGAGTGGCATCTTAGCAGTTAAAAGGCAAAAGCCAATTAAAACCCATCACTGCATCCTTGCTCTTGATCCAGAAAATAACCTGAGCAATGTTCATTACCACACAGTGCCTCTCCAAACAGCATGCCTTGAAACCTGATGGTTTACTTAACCCAAGAAATCTGTGAAGGTTTACAATATAAAGTCATCAGCTCAATGGAAAAAGGCCACATTCACCCTGCTCTTTAAAATCAATCAAAACAGACTCTGTTTCCCACATCGTATAACCCATCTTGGGTTTTTGAAAAGCAAGAGGACTTTTTACCTGTGTCCAGAATTTAAAGAGAAAATATATCAAGCCAAGGTGAAGTGGCTTTCATCTCTGAATGTCCACATTCTCAAATGTCACCAAATGGAAGACCTATGGGAGATCCCCCCTTCTCATTCCTCTTACTACTAGTTTGGATTCTTACAATTTTGCATTATATGTTATATAAATGAACCTGATTTAATAAGATCCACACAATTCTTTTGACGATTTTTTTTAATATTGAAAACCTCAGAATTTCTATTTCATGTATCTTCAGTTAATAGGTAAACATGTACACAAGTAGAATTATGTGTAGTCCCCAGACTAGGGGAGGGCAATAGTCCTCAGTAGTCGCCTGTCCAGCTGGGAAGCTCAGACGAAAAGCCCAGAGGATGACTTAGATGGAGAGTTTTCAACGGGGTGAGCTCAGAGCTCAGCCCGAAGGGGTGGCAGCCCTGGTGATGGGGAGTGAGCGAGGAGGCCAGTCTTCTGCACTCGGGCTCTCAGCCCTAGTGCCCGCTGCCAGGTTTGTCCCACGTGGCCGACAGCCAGCCCCCTAGCCCACCTCTTCTAATATCAACGTCACACTCTTCCACCATTGCTTGTAGATATTTTGTTCCTGCCAAACCATCACGTGGAAATTTCCACAGGTTAAAAACATAACTAATTTTTATTTCAGTGGGGGAAAGATTGTACATTCCTTCAATCCTTCCTTCCTTCAATCCTACAAGCCCAGGAGGTTGGGCTTTCACCAGCCCCCCATGCTCCTTTGAGAACCATGGATGTAATTGAACCTTTCATGCCAACAAGAAAAAAAACAATAGAAATCATCCCTGCTAATGAGGCACAAGGTTATCTTCTATAAACTAGCAAAGCATCAGTACTGTTGAGAGAAGAATTTAAACAGTGAGAGCTAACTGTTCAGAGTCAGAGATGATTGGTGGGCCTCTAAATTCCCAGCAGTCCACGCTCACAAGGCATGGAGCCCACAGATCACCTCTCAGAAGTGTGAAGTGTCTCACGCGCTGAAGTAGACAGAGAAAGGCACTGTCAGTAAAGCCAAATCCTTGAAACTCAAGTGAGCATCTCTCTAGGTATAACCATATTTCCTTCAAATGCCCTAAATTTGTTTTCTTGCCCCAAAGCTTTCCCACCTCAGCCACCACTTTGGAGAAGTCCTTTGATTTTTTTCTGAAGGTCACATGCTCATCATTCTTCTTTATTTTTCCAGTAAAGGGTTACCTTCCAGTTCAACCTTTACCTTGGAAGAGGGGACCATCTACTTGGCTTCTGAGCCAAACGCTCTGGAAATGCAGGATGATAATGCCTCCGTGCTTGATGTCTATTTAGTAAGTAATTTCTGGTTTCTTCCCCTTCCCCTCCTGGTTTACAAATGGGCCTGGGCCATGGCTCACACGAGAACAAGTTCTGTGAGATCAGACGTGCTTGGGTTTTAAAAGAAATAATAGCACCCTGTCACTTCTACAAGTGGTGTGTCTTTTCACAAGCCGTGTCGTCCCACAGTTCCTGTAGAACAGCACACAAAAGAGTATCTAGCATAAAACCCTAAATCACTGTATGTGATGAGAACAAATCCCCTACTGTTGAAGCCAAGTGGGGCGCCTCAGTGTCACTGCCCACAGTTATGTCTTCTTTTATTTATTTATTTGGGGCTGTGCTGGGTCTTCGTTTCTGTGCAAGGGCTTTCTCTAGTTGTGGCAAGTGGGGGCCACTCTTCATCGCGGTGCGCGGGCCTCTCGCTATTGTGGCCTCTCTTGTTGTGGAGCACAGGCTCCAGACGTGCAGGCTCAGTAGTTGTGGCTCACGGGCTTAGTTGCTCCGCGGCATGTGGGAGCCTCCCAGACCAGGGCTCGAACCTGTGTCCCCTGCATTAGCAGGCAGACTCTCAACCACTGCGCCACCAGGGAAGCCCGAGTTATGTCTTCTTTGACTCAACTGTATCCACTTGTGTGTGAATCTTCTTCGCCTTGGGCTTACTCCCTTGATAAATTGGTAGCCTAAGAGGCACAGAACCAGGTTATGAGAAGAACCTGAATTCAGTGCCAAATGATCTTGACTCACTCCCTCCCTCAGTTGTCACCAGCTGTGTGATCTGGGCAGAAACTCCTCGTTACCGAATTAAGTCATATGGACTGTGCCCAGGCCCTAGCTTGGCTAAGGCCCTCTGCCTCAGCTGGGAAACGTTCTTTTTCCATTCGGGTTTGTGTAGCCAAATAATGAAGCTGAGATCAATGCGGCACAAGCTTGATTCAATGGCCAAAAAATGGAGAAGCGAGAACTTAGTTCACAGATCAACTTCTCACCCACGTGGTGAAAAGGATTGTATTTTAAAGAGTAAAGACAAAGGGAGGAGGAGTGAGGCTAATGATGGAGAGGCAATCGCATTAGTCCACCTGGGAAGGGGCAGGGCTTTTCGAGGGAGTGGGGTGCCACTCTCTTTTTATCCTTTTTTGGTCCTTAATCTCCGGTCGTGGCCACCAGTAGGTGAATCATTGAATTCGCTAATGTAGTAAAATCAGTGTATAGTGAGACTCAGGGTCTGTCGGAGGTCAGATTTGGCGCCATCTTGGTCCCTGCTGGTTCCATCTGATGTTTTTGTCTGTCGCTCCCTATAACTTCCTTTCTTATCTCCAGACCCTGTGACTTAAAGATTTATGTTAACTCCTGCTAAAGGTGGGGAGTTGGTGGGTTTTGAGCAAGGACCTGGTGCAGCTCTGGCAACACTCTACGTGTCCTTATTGGCCAAAGGAGGGAACTAACACCTGCCCTCCCTACCTCACAAGGCTGCTTGGAGGATTGTGAGTGATCACGTATGGGAACACCCTTTAGTGCGCCTCAAGCTGTCTGTGGAGGCTTAACTGAATTGTTAGCTGAGGCCCAGAAAGATACCCCGATGGTCTGGACTGCAAAAGAGGAGACTGAGTATTTTCCTTACAAAGTACATCTCACGCTCATTCTGCACGCCCCTTCCACCTGCACAAAGTCTTGTGAAACGGGCAAGTGCTGATTCCGAGTTTGCTACTTTTGAAAGCTTTGCCGAGCCTGAGCAAACACTCTCCATCACTCTCCATGTGCAGGCTCGACCTTGGGCATCAACACCACTCGGTGTGTGTCTATAGCAGCACATCTCCACGCCCCCATCCTCTGCTTCCCTGTATCCCCTAGCCTTGCACTGTATCTCCTGAAGTGTACTCAGCAGGACATCAGCCCCAAATTGCTACTCCTCAGCCCAAAGCCTGGCAGCGTCTTCCCACCTCTCCCAGCGCACCATCCAAAGTCCTTAAGGCCCTATGCCTATCTGGTCTCCCCCGCCTCTCTAACCTCCTGCCTTCCTCTGTGCTTGCAAACGCTGTTCCGGTCACACTGGCCTCCTGGGCATTCCTCCCACAGACCAAGCACATTTCTGCCTCAGGACCTTACTGTTTCCATCTGGACACTTTTTCTCAGCTGTCCCGCGCTTGCTTCCTCCCTCCCTTCAGGTCTCAGCCCAAACATCTCTTTCTCAGATGAGCTTTCCTTGATCCCCTGTATAAAACAGCAACCTCCTCCCCACCAACCATTGTGAGAGGATTTTTTTGTTTTTACATGGTAAATATCCCAGTTGTGGTACACGGTCTTTTTGCACTGAACAATACTCCCCCACACTGCCTTCACTTTTTTAAAAAAGTAGGTTATGGGCTTCCCTGGTGGCGCAGTGGTTGAGAGTCCGCCTGCCGATGCAGGGGACGCGGGTTCGTGCCCTGGTCCGGGAAGATCCCACATGCCGCGGAGAGGCTGGGCCCGTGAGTCATGGCCGCTGAGCCTGCGCGTCCGGAGTCTGTGCTCCACAACCGGAGAGGCCGCAGGGTGATAGGCGCGCATACCGCAAAAAAAAAAAAAAAAAAAAAGTAGGTTATACTGCAAAATCCTTGCAGAAGAGTTGGCTCCCCTCCACAACCAAGAAGATAGGGAATTAACTAGGAAAAAATATACGGTATTTTTAAATTTTTCATCCGGAAGTAGAAATCAGGAAAGCTGAAAGACCAGGTGAAATCTCATCTTCCTGAGCTGAGGGCTCATGCCACTTGCGCGTATCTTTACAAAAAACCAGATTTGCACCAGCCGGGGGCCTGTGATACTCCTGAGTGGAATGTAAAACCACAAGGTAGTTAAATGGCAGTGCTGGCGCCTGTTCCTTATCTGTTACCCCTTATTCCTTTGGTAGAAAAGTTATCTTATTCATTGTTTTGATTGTTCCTCCTTGGTACTATCAGTTTTATTTCTAAGAATGTTGCTATTTACTTGGTTTTATTAGTGTCTAACTTTATTGGGTTTTTTAAATGTCTTTATTTGAAATTGAAAAGCAAAGCACTTCAGAAGAGGATAATGCTTCCTCAGAAGCCATAGGGAAAAGCCACAGCATTTAATTGCTGCTTGTATTGAGAGCATTTGAGGACCAATTAGAAATATCATGGGCCTTTAGAACTGAAAGAGATCGCGGTGGTGGTTAGCTGGCTTGTGTGGTCAGCTGAGCAGTCTTCCTAGCACAGCGTTTGTTGTGATTCAGAAGCATTGGAGGACAGGAGAGGAGAGGGAAATCGGGCTGTAGGAGGGTAACAAGACAGTAGAAACTTATCTCACCAAGCTTGGAGAAAAACTGATCTAGTTTCATCTTATTTTATAGCTAATAACAATAAGCTGTGAAATATTTTGGGCATTTTCTTTATTTTACTGGCGTATAGTTGATTTACAATATTGTGTTAATTTCTGCTGTACAGCACAGTGATTCGGTTATACATATATACATTCTTTTTTATATTCTTTACCATTATGGTTTATCATAGGATATTGAATATAGCTCTCTGTGCTATACAGTAGGACCTTGTTGGTTATACATGCTCTATATAATAGTTTGCATCTGCTAATCCCAAGCTCCCAACCCATGCCTACCCCACCCCCCTTCCCCCTTGGCAACCACAAGTCTGTTTTCTATGTCTGAGTCTGTTTCTGTTTGGTAGACTTTGTGCTTTTATTTTGTTTTTTTATTGACGTATAGTTGACTTACAATATATTATTTTAGCTTCAGGTAATTTGATACTTTTATAGATTATACTCCATATATATTGATAGTTATAAATATTGGCTGTAGTCTACATTACATACATCCTTGTAACTTGTTTGTTTTATACTTAGTAGTGTGTAACTCTAAATTCCCTTCACCTATCTTGCCCCTCTTGCCACCCCTCTCCCCTCTGGAACCAACAATTTGTTCTCTGTATTTATGAATCTGTTTTTGTTTTGTTTTATTCATTCCTTTATTTTTTTAGATTCCACATACAAGTGAAAACATATAGTATTTGTCTTTCTCTGTCTGATTTATGTCACTAAGCATAATACCCTCCAGGTCAGACCATGTTGTTGAAAATTCTCATTCTTTTTTATGGCTGAGCAATATTCCATTGTGTGTGTGTGTGTGTGTGCATGCGTGTGTCACATCTTCTTTATCCATTCATCTATTGATGGGCATTTAGGTTGCTTCCATAACTTGGCTATTGAAAATGATGCTGTAATGAACATAGGGGTGTGTATCTTTTTCATTTTTTTCTGGATATATACCTAGGAGTGGAATTGCTGAATCATATGGTAATTCTATTTTTAATTTTTTGAGGAATCTTCATACTGTTTCCCATAGTGGCTGTACCAATTTACATTTCCACCAACAGTGTACTAGGGTTCCCTTTTCTCTACATCCTTGTAACACTCATTATTTGTTGTCTTTTTGATAATAGCCATTCTGACAGGTGTGAGGTGATATCTCACTGTGGTTTTGATTTGCATTTTAGTGATGTTGAGCATCTTTTCATGTGCCTGTTGGCCATCTGTATGTCTTCTTTGGAAAAATGTTCAGGTCCTCTGCCTATTTTTTAATCAGGTTGTTTATATATATAACGTTGAGTTATATGAGTTCTTTATACATTTTGGATATTGACCCATTATCAGACATATCATTTGCAAATATCTTCTCCCATTCAGTAGGTTGCCTTTTTATAGCATAGGATTTTGAACAATAATTAGAATGGCCAATATGAGTGCTTACCATATGCAGGCACTATCCCAGTGCTCTTCTTATGCTAGCTCTTTCATGAAGGTGTGTGTTATATTTGTCTCCATTCATGCAGATAAGGAACCTGAGGCTTAACTGATCAGCTCTCAGAGCTAGTAAATGGCAGAGCCAAAATTCAAATCCAGCTCCTACCTATGCCCCCTATCACTGTAGTGTTAACCATGAAGCACCATATCACTGTAGTTGTTACTGATTGATTGATGTGTCCATCTCATTGGAATCATGCTCCTCATGAAGGTGAGAGATGGATCCAAAAAAGAAGTGAGGGCTTCCCTGGTGGCGCAGTGGTTGAGAGTCTGCCTGCCGATGCAGGGGACGCGGGTTCATGTCCCGGTCCGGGAAGATCCCACATGCCGCGGAGCGGCTGGGCCCGTGCGCCATGGCCGCTGAGCCTGCGCGTCCGGAGCCTGTGCTCCGCAACGGGAGAGGCCACAAGAGTGAGAGGCCCGCATACTGCAAAAAAAAAAAAAAAAAAAAAGGGAGAGTAGTTTTTATCAAATTCCACTTTCATCTTGGTTTCCCTTCTATTTTTTCAAGTTTTAGTGCCACAGTTCTTAAACTTTTTAATCTCTGAATCCCTTTACATTCTAAAAATTGAGGATCCCAAATAGCTTGTGTGTGGGGGGGTTATAGCTATGAATATTTTATATTTTTAAAATGCGAAAATTTTACAATACTCATTCATTTAAAATAGTAACTATTAAAATGTTAAATAAATTTTTATGAAAATAACTTTTCCAGGACAAAAATAAGCTTAGTGGGAAGAGTGGCATTATTTTTCTTTTTTGCAGTCCCTGTTGTGTGAAGAAGCTGGATTCTCATATCAGCTTCTACCTACATTGGTCTGGCATGCTCTGGTACACGACTGTATTCAACGGGGCACCCATGAGAGGGAATGAGAATGAAAGGGTAAATCACATCTTAGCATTAATAGGAAAATAGTTTGACCTCATGGACCCCCCCGAAATGGTCCCCCACACCATTGTTCTAGTACTTTAACTTAGTCCTTTCAACTCTTGCAGAATCAAATAAGACAAGAATTAATTAGAAATAGGCACCAGGATACTATGCTTATCTCTGCCTCTCATTAATCACTGACCTTGAATTAATCAACCTTTTTGGGTCCTCAGTTTTCTCATCTATGAAATGGATCATTAAGTCACCTCTTAAGACCCCTTCTAGGTCTGACTGGCCATGACTTATTCTAAATTACAAGGAGTTGTAGAAATAAGGTTTTTCCCAGAAGAGCTATAGCTGTTTCTTCAAATTTCACTGTTTCATCACATATTCTACCATCAACCGTCACAGTATTTAATTTCTGTGGCAATGCATCTAGAAAGTTCTGCACCATTAACTTGTAATTCCAGGGTGTGTTTTCATGCTGGAGATTTTTATTTAGCATGCTCTTATGATACAGCTCATTGCCTTCCCTTCAATATTTTCATTTGCCTCTACACTGTGAAAGAGTGGATGGCAAAGAAAAGCATCAGAAGGGAAAACCAATCTTGCCTACACCTTTGTCTCTCCTTCCTCTTGACCTGATTAGAATCCTCTTAATCGTAGCCATCCTTACTGCAAGGGCAGTTGAAGGCTTCTGTGGTGACATTATATTGGGTGTTATAACCAAACATAGATTTCTCTTGTAATGTTTCTTCTCCTTTAAGAATTGGTAGTTGTAACTAATCCCCTAGTGCTACTGTTTGCATACGAATGGACAATACTGTTTATATCACTGTAAAATATGATTTAAACGCAAGTGATTTATGCACACCAGATAACATATGAAATTTCCTTATTAAAGATCCACCCACATTATGTGTATTATGTGCATATAAATTAGGCCAGCTATCCTGCTTTCTGATAATTTGACATGAAATTAAAAGGATAGGTTACCTTAAAAGGCTGCTAATTGTTCCAGCACCCTTATTGAAGCATTTGGTTCAGGTTCCATGTTCCTAGTTATTGCTTGGAAAAGGCCATTCACCTTCACGCTGTAGTTCCAGGCTGTCTGATTCATTTTCAAATATTCAGATCATTGTGTTTTTGAAGACGATTTTATCCAATGACCAAACTGGTGTTTCCATTGAGTTTTGAGTTGATGACACAGATTAGGGGATTTAAAAGAATACAACAGAGAGAAGCAGGCTCTTGCTTTTAAATGGGCAATCATGCCATCTTCATAATAGGGCTAGATTCCACTTTTTGAATAGTCCGATATTCTAAGGCACTGATCACGACAGCTTATTATTTCAGTTCCTCAGGCGACTCCTTTACCTGATGTAGAATGCAATTTGGTGTTAACGGAAAGAGGAACAAGCCACAAAGGCAGTGCAGCTGAAAAATGTCATGGGTGAGCGTGTCCTTTTTTTATGACTAGCTGAGAATGCATGGGTAAGTGGGAGATAATGGAATTGCTTTTTTAAGTAATATAGAAGTTTGAAAGAGGGCTGCCACAAAATGACAATTTTCTCACTTCTGTCATTTAGGTCTTGAGTTTATGCCCTTTTCTTTTTACACTTTTCCATATTAACAGCCTCTCAATAATATGTCCTTTCATCCCGATATGCGTTTCTTGCAAGGTGGCTGAAGTACAGAAATAGCTGTGGGCAAAGAAACAGTTAAGCCATTTTTTTAGCCGTGCCGGTATTGGAGATCAGTGCTCTGATGTGCAGTTGTTGGACAGTTTTGTTATTTAATGTGTCTTTACGGTGCTTAATAATACTCTTTCGTCGTGGGATGAAGGGTGGCAGAGAAGTGAAAATGATTGTGAATTAACAGCTTACCAGACTATTAATGTATGAAAAAAAGCCCGAAAAAGAGAAGAAAAACACTTTAAATTAGGTCACGGGGGTCCTAGGAAATTCAGTGGAACTTTTTGGCGAGAGAAACTGCCTTTCTGGACTTGACTCTGTTGGCATGGACATTAATGACGTGTATGTGAAGAATCGGGTCTCGTGAATCCCTCCTCGCATGAGCCAGCATTGGCTGCTGCAAAAGATGTTTATTTGAAACAGTGGCATTTCTATCGCTTCTCAGCAGACAGCTACAGTCCCCACCAAACAAAGATGCTGCTCGAGTTTTTGGCAGATTTTAGTGAGACCAAAACAGGAAGAGAAGAAGCAAAGGCTGCCTTTGGGCTTGTAAGGCATTTCACCAGAATGCCATTTTCTTTCACCATATGACCACATCGTTGAGAAATGAAGAGATTTCAGAAAGAACAAAATAGGGCCCTTTTTTTATCTCTAGGAAGGCTTGACCCTCTTAAGTCACTGACCAAATAATATTTCTAAGACATGTGGAAAAGCTGAAAAAATGGATCCAACTTCCTGCACCCCGTGGCGCCTAGAGGGATTCCTGTCCTGCAACAAGAGCAATGCCAGCTTCAAGTTAATGAGGCAACCCGCTGGGCCGGATTAGGAGGTCACTGTCGGATTTTTTTCTTTTTTTTTAACAAACAAACAGTATTAAACTGCTGTTTAAGGATTAGCTTAGGGAATTGGAGTTATAAACGCATACTGGCTTTTCAGTTATATTAGGCCCACAGTTAACAATTAAATGACAGCATACAGGGCTATGGTAGATTCTTTTCTGTTTTGTCCTAGCTTTACAGTGAATCCTGGCCTCACAGGCCAGGTGATTTCCACCTTTCTCAAGGCCAGTTCTGCTCTTGCGCTTGGCTGGGTCTATTCATCCAGGCCCTCCTTGGGTGGCACCATTATTCTTCTTTCTTTACCTCCTAACACCAGCCTCTCTCTCCTTCCCCCGCTCCCTCCACACTTTGCTGCTTTTGTTTCTGATTTTGATTTCCATCTTCTCCATCGTCATAGGAAGCCAGTGTTTGCTAGGCTCCTGAGCCTTCAGAAAACACAAAAACAATTCACAAGGAACCAGATTAGGAACAAATGAGAACTTTAGGGAAAGCAAGTTTAAATCACACCTGTGGACCTTGTGAGCCGGGCTGTCCTCCTTCATGCCATTCGCTCTCCTGGGACCTGAGAAGGAATGGGAAAATTGGGTAGAAGGGAGGATGCACAAATACTGTCCAGTTAGTAAAGAATAAGGCCTCCCCAAGTGTGATGGATGGTATGAGGATGACTAGGGAGTGGAGATGAGGGCCTGGCTTCCCTTTGGTTTGTCTTTGCCTGCGCTCCTAGGGCTGCCGTGACAAAGTACCCCAGGCTGGGAGGCTTAAACAACAGAAATTTGTCTCCCAGTCTGGAGGCCAGAAATCTGAGGTCAAGGTGTTGGCGGGGTCCTGGTACCTGTGAAGGCTCTAGGAGAGGATCCTTCCTTGCTGCTTCCAACCTCTGGTGGTCCACGTGGTCCTCAGCATTGTTTGACTTGCAACACTCTAATCCCTGCCCCAGTTCACACTGCCTCCCTGTGACTCTGTGCCTCTGTGTATCCTCTCTTCTTGTGAGAACACCAGTCACTGGATTTAGGGCCCACCGTAATCCAGGATGAACTCATCTTAACTAATTACATCTGCAAAGACCATATTTCTGAATAAGATCACATTGCAAAGGTTCCAGGTGTACGTGAATTTTCAGGGGACACTATTCAACTACACCGCCTTACCGAGGACATGTGACTTACCGAGGACATGTGAAAGGGCACACACGCTCTTTACCACGCTTGGCCCCGTTTTTTCATTCACTTCCGGTCTCCCTGGCTTAGTCACTGTGAGGTTGGGGAGATGTTTCCAAATTATTGTGGACTCCTCGCAAAAAGGTGTCAGGTAAACGAATGTATTAACTGATACAGTCACCTGTTGGGGACATATTGTGTATTAGAAATAAAATCCCTGAGGGTGGACCAGGGCAATGGTATTTTTAAAAGCTCCCCACACATACAGGGCTGAGACCCAGTCAGCCTGTTGACAGGGTCCTTCAGCTCTGAGCATCCTATAATTCTTCTGTGCTAGATGAAAGGGAAATCTGTATCACTTCCCTAAGGGCCCTCCTAAGATGGCTGGCCAGTTAGCTTTGCTTTACATCAGAGGAAAAATGAACTTGATTCTAAGGTGAACCTTAATCACATTCAAGTTTGTGAACTGGGCTTGGGACTGCGTTCCTGCAGCAGACCCTACTGCCACCTAGTGGTAGGAAGGCGCCTCTGACCAACCAGGATAAGGAGCTTTTGAGGTCCTTGAATTGAACGCTGCTATTAAGTGCGAGTGTGAGGCTCAGAGGGCTGTCTCCACCCCGTGTACTTTACGGTAGCCTCCCACTGCTGTGCACGCACGTTTGGCAGGGGCGCATCCTTCAAACGGCAAAGGCAGCTCCCTCAACCTTGCAAGTTGAACTAGAGGCTGCAATTACAATCAGGCACAGAAATGAAGGTGCTAATCTTCCCTAGGATCCCATCGTGCCCTTCTCATCCATTAAGGCCAGTTCCACTTGAGCCTCTTTGAAAAGGCCCTATGGGAGTTTGGGGATTCAACCCAGAAAATGCTTCTTTCTGCTGCTTAGGCAGCAACTTTAATGAAGTATCAAAAAATATGGAGTGAAAAAAACCTTTTCTTCACTTTCAATCTTTGACAGGTTGTCCCCTTACAGCCACTCCACCCCCCAGGTAACTGTAGCTTTGGTGGTAGCCCCCAGTGGAGGATAGGATTAAGTACAAAAAAATTCAAATATGGATCCTTATTTTTTTTAAAAAAACTTTCTAAATCCCAGTAATGGCTACTGTATTTGTTTCCTAGGGCTGCCATTACAAAATATCACAAACTGGGTGGCATAAACAACAGAAGTGTATTGTCTCACAGTTCTGGAAGCTAGAAGTCCGAGATCAAGGTGTTGGCAGGGTTGATTCCTTCTGAGGGCTGTAAGGGAAGCTTCCCTCCTTGGCTTGTTGATGGCCGTCTTCTCCCTGTGTCTTCCTTCTGTGTGTCTTGTCTCTGTGTCCAAATTTCCCCTTTTTCTAAGCATACCAGTCCTATTGAATCAGAGCCTACCCTAAGGACCTTATTTTAACTTCCTTACTTCTGTAAAGACTGTATCTCCAAATAAGATCACATTCTGAAGTACTAGGGGTTAGAGCTTCAACATATGAATGCAGGGTGTCGGGGGCAGGCGGGTGGGTGGGGGAGGCACAATTCAATCCATGCCGGCTACTGTGTGTTTTTGTAAAGAAAAATGGTACCAAGAAAAGTGCCGAGAGGGGCGTCTTGGTAGGGGTGCAGCTTCTGGTTCCTACACTCTAGCCTGTGGCTGGGGGCCTCTGGCATCTCACCCTTTCCTTCTACACAGGGAGAGAGAAGCCAGTGGCCTCATCCCAAGGCAGTGCTCCTTTTTGAATGAAACCAGTACCATATTCCTCTCCCTACACTACCCAGAGTGAATGTGGTTGCAGCCCCAGGGCTGCATGATATATTAGATAACAAGGTGACCGTTTGGATTTACAATTAGCAGAAGTCACTCTCATGCAGGGAAGTCCACTGTAGAATTGTCAGCCCACATAAATCACTGATTTCCTCCAGCTTTTCTTAGGTCTTTAGAAAACAAATTCATCAGGCAGGGAACTGTATTAAAATACTGCTGCTGCACTAACAGTTTTGAACTGAGAGGCCATAATCCTAAATACATCCCACGAGGCATCTGAAATCAGTGCCAGCTTTTTCTTGGGTCTGTTCTCCTCTTATCAGTAATCTATCTGCTGGTTGGTGTGGAACGCTTTGATAGGGCATTTGAAGGTTGGCAGGAGGCCTGGTACTCCATGTGCTGCCAACACCTCAGAATTCAACAAACATTCTACCAGATAGGCACAACATGGTAGTTTTCATCCAAATTATACATACTCTTCAAGGTTGTTCCAAGTCCCACCTTCTGCCTCAAGGCTTCTTTTTTTTTTTTTTTTCCTGTACGCGGGCCTCTCACTGCTGTGGCCTCTCCCATTGCGGAGCACAGGCTCCGGACGCGCAGGCTCAGCGGCCATGGCTCACGGGCCCAGCCGCTCCGCGGCATGTGGGATCTTCCCGGACCGGGGCACGAACCCGTGTCCCCTGCATCGGCAGGCGGACTCTCAACCACTGCGCCACCAGGGAAGCCCCTCAAGGCTTCTTAATTAAGGCCCTGTAGTCTCTGGTTCTTGGGAAAGAATAATTTCACCACTGATTCTGAATCTAAATATTTTTTTAAGTGCAAAGGTAGGAAATTTAGACCTAAGTTTCCTTCCAGCTATAAAACCCCATAGCGGTGTGATTGGACTCCATATATATAGACTGTGCCCTGATTTCTGTAGCATTAGTGTTATGTATTTGTTCACCTCCTTAAAAAAAATGGTGCGCTTTTGGACACCAGCAACTGTTGTTCAAAGAGAAATCCCCTATTCCAATCTATTTCCAAGTGATTGTGCCTTGTGAAGTACCCCCAATATGAGGTAGATATGAATGTGATAAAAAGTAAATATAGAGCCTTATGTTAAAAAAAAAAAAAAAAAGATTTCCAGAGAACATGGTGGCTGCTTGGTGTTTGAAGCATCTCTGGTGAGCCCAGAGATGGAGGGGACTCCAGACCCAAAGGGATGATTAGGGTGGGGCGTTGTGAAGCCTTTACATGTGTTGGTGGTGATGCTGTGTGAGTTTAGACTAAAATGAGGGGAGTGAGGCAGGATGAGCTGGTGCGCTCTCATGGCAACAGATAGAACACTGGCCAAAAGAACAATATGAACTAGAAAGGAAAACAGTGGGGCTGGGGAAAACGGGCTCAGTATAGGAAAAGGAAATAAGGGACTTGCCACCTACAATAGCCTGGAGAGAAATCAATATTTTCCTCAAGGGTATTTTGGCAAAGAATTTCAACTTGAATTCAAAATGAGGCTGCCCTTGGACACCAGAGAGGAAAAGATCCTGCTTCTGTGGGACCCTGGAGCTGAACTCTGAGGCAGTTGTAGTTTAAAAAGAACATTGCCCCTGAGGGTCAGGAGCTCATGGAACAAGGATACCCCAGGGACTATTTAGCGTGGTCATCTTAGCCAGTCTGACTGTCCTGAAGTTCTGCTTTGTTTCAGCTCTGCCCTTAAATCCCCTCACAGCACATTCCAGATCTTATGAAATTCTATTGGCTAAATATGTCCTTTAAACAGTAGGTTGAGGATATATATGTGTGTGTATCTTTTAGGGAAAAGGTTGAAAAAAAGGGAGGGTTGGAAATGAGCCTAGAAATGAGACCTTGGAAGAGAAACTTCTCGTCTTTGATGCCCTCTGCACCTGGCTCTAAAAAGTCAACTTAGACCCTCCAACTTAGCCCATCTTGAAGTGATCTATACTTTGGGGGTCCCCTGGGGCAATCTGGCTCCCAAAAAGTGCAGTCCACTGTCCCAAAGGGCTTTGTGGTTAGCAAACAAACTGCTTTTGCTTTGCTATGTTCCCTTATTTCTCTGGGTCTGTGTTTTAAATCATTTTATTGAAAAGGCTTTGAAGTCTTTGACCACGTGTGTGCATTACTGTGTAGTTTCAATCACCGAATTAAGTACTTGAGTTTAAGTGGAAATAAAAATACAAGCCTCTCACACACCCACACACTTACTCACATATGTGGATAAACAATGCTAAGGATTAAGGCCACAGAAATACCTAAAACCTCTACTCCTTTCATGCCAACTGTTATCACACCTTTACCTTCAGGTCCCAGAATTTAAAATACATCATGCATTCTCAAAGCATCACATGCTTAGGAAGAGACACTGGCATCTGTGTGGATGTATGATCGCGTGCAGTCAGACTGGCTAAGATGACCACACTAAAGAGTCCCTGGGGTATCCTTGTTCCATGAGCTCCTGACACTCAGGGGCAATGTTCTTTTAAAACACAGCAGTTGGGCTTCCCTGGTGGCGCAGTGCTTGAGAGTCCGCCTGCCGATGCAGGGGACACGGGTTTGTACCCCGGTCCGGGAAGATCCCACATGCCGCGGAGCGGCTGGGCCCGTGAGCCATGGCCGCTGAGCCTGCGCGTCCGGAGCCTGTGCTCCGCAATGGGAGAGGCCACAGCAGTGAGAGGCCCGCGTACAGAAAAAAAAAAACAAAACACAGCAGTTATTAGGCATTGAGGGAACTTACCTCAACATAATAACAGCCATGTATGGAAAACCCACAGCCAACATCGTTCTCAATGGTGAAAAACTGAAACCATTTCCTCTAAGATCACGAACAAAACAAGGTTGTCCCCTCTCACCACCAGTATTTCAACATAGTTTTGGAAGTTTTAACCACAGCAATCAGAGAAGAAATAAAAGGAATCCAAATCGGAAAAGAAGTAAAGCTGTCACTGTTTGCAGATGACATGATCCTATACATAGAGAATCCTAAAGATGCTACCAGAAAACTACTAGAGCTAATCAATGAGTTTGGTAAAGTAGCAGGTTACACAATTAATACACAGAAATCTCTTGCATTCCTATACACTAATGATGAAAAATCTGAAAGAGAAATTAAGGAAACACGCCCACTTAGCATTGCAACAGAAAGAATAAAATACCTAGGAATAAACCTACCTAGGGAGACAAAAGACCTGTATGCAGAAAACTATAAGACACTGATGAAAGAAATTAAAGATGATACAAACAGATGGAGAGATATACCATCGTCTTGGATTGGAAGAATCAACATTGTGAAAATGACTATACTACCCAAAGAAATCTACAGATTCAATGCAATCCCTATTAATCTACCACTGGCATTTTTCACAGAACTAGAACAAAAAATTTCACAATTTGTATGGAGACACAAAAGACCCCGAATAGCCAAAGCAATCTTGAGCAAGAAAAATGGAGCTGGAGGAATCAGGCTCCCAGACTTCAGACTATACTACAAAGCTGCAGTAATCAAGACAGTATGGTACTGGCACAAAAACAGAACTATACATCAATGGAACAGGATAGAAAGCCCAGAGATAAACCCACACACCTATGGTCACCTTATTTTCCATAAAGGTGGCAAGAATATACAATGGAGAAAAGACAGCCTTTTCAATAGGTGCTGGGGAAACTGGGCACCTACATGTAAAGAATGAAATTAGAACACTCCCTAACACCATACACAAAAATAAACTCAGAATGGATTAAAGACCTAAATGTAAGGCCAGACACTATAAAACTCTTAGAGGAAAACATAGGCAGAACACTCTATGACATAAACCACAGCAAGATCCTTTCTGACCCACCTCCTAGGGAAATGGAAATAAAAATTAACAAATGGGACCTAATGAAACTGAAAAGCTCTTGCACAGCAAAGGAAACCATAAACAAGATGAAAAGACAACCCTCAGAATGGGAGAAAATATTTGCCAATGAAGCAACTAACAAAGGATTAATCTCCAAAATTTACATGGAGCTCATGCAGCTCCATATCAAAATAGCAACTCAATCCAAAAATGGGCAGAAGACCTAAATAGACATTTCTCTGAAGAAGATATACTGATTGCCAACAAACACATGAAAGGATGCTCAACATCACTAATCATTAGAGAAATGCAAATCAAAACTACAGTGAGGTATCACCTCACACCGGTCAGAATAGCTATCATCAAAAATTCTGCAAACAGTAAATGCTGGAGAGAGTGTGGAGAAAAGGGAACCCTCTTGCACTATTGGTGGGAATGGAAATTGATACAGCCACTATGGAGAACAGTATGCAGGTTCCTTAGAAAACTAAAAATAGAATTACCATACGACCCAGCAGTCCACTACTGGGCATATTCCCTGCGAAAACCATAATTCAAAAAGAGTCATGTACCACAATGTTCATTGCAGCCCTATTTACAATAGCCAGGACATGGAAGAAACCTAAGTGTCCATCAACAGATGAATGGATAAAGAAGATGTGGCACATATATAGAATGGAATATTACTCAGCCATAAAAAGAAATGTAATTGAGGTATTTGTAGTGAGGTAGATGGACCTAGGGTCTGTAATACAGAGTGAAGTAAGTCAGAAAGCGAAAAACAAATTCCGTATGCTAACATATATATATATATATATATATATATATATATATATATATATATATATATATATATATATATATATATATATATATGGAATCTAAAAAAGAAAACAAATGATTCTGAAGAACCTAGGGGCAGGACAGAAATAAAGTCACAGACATTGAAAATGGACTTGAGGACATGGGGAGGGGAAAGGGTAAGCTGGGACGAAGTGAGAGAGTAGCATGGACATATATACACTACCGAATGTAAAATAGATAGCTAGTGGGAAGCAGCCGCATAGCACAGGGAGATCAGCTTGGTGCTTTGTGACCACCTAGAGGGGTGGGATAGGGAGGGTGGGAGGGAGATGCAAGAGGGAAGAGATATAGGGATATATGTATATTTATAGCCGATTCAATTTGTTATAAAGCAGAAACTAACACACCATTGTAAAGCAGTTATACTCCAATAAAGATGTTTGAATAAATAAATAAACAAACGAACAAACACACACAGCAGTTCAGTTGGTGATGGAACTGAAATGTTCTGCCATCCCTTACCTGAGATATAGCTAGGTTCTCTCGCCAAAGCACCAGTTCCCATTTCTGTTTCTAAATCCATCAGGTCAGGAGAGGGTTGAGTCTCAGCACCTCAGAAGTTGCTGGCGTTCAGGGTACGAATACCTGAAGAACCCATCTTCATGTTGGGGAGGTGGAGGGGATTCTACATGCACCATATTTTGAAGAATAAACTCAAGCTATGAGTTTCTTCCCAGGGTAGACAGACAGCTGACACCTTGTCTCTTCACTGATGGCTAATATAGGACTTGTGGATTATAATTTGAAGAAAGGAAAATTATTGCACACTTAATACCAAATAATGGATAATAAAATTGCCTTCTGGAGCCAGCTCACTGTGGCCAAGTTTACAAGCAGGGAGATGCTGTGCTTTCAAGTTCCACAGAAGACTTAAAGACCTGTCAGGAAAAAAAAAAAAAGACCTGTCAGGCCACCTCATTTTATTAGGGTTATAAATGGACACTTCCGGGTAACCAAACATGTCATCCCAGGATTACATTACAACATGGATATAGAATTGGCAGTTCTCACCCAACTTTGACATTCTTTTACCCTGGGGGTGAGAATGCTTAACAAAGTTTATAGAAACTTCTACAAGACCCTCAGTTTTCAAAACACTTGATTCCAACGGGACAAGAAATAAGATGGTGGAGTAGAGGACTTGAGCTCACCTTCTCTCACAAAAACACCAAAATCGCAACTAACTGCTGAACAACCATCAACAAAAAAAGACTTGAATCTAGCAAAAAAGATATTCTACACCCAAAGACAAAGAAGAAGCTACAACGAGATGGTAGGAGGGGCACATTCACAATAAAATCAAATCCCATAGTGGTGGGTGACCCACAAACTGGAAAATAATTATATCACAGAGGTTCTCTCACAGGAGTGAGAGTTCTGAGCCTCATGGCAGGCTTCCCAGACTGGGGTTCTGGCATTGGGGGGAGGAGCCCCCAGAGCATTTGGCTTTGAAGGCCAGCAGGGCTTGAGTGCAGGAGCTCCACAGGACTGGGAGAAACAGACTCCACTCTTGGAAGGCATGCAGAGGTTTCACATGAACTGGGACCCAGGGCAAAGCAGTGACTCCATAAGAGCCTGGACCAGACCCACCTGTGGGTCTTGGAGGGTCTCCTGGGGATGTGGGGGTCGGCTGTGCTCACTGCAGGGGCAAGGACAATGGTGGTGCACGCCCCAGGGAATACTCATTGGCTTGAGTTCTCCTGGAGGTCGCCATTTTGGCACCGAGACCTGGCCCCACCCAACAGCCTGCAGGCTCCAATGCTGGAATGCCTCAGACCAAACAACAAACAGGGTGGGAACACAGCCCCACCCATCAGCAGACAGGCTGCCTAAAGTCATCCTGAGCCAACAGCCACCTGTAAACACACCTCTTGATGTGACCCTGCCCATCAGAGGGACAAGACCCAGCTCCACCCACCAGTGGGCAGGCACCAGTCCCTCCCACCAAGAAGCCTGCACAAGCTTCTGGGCCAAATTCACACACCAGGGTGTAGACACCAGAACCAAGAAGAATTACAGTCCTGCAGCCTGAGGAACAGAGACCACAAACACAGAAAGTTAGACAAAATGAGACAGCAGAGAAATATGTGCCAGACGAAGGAACAAGATAAAACCCCAGAAGAACAACTAAGTGAAGTGGAGATAGGCAATTTACCTGAAAAATAATTCAGAGTAATGATAGTAAAAAATGATTCAAGATCTCAGAAAAAGATTGGAGGCACAGACCGAGAGGATACAAGAAATGTTTAATAAAGAGCTAGAAGTTTAAAGAACAAAACAGATGAAAAATACAATAACTGAAATGAAAAATACACTAGAAGGAATCAATAGCAGAATAAATGAGGCAGAAGAATGAATAAGTGAGCTGGAAGACAGAATGGTGAAAATCACTGCTTCAGAACAGAACAAAGAAAAAAGAATGAAAAGAAATGAGGACAGTCTCAGAGGCCTCTGGGACAACATTAAATGCACCAACATTTCTCCTTCTGGGACTCCTATAATGCAAGAGAGAGAAAGAGGGCCTGAGAAAATATTTGAAGAGATAATAGCCAACAACTTCCCTAACATGGGAAAGGAAACAGCCACCCAAGTCCAGGAAGCACAGAGTCCCATATAGGATAAACCCAAGGAGGAACATGCCAAGACGCATATTAATCAAACTGACAAAAAGACAATGAGAAAGCATTAAAACCAACAAGGTAAAAGCAACAAATAATATACGAGGGAATCCCCATAAGGTTATCAGCTGGTTTTTCAGCAGAAACTCTGCAGGTCAGAAGGGAATGGCATGATGTTTTTAGAGTGACAAAAGGGAAAAACGTTCAACCAAGAATACTCTACCCACCAAGGCTCTTGTTCAGATTTGACAGAGAAATCAAAAGCTTTACAAGCAAAAGCTAAGAGAATTCAGCACCACCAAACCAGCTTTACAACAAATGCTAAAGGAACTTCTCTAGATGGAAAAGAAAAGGCCATGACTAGAAACAAGAAAATTACAAATGAAAAAGCTCACCGGTAAAGGCAATCACATGGTAAAGGTAGGAAATCATCCACACACAAATATTATATAAAAATCAGCAATCATGAGAAGAGAAGGTACAAGTGTAGGATATTGGAAATGCATTTAAAAATAAGAGACCAACAACTGAAAACAGTCTTGTGTGGGTGTGGCTGTGGCTGTGGCTGTGGGTGTGTGTGTGTATAGACTGCTATATCAAAACCTCATGGTAACCACAAACCGAAAATCAACAATAGATACACAAAAAAGAAAAAGGAATCTAAACACAGCACTAAAGTTAGACATCAGATTACAAGAGAGGAGAACAAAAGAGGAAGGGAAGAAAAAGACCTACAAAAACAAATCCAAAACAATTAACAAGATGGCAGTCAGAACACACATATTGATAATTACCTTAAAAGTAAATGGATTAAATGCTCCAACCAAAAGACATAGACTGGCTGAATGGATACAAAAACAAGATCCATATATATTCTGTCTACCAGAGACCCACCTCAGATCTAGGGACACATATAGACTGCAAGTGAGGGGATGGAAAAAGGTATTCCATGCACATGGAAATCAGAAGAAACCTAGAGTAGCAATACTCATATCAGACCAAAGAGACTTTAAAATAAAGCCTATTACAAGAGACAAAGAAGGACACTACAGAATGATCAAGAATCAATCCAAGAAGATATAACAATTGTAAATATATATGCACCCAACAAAGAAGCACCTCAATATATAAGGCAAATACTAACAGCCATAAAAGGAGAAATCAACAGTAACACAATAATAGTGAGGGACTTTAACACCCCACTTTCATCAATGGACAGATCACCCAGACAGAAGATCAATAAGGAAACACAGGCCTTACACATTAAATCAGAGGGACTTAACTGATATTTATAGAACACTCCATCCAAAAGCAGCAGAATACACATTCTTCTCAAGTGCACATGGAATGTTCTCCAGGATAAATCATATGCTGGGCCACAAAGCAAGTCTCAGTAAATTTAAGAAAATTGAAGTTGTATCAAGTATCTTTTCTGACCACAACACTATGAGATTAGAAATCAACTACAAGAAAAAAACTAAAAAACACAAACACATGGAGCTTAAACAATATGCTACTAAACAACCAGTGGATCACTGAGGAAATGAAAAAATACCTAGAGACAAATGAAAATGAAAGCATGACAATCCAAAACCTAAGGGATGCAGCAAAAGCAGTTCTAAGAGGGAAGATTATAGCAATACAATCTTAGGAGACAAGAAAAATCACAAACAACCTATTCTTACACATAAAGCAACTAGAGAAAAGAGGAACAAACAAACCCAAAAGGCAGTAGAAGGAAAGATATAAAGATCAGAGCAGAAATAAATGAAACAGAGATGAAGAAAACAATAGCAAAGATCAATGAAGCTAAAAGCTGGTTCCTTGAAAAGATAAACAAAGTTGATAAACCTTTAGCCAGACTCATCAAGAAAAAAAAGGGAGCAGACTCAAATCAATAAAATTAGAAATGAAAAAAGTTACAAACACAAAGGATAACAGACTACTACAAGCAACCATATGCTAATAAAATAGACAACCTAGAAGAAATGGACAAATTCTTAGAAAGGTACGATCTTCCAAGACTGAACCAGGAAGAAAAAGAAAATATGAACAGACCAATCACAAGTAATGAGATTGAAACTGTGATTTTAAAACTTCCAACGAACAAAAGTCCAGAAGCAGCTGGCTTCATGGGTGAATTCTATCAAACATTTAGAGGAGACTTAACACCTATCCTTCTGAAACTATTCCAAAAAACTGCAGAGGAAGGAACGCTCCCAAACTCAGGCCAACATCACCCTGATACCAAAACCAGTCAAAGATACAACAACAACAACAAAAGAAAATTACAGGCCAATATCACCGATGCACATAGACGCAAAAATCCTCAACAAAATACTAGCAAACCGAATCCAACAATACATTAAAAGGATCATACACCATGATCAAGTGGGGTTTATCCCAAGGATGCAAGGATTCTTCAATATATGCAGATCAATCAGTGTGATACACCACATTAACAAATTGAATAATAAAAATCATATGATCATCTAAATAGATGCAGAACAAGCTTTTGACAAAATTCAGTACTGGTTTCTGATTAAAAACTCTCCAGAAAGTGGGCATAAAGAGAACCTACCTCAACATAAGAAAAGCCATAGATGACAAACCCACAGCTAACATCATACTCAGTGGTGAAAAGCTGAAAGCATTTCCTCTAAGATCAAGAACAAGACAAGGATGTCCACTCTTGCCCCTTTTATTCAACATAGTTTTGGAAGTCCTAGCCATGGCAATCAGAGAAGAAAAAGAAATAAAAGGAATACAAATTGGAAAAGAAGTAAAACTCTCACTGTTTGCAGATGACAGGATAGTATACACAGATAATCCTAAAGATGCTACCAGAAAACTACTAGAACTCATCAATGAATTCGGTAAAGTGGCAGGATACAAAATTAATACGCAGAAATCTGTTGCATTTCTATACGCTAGCAATGAAAGATCAGAAAGAGAAATTAAGGAAACAATCCCATTTACCTTAGCATCAAAAAGAATGAAATACCTAGGAATAAACCTACCTAAGGAGGCAGAAGACCTGTACTCTGAAAACTGTAAGGTGCTGATGAAAGAAACTGAAGATGATACAAACAGATGGAGAGATATCCCATATTCTTGGATTGGAAGAATCAACATTGTGAAAATGACTATACTACCCAAAGCAATCTACAGATTCAATGCAATCCCTATCAAACTACCAGTGGCATTTTTCACAGCACTAGAACAAAAAATTTCACAATTTGTATGGAAACACAAAAGACCCCAAATAGCCAAAGCAATCTTGAGAAAGAAAAATGGAGCTGGAGCAATCAGGCTCCCTGACTTCAGACTATACTACAAAGCTGTAGTCATCACAACAATATGGTACTGGCACAAAAACAGAAAGATAGATCAATAGAACAGGATAGAAAGTAACAGTGTGAACATGTTTTAGATTAATGAGAGTGAGCAGTCTCAACTATAAAACAACAAAAGTTACAACTCACAATAGGCTCAAATTACGAGATGTAATACTTTTAAACAGAATCCTCTTTGATATAGTTTCTTTCCTAATAATTTTCAGTCATTTCAAACTGTTTACTCAAGTATTTTCAGCCTCCAAATGAATGTGTTGGGCCACACAATCTCTGTGATCCCAACTGCGACCTTCTTAACTACTATTTTGGAGACACTACTATTGCCAGGCACTAAATGATATGTACAGAATTTGTGTATATCATGTATGTGTGTCTATTTGTACAGATACTATTTCCTCATAGAAAAGTTTATCACTTATAAAGTAGGGTTTATTACTCCCATTTAACAGATAAATAAGGTGCAAAGATGATTAACTTGCATAATGTCCTGTAGCTGTAATAATTAGAGATAATAATTAGAGAGAATCAACAGATTTAAGCCATTGTGTCTGACTGACCATGGTACCGCTTCCCCGTATATATCTCGGTACAGCTGTCAGGGGTTGAATTAGCCGCCTCTGAGCTTAAGTGGCTACCATTTTAGGTCCAGTATTTGCTGGACATATTTTTTCCTCCCCAGCCACAGGGATAGTGTGTAAAAATGCACACAGCATTCATGAGTTCCAGACCATGTTCAAGGTGCTCTGATTGGCTTCAGGCCTGACATACCACAGCACATCCCCAAAGCCCTGTGCACTTGGAGGGCAGGACTGTGTCTCAGCCAGCGCTGTTTCCTTCAGAGTCCCTAGCACTAAGCTGTGATGTGGTAAGCGCTTGAT
This sequence comes from Lagenorhynchus albirostris, assembly GCF_949774975.1. NCBI lineage: Eukaryota > Metazoa > Chordata > Mammalia > Artiodactyla > Delphinidae > Lagenorhynchus > Lagenorhynchus albirostris. The sequence continues at coordinate 50,370,040 of NC_083101.1, read as the reverse complement.
AGATCTTGGTGTAATTTACATGTTGCAGGTCCAGGGAAGCAGATGTTCATCATTGCAAAAGAATCAATTCCAGACCTAATGCCCTCCCATTTCTACCTGCATGTTTTCCGGGCACAAGTCATTGGAAGAAAGAATGAACTTGTTCGCAATCATGAGGCGCCATTATAAATTGATGGGAAAACTTAGTCTTACATCTGCTTTCTTTTTTTCTCCCCCAGTAAGTGAAAATGGTGACCACCCAAGCAGATGGATGAGGCAGGAACACGGTTGTGGGAGAGAAGTTTCTCCACTCCACAATTTCCCAAAGGAAACTGGGCTGAGCCCCACTACACACAGAGTCATAATCAACTGGACTTGGAGTCTGCGAGATGTCAGGGGAGCCTCGGCCGAGAGGCTGATCGGCAGATGTGATGTGAAAAATACCACACTCTTCTGTCATTTGCTGTTGCTTGCTGAACTGTGAAGAACTGCATGAACTCTATTTAAGCTGCTTTCTATACCATTGCCAATCACCTTTTTGGACTTGGAAGTGCTATTTTACTATTGACACTTGCATTGTTTCATTTTGCATGCATCCAGTGATTATCCATAAGCAACATATGTAATCTGCTTATATATTTTTTAAAAATCTATCCATGCAAAATGGTAACGTCTGAATTATGCTCTTTTTCAAAGTTATAATCAGCCCATGTCATTAAAAGTTTAAATTGGTTTCATATAAAGATCAGTGTAATAGGTCTGCATATACTTTATAGAAAATTAGCTTCTATAAAGATTTTTTCACTGTTTACTAGTGAAATGAGAAAAGCAAAGCTATTTATAAAAGGCCTTATGTCGTGTACATACATTGTCTTTGAAATATTTGTGATTTAGTTTATTGCTTGTAAAAGAGATTATATAATTTATTTAGTAAATACTATTGTAAACTATAGTTTTATTGAGAGAAATAAAATATTTTGTTCTCAATTGTGGTATTATATTAATTCAGGTGGTTTATGGTCTTTACATTTCTTTTCTTTGTTAATAAAAAAGAAGTAACTTAGATACCCATCATTTTTACATATTCTGGAATCCTAAATAAACTGACTCGTGATTGATGAAAATGGAGAGAAAATTACCCGGGCCCTGAGAAAAGACTCAATAGCAGATTCTGCTCAACTTGTTCAAGAGACTTTCCCAAATGTCCTGGTGTGTTAGTCAGCTTTCATTATGTTATGTTGTGGTGACAAACAATCCCCAAATCTCTGGATTGGGATCCAGAGCAACCCCTGTCCAGGACATGCCACTTTTACGGCAGAAGAAAAAATGTGATAGCGGAACCATGGGAGCTCGTAAAGCTTCTGCTTAAACATGGTTCACAGAACTCACAATCCACTGGCCAAAGCAAATGACATTGACAAGTCTGTCGTCAAAGTGTTGGGAAGTGTACTTTTCACATAGGAATAGACTCAGCAGAGAGGGGCAATGAATATTTAAGCAGTTAATACATCTATAGTATCACATGAGTGTCCCAAGCAGCAGAAGGTTAAGAGGTTGCATAATCATACACTGCAGAAAAAATCATTAGAAAACAAAAAGACATTCCTGATGAGTAAGATGCTCAGTGTAAAATACTTCAAGTTAAAGCAAGCTGGTTCTCATAAACAAACATAATATTAGCTTTTGTAAATACAGCTTGGAGCCATGGTGACTCAGTATAAGTATTCATTTCATCTGCAGAGTTGGTGCTGGGAATTTATCCTGGGTTGGGCTGTCAATGGGAAATTTTACTGAAGTGGATCGTGGAGGATTCTTTGCCTCTCTCTGCCTGGTATCCATATGTGCTAGCAGATGCCCAATCTTACTATAGGGGTTTGCTTAACTGCAATCCTGCTCTTCCCCATCCCATTTGTATCCATTTATCTAAGCAGGGGTCCTTAAGCCCAGGACCCATTGATTCTTAGGAGGGTCACAGATGGATATTAATAGGGCCATGAAATAATATACACAAGTTGGGTATGCCTTTGTGTATATGGGGGCTTTTTTCATGAAGAGAAAGACAATAATTTCCATCAAATTCACAGTGGCTTTGACCCAAGAACTGTTGAGAACCACTATTTTAAGGTTTAACTCAAATGCTATTTCAATGCCATGAAGCTGTCCATGATGCCCAATCCTGTCTCCCCACCACGACCATCACCCTTGGCCAGTCTGTGGTCAACTCACCTGTCTCAGAAAACCTCAACACTTTGTACCTTCTTTTAAAAATTGAGGTATAATTTACATATAATAGAGTGCACAACTATTAATTGTATGGTGCAATGATGTTTTACATATATACACACACACTTGTAAGCAGCACCTAGAACAAGAGAGAGAATATTTCCAGCTAACCTACAGGTTCTTTCATGCCCCCTCCCCATCAACACCTTTGGTAGGATTGATGCCTTCCCATCAATGCCCCAGAGGTAACCATTATTATTATTTCTATCATCATGGATTAGTTTTGCCAGTTCTTGAACTTCATATAGAGTAATAGAGTATGTCCTCTTTTTCTAGCTTTTTGGTGTTATTGTTGTTCAACACTGTATGAGAACCATTCATTTCATTGTATACAGTGAAAGCTAATTCTTTTTCATTGCTGAGTAGTATTCTGCCATACGATTATCCCACAATTTTCTACTCTATTGCTGACTGACATTTCGGTAGCTTCCAATTTGGGGCCATAAGCATGCGCACTGAAAGATAAACAATGAGTCCCTAGACCTCTTCCTCCACACAGTTCCTAGATGCATACAGCTTGACTTCTAGCACCCATACTGGGTGTGGAAGAATTTTCTCTGAAAAAACTATCACTACCAGGAAGCAGATGACCATATGCTAATTTGCCTAAGATAGTCTGAGTTTATGCCGGACACTCAGGCATAATAACAGTATATACTTTCACTCTCAAAAATGTTCCACTTTTACCACAAATTATATAGTTACCTTACCAAGGGGGAAAGCTTAAAGGTAATAACACTGGAGATTTCCCTAACAACTGACTCAGCCAAGGCACCCTACAGTGAAGTTCCACTACACCCCCCACAGCCAGTGCTCACTCACATTTTAGTCCCCACTCAACGCACAGCCAACCAAATATCACAAGACATCTAAGGATATTCTCTAAACTGAGACTGAAATATACAAACAGAAAACTGCCGCTGGGGTAAACAAGGACTGCAAGAAGTAAACTTCAGAACAAAAATTACCATACATCTTCAAAGATAATAAATTATACAGCATCCATGAAGAATGATCAGGATGCTGTGACAAAAATGAACATTCTTACAGATGGCCAAAAAGCACATCAAAAGATGCTCAACATTACTAATCATTAGAGAAATGCAAATCAAAACTGCAATGAGCTATCACCTCACACAGGGCAGAATGGCCATCATCAAAAAAATCTACAGGGCTTCCCTGGTGGTACAGTGGTTAAGAATCCTCCTGCCAATGCAGGGGACACAGGATCAAGCCATGGTCTGGGAAGATCCCACATGCCACAGAGCAACTAAGCCCGTGCACCACAACTACTGAGCCTGCGCTCTAGAGCCCGCGAGCCACAACTACTGAAGCCCGTGTGCCTAGAGACCGTGCTCTGCAACAAGAGAAGCCACCGCAATGAGAAGCCTGTGCACCGCAACAAAGAGTAGCCCACGCTCACCGCAACTAGAGAAAGCCCACGCGCAGCAGCAAAGACCCAACGCAGCCAAAAATAATTAAATAAAATTTTTTTAAATACTTAAAAAAAAATTTTTTTTTAATCTACAAACAAGAAATGCTGGAGAGGGTGTGGAGAAAAGGGAGCCCTCCTACACTGTTGGTGGGAATGTAAATTGGTACAGCCACTGTGGAGAACAGTATGGAGGTTCCTTTAAAAACTAAAAATAGAACTACCATATGTTCCTGCAGTCCCACCCCTCAGCATATACCTGAAGAAAATCATAATTTGAAAAGATATATGCACCCCAATGTTCACCGCAGCACTATTTACAATAGCCAGGACATGGAAGCAACCTAAATGTTCACTGACAGAGGAATGGATAAAGATGTGGTATATATATACAATAGAATATTACTTATCCATAAAAAAGAACAAAATGATGCCATTTGCAGCAACATGAATGGACCTAGAGATTGTCAGACTGGGTGAAGTCAGTCAGACAGAGAAAGACAAATATCATCTGATATCGCTTATATGTGGAATCTAAAAAAAGGTTACAAGTGAACTTATTTACAAAACAGAAATAGAGTCACAGATGTAGCAAACAAACTTACAATTAACAGTGGGTAAGTGGGGGGAGGGATAAGTTGGGAAATTGGGATTGACATATACACACTACTATACATAAAATAGATAACTAATAAGGACCTACTTTATAGCACAGGAAACTCTACTCAATACTCTGTAACGGCTTATATGGGAAAAGAATCTAAACAAGACTGGCTATCCTTTACATCATGTTGGAGTTAGTATTTTTGAAAACTTTGGGGACAAGAATGTGGAGGTGACACACATCAAGTTAGAAAATGAAAAAAAGGAACACAGATGACCAATTCTTCCTCTCCCCATTTCTAACCTTAGAAGAACCCATACTAATTTTTTATGTGCTAGCTTCTTTACATACAGTATATCATTTAATAGGCACAGTGGTCTTGAGCAAACATAATAACCTGTATTATATGTAAATAATAGAATGTATAAAGCACCTCAAAAATTTTGTAATTAAAAAAATTAAAAATTGGTTATGTGTATATGTATGGCTGATTCACTTTCCTGTACACCTGAAACTAACAAACACAACATTGTAAATCAACTATACTCCAATAAAAATTTTAATAGATAAATAAATAAATACAGGGAGTCTAGCCAACCTTAAGAGCCCACACTTCTAACTACTATACTATATAACCTTGTATATGTAGCAACCTACATATGTATATAACCTATATATGTTATATAACCTCATATATGAAGGTTCTATGCAGACAAAATGATCACTGTGACAAAGGGAGAGATTTATGCAGGGAAAACGTAGAAAACAAAAAAAGATAGTTGCACTTTATGTAAGAACTTAGAGCTGCATGTGTTAAATGAGAATAAGAAAGTATGAAAACAGTAGGTGTTAAATAAAATTACAAGATTACATATTGAACTGATACATCTTGGCATGTTAATAAACCCATGGAAAAAGATCTAGGATTAACTAGGATTAGTGTAGCAGTTAAGAAAAATGAGATAGCATACCCAAATTTTTGCATAAGTAGATGTGGAATTAAATGCAAAAATAATCAGTAAGAATAGCATCTATGCATTGAAAACACATTCAAGGACATGTGTTATGCTTCACCAAACAAAACAAGGCATTTCCGTAATGTAAGCATCACAGAGGCATTTATTTAGTCTGTTAGTAAATACTTAGTAACTAGGGATATCAATACTTATAGAATTTTCTTTTAATTTGTTTTATTTAAGTTAATTTTCTTATACATGAAACAAAAATTAAATTGTAACATTCAAAATTTTTGTGCAGTGCATTTGCATTGCTAAATTTTATGGATCAAAATATTCCAGAAATCATACAAATTTAACTTTCTGTTTCCAGTTTTATAACAAAGAAAATGATAATTTATAATATTCATTGTTTGGGGCAGACAGATAATGATTTCAATATATATTTTAGTTTTTGAGTGATTATATAAATATATGGAAAAAGAATGAACATTCTGAAAACATAAAAGAGCTCTTGGAAATTAAAAGCATGATGGCAGAAATTAGGATCTAACTGAGAGAGTAGTTAGGAGATAAGATTCAAGATACATCCCAAAAAGATTAAAAATAGGTGAAATGAAATAAGAAAACTTGAAGACCATTCCACTAGAACCAACATCCAAATAATAGGACTTCCAGAAAGAGAAAATAGAGACAATGGATGTAAGAAAAGCCTCAAACAAATGTCAGGAAAATTTCCCAGAGCTAAAGGATGTGAGTTTCCAGATTGAAAGAGACTCTAAGCACCCAGAACAATGGATGAAAATGAACCTTACCATGCAATTTCAGACCACCAAGGATGATGACAAGATTCTACAATCTTTCAGAGTAAAATTAATTTTATATAAAGGCTCAAGGCTCAAAATTGTATCAAATTTCTCAACAGCATACGGTAGCTAGAAACCAATGGAACTATGCCTTCAAAATTCTGAGAGAAAGGTATTGCTAACCTATAATTCTATACCCTGTGTATTAGTCAGTGTTCTCTAGAGAAATAGAATAGTAGAGACATAGACATGGATAACAGATTTATTTTAAGAAATTGGCTCAGACAACTGTGGGGAAAGACAATTCTGAATTTCACAGGGCAGGTTGTCAGGCTGGAAACTCAGGCATGGGTTAATAGAGCAATCCTGAGGCAGAATTTCTTCTTTTCAAGGACACTTCAGTTTTTGCTATAAGGCCTTCACTTGATTGGATCAGGCCCCCACATGTTATTGAGGGTAATCTCCTTTACTTAGTCAACTGATTAAAGATCTCAATTACATCTATAAAATATTTTCACAGCAATACCTAATTAGTTTTTGATTAAATAACTGGGTGCTCTACCCTAGCCAAGTTGATACATAAAATTAATGATCACACCCTGGAAAACCAATTAAAAGTGAGGGTAGAATAAAATTATCTATGAAAAATTCATTTCCATCTTCCCTTTATCTAGAAACTCCCCAAAGATGCGTTTAACCAAAATGAGATAGTAAATCAAGAAAAAGAAAGCCATGAAATAGAAGGCCATTGGATCCAGAAATCAAGAGATCCAACCCAAGAGGAAGGAATCCCCAGGGTGAACATAAAGGGAAATCCCAACATGGCAACAATGGAGGAGATCTATAAATAAATCACTCCAGATTGGAGTAGGTCAGATGGCTCTAGACACAACTTCTCCAAGAAGGTAAAGATAACCAAAAGACTTATAAAGTAAGGACAGAAAATTAACTCTAGGTATACTGTATCTGAGCCTGGAGCAGGGGGCAAAGGGGTAGGGGTGGGGAAGGTTATTAACAGAAAAAAAAAAAACTGGTGAAATCTGAATAAAGTCTGAAATTTAGTTAATAGTACTGTACAAAAGACAACACTGAGTTTGGAAAAATAATATTAGCATCTTATGTAAGTATGACTCAAGAGAAACTGGGTAAATGGTATATAGAAACTCTGTTCTAGGGAATGCCCTGGTAGTCCAGTGGTTAGGACTCGGTGTTTTCACTGCCACGGCCTGGGTTTGATCCCTGGTTGGAGAACTAAGATCCCACAAGCCATATGTGGTGCTGGGAAAACTGGACAGCTACATGTAAAAGAATGAAATTAGAACACTCCCTAACACTATACACAATAGTAAACTCAAAATGGATTAAAGACCTAAATGTAAGACCAGACACTATAAAACTCTTAGAGGAAAACATAGGAAGAACACTCTTTGACATAAACCACAGCAAGATCCTTTTTGATCCACCTCCTAGAGAAATGGAAATAAAAGCACAAATAAACAAATGGGATCTAATGAAACTTAAAAGTTTTTGCACAGCAAAGGAAACCATAAACAAGACGAAAAGACAACCCTCAGCATGGGAGAAAATATTGGCAAACGAATCAACAGACAAAGGATTAATCTCCAAAATATATAAACAGCTCATGCAGCTCAATATCAAAAAATCAAACAACCCAATCCAAAAATGGGCAGAAGACCTAAATAGACCTTTCTCCAAAGAAGACATACAGATGGCCAAGAGGCACATGAAAAGATGCTCAACATCACTAACTACTAGAGAAATGAAAATCAAAACTACAATGAGGTATCACCTCACACTGGTTAGACAGGGCATCATCAGAAAATATATAAACAATAAATGCTGGAGAGGGTGTGGAGAAAAGGGAACCCTCTTGCACTGTTGGTGGGAATGCAGATTGATACAGCCACTATGGAGAACAGTATGGAAGTTCCTTAAAAAACTAAAAATAGAATTACCATACGACCCAGCAATCCCACTACTGGGCATATACCCAGAGAAAACCATAATTCAAAAAGACACATTCACCCCAATATTCATTGCAGCAGTATTTACAATAGCCAGGTCATGGAAGCAACCTAAATGTCCATTGACAGATGAATGGATAAAGATGTGGAATATATATACAATGGAATATTACTCGGCGATAAAAAGGAACAAAATTAGGTCATTTGTAGAGACGTGGATGGACCTAGAGACTGGCATACAGAGTGAAGCAAGTCAGAAAGAGAAAAACAAATATCGTTTATTAACGCATATATGTGGAAGTGGTACAGATGAACCAGTTTGCAAGGAAGAAATAGACACACAGATGTAGAGAACAAATGTATGGACACCAAGGTAGGGGAAGGGGGAGTAGGATGAATTGGGAGATTGGGATTGACATATATACACTAGTATGTATAAAATAGATAACTAATGAGAACCTGCTGTATAGCACAGGGAACTCTACTTCATTTTGCTGTACAGTAGAAACTAACACAACATTGTAAAACAACTATGCCCCAATTAAGAAAAAGAAGAAGAAGAAAAAGAAAGAAACTCTGTTCTGTCTTTGCAAATTTTCTGTAAATCTGATATTATTTTCAAAGAAGTTTATTAAAACTGAAAAAGAAATGAGCAAGAGATTTAAACAGACACTTCGAAGAAAATATATGATTGGCAAATAAGAACAAGAAAAGATGCTCAACATCATCAGTCATTAGGGAAATGAAAATTAAAACTATAATGACATGCTACTACACATATATTAAGATGGCTAAATTTTTGTAATTGACAATACCAAGTGTTGATGAGAATGCAAGGCAATTCTAACTGCCATACTTTGCTGTTGGGAATGCAAAATGGTACAGCCACTAGGGAAAAATGTGTCAGTTTCTAATAAAGTTAAACATACCCTTCTCATATGACTCAGCAATTCAACTCCTGGTATTTACCTTAGAAAATTGAAAACTTACGTTTGCATAAACATTTGTACATGGATGCTCATAACAGCTTTATTAACAATCACCAAAAACTGAAAACAACCCAAATGTCCCACAATGGGTGAATGGATAAACAAACTGTGGCTCATTCACACAATGAAATGATACACAGCAATAGAAAAGAAAAGAACTATTGACACACTCAAAAATATGGATGAATCTAAAAGGCATTATGCTGAGTGAAAGAAGCTAGACTCTACAGGTCACTTACTGTATGAATTCATTTATATGACATTCTAGAAAAGGCAAAATGATGGGGTTAGAGAACAGGTCAGTGATTGCCGACTAAAATAGGGGAAGCATGAGGCAATTTGGGGGGCAAAAGAACTGTCCTCTATCTTGATTATGGTTGTGGTTACACAAAATTACATATGTGTTAAATCTCATAGAATTGTTCACGAAAAGAAAAAATTAAATTTTACTGTATGTAATTTTTTAACCAGTTAATTTTAAAACATACGTAAAATAGACTATTAAAACTCTTAGATGGCAGAAACTAACACACCATTGTAAAGCAATTATACCCCAATAAAGATGTTAAAAAACAAAACAAACAAAAAAAAACTCTTAGATGTTTTATATAAGTCTCATGGTAACCACAAAGCAAAAACCTACAGTAGATACACAAATAATAAAGAGAAAGGAATCTAAATATACCACTTAGAAAATCATTAAATCACAAAAGAAGAGAGCAAAAGAAAGAAACAAAGGAAATATAAAACAGCCAGAAAACAATTTTTAAATGGCAATAAGTCTGTATCTATCAACAGTTACTTTAAATGTAAATGACCTAATTTCTCCAGTCAAAAGAGGTAGTATGGTTGAATGGATTAAAAAATGATAATAGGGCCCAACTATATGCTGCCTTTAAGAGACTCACTTCAACTCTAAGGATACACAGACTGAAAGTGAAAGATGAAAAGAAAAATATTCCATGCAAATGGAAACTGAAAGAAAGCTGGGGTAGCTATACTTATATCAGAAAAAAACATAGACTTTAAGATAAAGATTGTAATAAGAGACAAAGAAGGTTATCATGTGATGATAAAGGAGTCAATCCAACAAGAGGATACAACATTTGTAACTATTTATGCACCCAACATAGGACTACCTAAATATATAAAGTAAATATTAACACATTATTGACTGGGGGATTTTTGCAGAAATAAACACCTGTGGCCGTAATACATCTCCAGCAAAAATGTGTTAACAGACCTAAAGGGAGAAATAGACAGCAATACAATAATAGAAGAGCACTTCAACACCTCACTTTTATCGATGGGTAGATCATAAAGACAGAAAATCTATAAAGAAACACTGGACTTAAACTACATATAAGACCAGACAGACTTGACATTTTCAGATCATTCTATCCAAAAGCAGCAGAATACACATTTTTCTCAAGTGTACAGGGAACATTCTCCAAGATATGTCATATGTTAGGCCACAAAACAAGTCAATAATTTTAAGAAGATTGAAAAAAGTCATGCATCTTTCCTGACCACAATGGTATGAAAATAGAAAGCAATGACAAGAAGAAAACTAGAAAATTCTCAAATACATGGAGATTAAACAACATGCTCCTGAACAACAAATGGGTCAAAGAAGAAATGAAGAGAAATCAAAAAAATATCTAGAGACAAATGAAAATGGAAATACAACATATCAAATCTTATGGCATGCAGCAAAAGTGGTTCTAAGAGAGAAATTCATAGTGATAAATGCCTACATTAAGAAACTAGAAAGGGCTTCCCTGGTGGCTCAGTGGTGGAGAATCTGCCTGCCAGTGCAGGGGACACGGGTTTGAGCCCTGGTCTGGGAAGATCCCACATGCCGCGGAGCAACTAGGCCCATGAGCCACAACTACTGAGCCTGCGCGTCTGGAGCCTGTGCTCCACAACTAGAGAGGCCACGATAGTGAGAGGTCCACGTACCGCGATGAAGAGTGCCCCCGCCTTGCCGCAACTAGAGAATGCCCTCACACAGAAACAAAGACCCAACACAGCCAAAAATAATTAATTAATTAATTAATTTTAAAAAGAAACAAGAAAGAGGGACTTCCCTGGTTGCACAGCGGTTAAGAATCCGCCTGTCAATGCAGGGGACATGGGTTCAAGCCCTGGTCCAGGAAGATCCCACAGGCTGCAGAGCAACTAAGCCTGTGCACCACAACTACTGAGCCTGCACTCTAGAGCCCGTGAGCCACAACTACTGAGCCTATGTGCCACAACTACTGAAGCCTGTGAACCTACAGCCCATGCTCTGCAACAAGAGAAGCCACCGCAATGAGAAGCCTGCACACTGCAACGAAGAGTAGCCTCCACTTAGTGCAACTACAGAAAGCCCGTGAGCAGCAATGAAGACCCAGCACAGCCAAAAATAAATAGAAAAATAAATAAATTTATTTTAAACAAAAGAAACAAGAAAGACCTTAAACAACCTAACTATACATCTTAAGGAACTAGAAAATTAAAAACTAAGCCCAAGTTAGTAGTAGGAAGGCAATAACAAAGATCAGGGGGAAAAAATGAATGAAATAGAGACAAGGAAGACAATAGAAAAGAAAGCTGGTTTTCTGAAACAATAAACAAAGTAGACAAACCTTTAGTTCAACTTTCCAAGAAAAAAGAGGAGTCAAAAAAATAGATAAAATAGGAAATGAAAGGTATTACAACTGATACCACAGAAACACAAAGGATCATAAGAGACTAGTATGAACAACTGTATGCCGACAAATTCGACAACCTAGAAGAAATGGATAAATTGCTAGAAACCTACAACCTACCAAGACTGAATCATTAAGAAATAGAAAATATGAACAGACCAATTACTAAGGAGATTCAATCAGTATCCAAAAATTGCCCAACAAAAGTCCAGGCTTTCATTCGCTGGCTTCACTGGTGAATTTGACCAAACACTTAAAGAATTGATACCAATCCTTCCCAAACTTCCCAAATGTTAGCAAGGATGTGAAGAAAAGGGAACCCTTGAACACTGTTGGTGGGAATGTAAATTGGTGCAGCCACTATGGAAAACAGTATGGAGGTTCCTCAGAAAATGAAAAATAGAATTACCATATGATCCAGCAATTCCAATCCCGGTTATATATTCAGAAAAATCAAAAACACTAATTCAAAAATATACATACACCCCAATGTTCATAGAAGCATTATTTACAATAGCCAAGACATGGAAGCAACCCAAGTGCACATCAACATATGATTAGATTAAGAAGATGTGAGACATAAGATAGATAGATAGACATAGATATAGATATATATCATGAAAAAGAATGAAATACTGCCATTTGTAGTAACATGGATGGACCCAAAGATTATGCTTAGTCAAATAAGTCATACAGAAAAAGACAAATACCATATGATATCATTTATATGTGGAATCTAAAAAATAATACAAATGAATGTATATACAAAACAGAAACAGAGTCACAGACATAGAAAACAAACTTGTGGTTACCAAAGGGGAGAAGGAAGTGGGGAGGGACAAATTACACATACGGGATAAACAGATACAAACTACTATATATAAAATAGATAAGCAACAAGGATTTACTGTATAGCACAGGAAACTATACCCATTATCTGTGTTACCTATAATGGAATATAATCTGATAAATATTGAATCACTATGCTGTACACCTGAAACACTGTATTTTAAAGCAACTATACTTCAATTTTAAAAAATCAAAAAAAGAAAAAAATCAAAGACAATGAAAGAATTCTGAAGAGGAGTTACATACAAGGGAAGTCCTGTAAGATTATTGGCAAATTTCTCCACAAAAGCTTTTTAGACCAGGAGATAATGGGATGATATATTCAAAATACTGAAGAAAAAAACTGTGAACAAAAAAATCTATACCTAGTAAAACTGTCCTTCAGAAATAAAGGAGAGATAAAGACTTTCCCAAACAAACAAAAGCTGAGGGAGTTTATCCTCATTATACCTGTCTTATAAGAAATGCTAAAAGGGAGTCCTTTGAGTGGAAATAAAAGGACTTTAACAACATAAAAATTTAAGAAGGCAACCTAAAACTCACTGGTATGGTAAATATATAGTCAAAGTTAGATTCTATAATATTGTATGGTGATGTGTAATTCACTTACTACTCTAATTTAAAAGTTAAAAAAAATGTAAAAACCAACAAGGACCTACTGTATAGCACAGGGAACTCTGCTCAATATTATGGAGCAATCTAAATGGAAAAAGAATTTGAAAAAGAATAGATACATGGGGCTTCCCTAGTGGCGCAGTGGTTGAGAGTCCTCCTGCCGATGCAGGGGACACGGGTTCGTGCCCCTCTCCAGGAAGATCCCACATGCCACGGAGCCACTGGGCCCGTGAGCCATGGCCGCTGAGCCTGTGCGTCCGGAGCCTGTGCTCCGCAACGGGAGAGGCCACAACAGTGAGAGGCCTGTGTACCACAAAAAAACAAACAAACAAACAAACAAAAAAAGGATACATGTATATGTATAACTGAATCACTTTGCTGTACACCTGAAACTCTCACAAGATTGTTAATCAACTATACTCCAATATAAAATAAAAAGTTTAAAAAAAATGTAAAAATAACCATAGCTACAACAGTCTGTAGTTAGTGATATAATAGAAAACAATATGATCATTAATGATCTAAAATGTGATGGGGAGGAGAAGTAAAATTGGAAAGTTAAGGAACTCTATTGAAGTTAAGTTTTTATCAGTTTAAAACAGGATGTTAGGGCTTCCCTGGTGGTGCAGTGGTTAAGAATCTGCCTGCCAATGCAGGGGACACAGGTCCGATCCCTGCTCTGGTGCGTGGACTTCTCATTGCAGTGGCTTCTCTTGTTGTGGAGCACAGGTTCTAGGTACATGGGCTTCAGTAGTTGTGGCATGCAAGCTCAGTAGTTGTGGCTCACTGGCTCTAGAGTGCAGGCTCAGTAGTTGTGGCACACGGGCTTAGATGCTCCGCGGCATGTGGGATCTTCCCAGACCAGGTCCAGATGGCTTCAGTGGTGTATTTTACCAACATTTAAGGAACTGATGCCAATACTTTTCAAACTCTCCCCCCAAAATCAAAGAGGTGGAAATACTCCCAAACTCATTTTATGAGGTCAACATCACCCTGATACCAAAGCCAGGAAAGGACACTACCAGAAAAGAAAACTATAGGCCAATATCCCTGGTGAATATAGATGCAAATATTCTCAGCAAACTACTAGCAAACTGAATTCAGCAACGTATTAAAAGGATAATACACAATGATCAAGAGGGATTTACCCCTGGGATTGAAAGATTGTTCAACATACACAAAATCAGTGAGATAAATCACCATAATAGAATGAAAGAAACAAATCATATGATCATCTGAATAGACAGAGAAAATGCATTTCACAAAATTCTAAACCTTTCATGATAAAAATTCTTGACAAATTAGGTATAGAAGAAATAGACTTCAATATAATAAAGACCATATATGACAAGGCCACAGCTAACATCATACTTGACAGGGAAAGGTTAAAAGCTTTTCCTCTACATCAGGAATAGGACAAGGGTGCCCACTCTAACCACTCCTATTCAACATGGTACTGAAAGTCCTGTCCAGAGCAGTCAGGCAAGAAATAGAAATAAAAGGCATCAGAATTCACAAGGAAGAAGTAAAACTGTCTCTGTTTGCAGGTGACATGATTTTATATATAGAAAATCCTAATTATTACACCAAAAAAAAAAAAACTGTTAGATCTAACCTACAAATTCAGTGAAGTTACAGGATACAAAACTAACCTACAAAAATTAGTAGCATTTCCATGCACTAATCACAAATTATCTTAAAAGGAAATTTTTTAATGATCCCATTTACAATAGCATCAAACAGAATAAAATAGAGGCCCATCCAGCTGGTAACAGAATTCAGGTCACAGTGATTAGTTACGATAACAGGAGGAAAACCAAAGGTCAGGCAGTTCATTTCTGAAGAGACCAGAGCCCACAGCTAACCCCAGATGTTGAGCATGAGGTGGGGGCAGAGACAGCCCTTCTGACCAGCTGCAAAATAATCTCTGAAAAAGCTGGGTTCAAGATGGCAGGGTAGAAGGACATGCTCTCACTCCCTCTTTTGAGAACACCGGAATCAAAACTGCTGAACAATCATCGACAGGAAGACACTGGAACTCACCAAAAAAGATACCCCACATGCAAAGACAAAGGAGAAGCTACAATGAGATGGTAGGAGGGGGCACTATCAAAATAAAATCAAATCCCATAGCTGCTGGGTGGGTGACTCACAAACTGGAGAACACTTATACCACAGAAGTCCACCCACTGGAGTGAAGGTTCTGAGCCACACGTCAGGCTTCCCAACCTGGGGGTCTGGCAACGGGAGGAGGAATTCCTAGAGAATCAGACTTTGAAGGCTAGCGGGATTTGATTGCAGGACTTCAGCAGGACTGGGGGAAACAGAGATTCCACTTTTGGAGGGCACACACAAAATAGTGTGAGCATTGGGACTCAGGGGAAGGAGCAGTGACCCCATAGGAGACTGAACCAGGCCTACCTGCTAGTGTTGGAGGGTCACCTGCAGAGGTGGGGGGCAGCTGCGGCTCACCAAGGGACAAGAACACTGGCAGCAGAAGTTCTGGGAAGTACTCCTTGGCGTCAGCCCCCCCCAGAGTCCACCATTAGCCCCACCAAAGAGCCCGGGTAGGCTCCAGTATTGGGTTGCCTCAGGCCAAACAACCAACAGGGAGGGAACCCAGCCCCACCCATCAGCAGACAAGTGGATTAAAGTTTTACTGAGCTCTGCCCACCAGAGCAACAGCCAGTTCTACCCACCACCAGTCCCTCCCATCAGGAAACTTGCACAAGCCTATTAAATAGCCTCATCCAGCAGAGGGCAGACAGCAGAAGCAAGAAGAACTACAATCCTGCAGCCTGTGGAACAAAAACCACATTCACAGAAAGATAGACAAGATGAAAAGGCAGAGGGCTATGTACCAGATGAAGGAACAAGATAAAACCTCAGAAAAACAACTAAATGAAATGGAGATAGGCAACCTTCCAGAAAAAGAATTCAGAATAATGGTAGTGAAGATGATCCAGGACCTTGGAAAAAGAATGGAGGCAAAGCTCGAGAAGATGCAAGAAATGTTTAACAAAGACCTAGAAGAATTAAAGAAGAAATAGAGATGAACAATACAATAACTGAAATGAAAAAAACATTAGAAGGAATCAATAGCAGAATAACTGAGGCAGAAGAACGGATAAGTGACCTGGAAGACAGAATGGTGGAATTCACTGCTGTGGAACAGAATAAAGAAAAAAGAAGGAAAAGAAATTAAGACAGCATAAGAGACTTCTGGGACAACATTAAATGCAACAGTATTCGCATTATAGGGGTCGCAGAAGGAGAAGAGAGAGAGAAAGGACCCGAGAAAATATTTGAAGAGATTATAGTCGAAAAATTCCCGAACATGGGAAAAGAAATAGCCACCCAAGTCCAGGAAGTGCAGAGAGTTGATACAGAATAAACCCAAAGGGAAACATACCAAGAAACATAGTAATCAAATTGGCAAAAATTAAAGACAAAGAAAAATTATTGAAAGCAGCAAGGGAAAAATGACAAATAACATACAGGGGAACTCCCATAAAGATAATAGCTGATTTCTCAGCAAAAACTCTACAAGCCAGAAGGGAGTGGCATGATTTACTTAAAGTGATGAAAGGGAAGAACCTACAACCAAGATTAGTCTACCCAGTTAGGATCTCATTCAGATTCGATGGAGAAATCAACAGCTTTACAGACAAGCAAAAGCTAAGAGAATTCAGCACCACCAAACCACCTCTACAACAAAGGCTAAAGGAATTTCTTTAAGTGGGAAACATAATAGAAGAAAAGGACCTACAAAAACAAACCCAAAACAATTAAGAAAATGGTAATAGGAACATACATAACGATAATTACCTTAAATGTAAATGGATTAAATGCTCCAACCAAAAGACACAGGCTTGCTGGATGGATACAAAAACAAGGTGCATATATATGCTGTCTAAAAGAGACCCAC
This sequence comes from Lagenorhynchus albirostris, assembly GCF_949774975.1. NCBI lineage: Eukaryota > Metazoa > Chordata > Mammalia > Artiodactyla > Delphinidae > Lagenorhynchus > Lagenorhynchus albirostris. The sequence goes on along the minus strand of NC_083101.1, from coordinate 50,352,921 downwards.
CTCAGACCTAGGAACACATACAGACTGAAAGTGAGGGAATGGAAAAAGGTAGTCCATGCAAATGGAAATCAAAAGAAAGCTGGAGTAGCAATACTCGTATCAGATAAAATAGATTTTAAAATAAAGAACGAAAAAAATAATAATAAATAAATAAAATAAAGAATGTTACAAGAGACAAGGAAGGACACTACGTAATGATCAAGGGATCAATCCAAGAAGAAGATATAACAATTATAAATATATATGCACCCAACATAGGAGCACCTCAATACATAAGGCAACTGCTAACAGCTATAAAACAAGAAATTGAGAGTAACACAATAATAGTGGGGGACTTTAACAGCTCACTTACACCAACGGACAGATCATCCAAACAGAAAATTAATAAGGAAACACAGCTTTAAATGACATGGTAGACCAGATAGATTTAATTGTTATTTATAGGACATTCCATCCAAAAACAGCAGATTACACTTTTTTCTCAACTGCACTCAGAACATTCTCCAGGATAGATCACATCTTGGGTGACAAATCAAGCCTCAGTAAATTTAAGAAAACTGAAATCATATCAAGCATCTTTTCTGACCAAAACTCTATGAGATTAGAAATCAATTACAGGGAAAAAAACGTAAAAAACACAAACATATGGAGGCTAAACAATATGTTACTAAATAACGAAGAGATCACTGAAGAAATCAAAGAGGAAATCAAAAAAATACCTAGAGACAAATGACAATGAAAACACGATGACCCAAAACCTATGGGATGCAGCAAAAGGAGTTCTAAGAGGGAAGTTTATAGCTATACAAGCCTACCTCAAGAAACAAGAAAAATCTCAAATAAACAATCTAATCTTACACCTAAAGGAACTAGAGAAAGAAGAACAAATAAAACTCAAAGTTAGCAGAAGGAAAGAAATCATAAAGATCAGAGCAGAAAAAAATGAAATAGAAACAAAACAATAGCAAAGATCAATAAAACTAAAAGATGGTTCTTTTTTTTTTTTTTTTTTTTGCAGTACGCAGGCCTCTCACTGTTATAGCCTCTCCCATTGCGGAGCACAGGCTCCAGACGCGCAGGCTCAGTGGCCATGGCTCACGGGCCCAGCAGCTCCGTGGCATGTGGGATCTTCCTGGACCGGGGCACAAATCTGTGTCCCCTGCAATGGCAGGAGGACTCTCAACCACTGCGCCACCAGGGAAGCCCTAAAAGCTGGTTCTTTGAGAAGATAAACAAAATTGATAAACCATTATCCAGACTCATCAAGAAAAAGAGGGAGAGGACTCAAATCAATAAAGTTTGAAATGAAAAAGGAGAAGTTACAACAGACACCACAGAAATACAAAGCATACTAAGAGACTACTACAAGCAACTCTATGCCAATAAAATGGACAACCTGGAAGAAATGGACAAATTCTTAGAAAAGCACAACCTTCCAAGACTGAACCCAGAAGAAATAGAAAATATAAACAGACCAATCACAAGTAATGAAATTGAAACTATGATTAAAAATCTTCCAACAAACAAAAGCCCAGGATCAGATGGCTTCACAGGCGAATTCTATCAAACATTTAGAGAAGAGTTAAGACCGATCCTTCTCAATCTCTTCCAAAAAATTGCAGAGGAAGGAAAACTCCCAAACTCATTCTATGAGGCCACCATCACCCTGATACCAAAACCAGACAAAGATATTACAAAAAAAGAAAATTACATACCAATATCACTGATGAATATACATGCAAAAATCCTCAACAAAATACTAGCAAACAGAATCCAACAACACATGAAAAGGACCATTCACCATGATCAAGTGGGATTTATCCCAAAGATGCAAGGATTCTTCAATATACGCAAATCAATCAATGTGATACACCATATTAACAAATTGAAGAATAAAAATATATGATCATCTCAATAGATGCAGAAAAAGCTTTTGACAAAATTCAACACCCATTTATGATAAAAACTTTCCAGAAAGTGGGCATAGAGGGAACCTACTTCAACATAATAAAGGCCCTATACGACAAACCCACAGCAAACATCATTCTCAATGGTGAAAAACTAAAAGCATTTCCTCTAAGATCAGGAACAAGACAAGGATGTCCACTCTCACCACTATTATTCAACATAGTTTTGGAAGTCCTAGCCAAGGCAATCAGAGAAGAAAAAGAAATAAAAGGAATACAAATTGGAAAAGAAGAAGTAAAACTGTCACTGTTTGCAGATGACATGATATTATATACAGAGAATCCTAAAGATGCCACCAGAAAACTACTAGAGCTAATCAATGAATTTGGCAAAGTTGCAGGATACAAAATTAATGCACAGAAATCTCTTGCATTCCTATACACTAATGATGAAAAATCTGAAAGAGAAATTAAGGAAACACTCCCATTTACCACTGTAACAAAAAGAATAAAATACATAGGAATAAACCTACCTAGGGAGACGAAAGACCTGTATGCAGAAAACTATAAGACACTGATGAAAGAAATTAAAGACGATACAATCAGATGGAGAGATATACCATGTTCTTCGATTGGAAGAATCAATATTATGAAAATGATTATACTACCCAAAGCAATCTACAGATTCAATACAATCCCTATCAAATTACCAATGGCATTTTTTACAGAACTAGAACAAAAAATCTTAAAATTTGTATGGAGACACAAAAGACCCCGAATACCCAAAGTAGTCTTGAGGGAAAAAAACAGAGCTGGAGGAATCAGACTCCCTGACTTCAGACTATACTACAAAGCTACAGTAATCAAAACAATATGGTGCTGGCACAAAACCAGAAATATAGATCAATGGTACAGGATAGAAAGCCCAGAGATAAACCCACGCACCTATGGTCAACTAATCTATGACAAAGGAGGCAAGGGTATACAATGGAGAAAAGACAGCTTCTTTAATAAGTGATGCTGGGAAAACTGGACAGGTACATGTAAAAGAATAAAATTAGAACACTTCCTAACACCATACACAAAAATAAACTCAAAATGGATTAGAGACCTAAATGTAAGACTGGGCACTATAGAACTCTTAGAGGAAAACATAGGAAGAACACTCTTTGACATAAATCACAGCAAGATATTTTTTGATCCACCTCCTAGAATAATGGAAATAAAAACAAAAATAAACAAATGGGACCTAATGAAACTTCAAAGCTTTTGCACAGCAAAGGAAACCATAAACAAGACAAAAAGACAACCCTCAGAATGGGAGAAAATATTTGCAAATGAATCATCAGACAAAGGATTAATCTCCAAAATATATAAACAGCTCAGGCAGCTCAATATTAAAAAAACAGACAACCCAATACAAAAATGGGCAGAAGACCTAAATAGACTTTCTCCAAAGAAGACATACAGATGGCCAAGAAGCACATGCAAAGCTGCTCAACATCACTAATTATTAGAGACATGCAAATCATAACTACAATGAGGTATCACTTCACACCAGTTAGAATGGACATCATCAGAAAATCTACAAACAACAAATGCTGGAGAGGGTGTGGAGAAAAGGGAACCCTCTTGCACTGTTGGTGCAACATTCCCACTGTTGGGAATGTAAATTGATACAGCCACTACGGAGAATAGTATGGAGGTTCCTTAAAGAACTAAAAATAGAATTACCATACGACCGAGCAATCCCGCTACTGGTCATATACCCAGAGAAAACCATAATTCAAAAAGACACATGCACCCCAGTGTTCATTGCAGCACTATTTACAATATCCAGGTCATGGAAACAACCTAAATGCCCATCGACAGACGAATGGATAAAGAAGAAGTGGTACATATATACAGTGGAATATTACTCAGCTAAAAAGGAACAAACTTGGGTCATTGGTTGAGACGTGGATGCATCTAGAGACTGTCATACAGAGTGAAGTAAGTCAGAAAGAGAAAAACAAATATTGTATATTAACGCATATATATGGAACCTAGAAAATGGTAGTGATGAACCAGTTTGCAGAGCAGAAAGTGAGACAGAGAAGTAGGGAAAAAATGTATGTACATCAAGGGGGGAAAGAGGCAGGGGTGAGGGTTGTGGTGTGATGAATTGGGAGATTGGGATTGACATGTATATACTGATGTGTATAAAATGGATGACTAATAAGAAAATACAAATAAATTAAAAATAAACATAAAAAAAGAACCTGGGGCAGGACAGGAATAAAGATGCAGACGTAGAGAATGGACTTGAGGACACAGAGAGGGGGAAGGGTAAGCTGGGACAAAGTGAGAGAGTGGCATGGAGTTATATATACTACCAAATGTAAAATAGGTAGTGGGGAGAAGCCTCTTAGCATGTGGAGATCAGCTCAGTGCTTAGTGACCACCTAGAGGGGTGGGGTGGGGTGGGGAGAGGGAGATGCAAGAGGGAGGAGATATGGGGATATATAAATAAATAAATATTTAAAAAGAATAAAATACCTAGGAATAAATTGAACCAAGGAGGTAAAAGATCTCTACTCTGAAAACTACAAGACATTGATGAAAGAAATCAAAGGTGACTCAAATAAATGGAAAGGTATCCCATGTTCATGGATGGGAAGGGTTAATATAGTTAAAGTGTCCCTATTACCCAAATCCAAATGCAATCCCTATCAAGATTCCAATGGCATTTTTTTAAAGTGGAAAACACAATCCTAAAATTTATATGGAACCACAAAACCCTGAATAGCCAAAGCAATCCTGAGAAAGAAGAATAAAGCTGGAGGCATCATGCTTCCTGATTTCAAGCTATATTATAAAGCTGTAGTAATTAAAACAGTATGGTACTGGCATAAAAACAGACACATAGGCCAATGGAACAGAATCGAGAGCCCAGAAATAAACCCATGCATATATGTTCAACTTGGACAAAGGAGCCAAGAATACTCTTTGGAGAAAGACAGTCTCTTCAATAATTGGTGCTGAGAAAACTGGATATTCATGTGTAAAAGAATGAAACTAGACCCCTGTCTTACACCACTCAAGAAAAGCTAACTCAAAATGGATCAAAGACTTAAGTATAATACCATAAAACTCCAAGAAAAAAAAACAGGGAAGGGCTTCCCTGGTGGCGCAGTGGTTGAGAGTCCGCCTGCAGATGCAGGGGACGCGGGTTCGTGCCCCGGTCCGGGAAGATCCCACATGCCGCAGAGCGGCTGGGCCCGTGAGCCATGGCCGCTGAGCCTGCGTGTCCGGAGCCTGCGCTCCGCAACGGGAGAGGCCACAACAGTGAGAGGCCTGTGTACCGCAAAAAAAAAACCAAAAAAAACATATGATTCAACGACCCCACTTCTGGGCATATATCCAGAGGAAATGAATGCAGGGTATCAAGGAGATATATGAACTCCCATGTTTATTGCAGCATTATTCACAATAGCCAAGGTAAGGAAACAACCTAAGATCCATCGATAGATGAACGGATTAAGAAGATGTGGTACATATATACAACGGAATACTGTTCAGCCATGAGAAAGAAAGAAATCCTGCTATTAGTGACAATATGAATTTGCCTTGAGGACATTATGCTAACTGAAATAAGTCAGAGAAAGATAAACACTGTATGATAGCACTAGCATGCGGAATCTAAAAAAGTCTAACTTGTAAAAACAGAGCATAGAATGACGGCTACCAGAGGCTGGGGGTGGGGGGGATTGGGAAACAGTAGAGATGTTTAGATGCACAAACTTGCAACTAGTAGATAAATAAATCCTGGAGATCTAATGTGCAATATAGTGATTAAACATAAAGATATTGTATTGTAGATAAACTTGATAAGAGACTAGATCTTAAGTATACCCACCACAAAAAAATTGATAATTATGTGACATGATAAAGGTATTAGCTAATGTTACACTTATTACCATTGTATCAAGTCAACATGTTGTACACCTGAAATTTACATAATCTCAATTATATCTCAATTAAAACAGTAAAAATTAAAAGCTTCTGTACAGCAAAGGAAACCATTAATAAAATGAAAAGACATCCCACAGAATGGGAGAACATATTTGTAAATCATGTATCTGTTAAGAGATTAATATGGGGCTTCCCTGGTGGCGCAGTGGTTGGGAATCCGCCTGCTGATGCAGGGGACACGGGTTCGTGCCCCGGTCCGGGAAGATCCCACATGCCGCGGAGCGGCTGGGCCTGTGAGCCATGGCCGCTGAGCCTGTGCGTCCGGAGCCTGTGCTCTGCAGTGGGAGAGGCCACGACAGTGAGAGGCCCGCATACCGCAAAAGAAAAAAAAAAAGAGATTAATATGCAAAATACATAAGGAACTCATACAACTGAATAACCAAAACAATCTGATTTTAAAAATGGGCAGAGGAACTGAATAGTTATCTTCCAAAGGTATACAAAAGGCCATCAGGTACATGAAAAGTTGCTCAACATCATTAATCATCAGGAAAATGAAAATCAAAACTACAATGAGATACCACCTCATACATGTTAGAATAGCTATTCTAAAAATACAAGTGATAACAAATGCTGGCAAGGATGTATGGAAAAGGGAACCCATGTTCACGGATCAGCGGAATTAATATTGTTTAAATAGCCATACTACCCAAAGCCATCTACAGATTCAACACAATCCCCATCAAAATAACAAAGGCATTCTTCACAGACGTAGAAGAAACCATCCTAAATTTTGTGTGGAACAACAAAAGACCTTGAATAGCCAAAGCAATGCTGAGAAAAAAGAACAAAACCAGATGTATCACACTCTCTGATTTCAAACTACATTGCAAAGCCATAGTAATAAAACAGTATAATATACACTGGCACAAAAATTGACATATAGATCCGTGGAAAAGAATAGAGAGCTCAGAATTCAATCCTGGCATATATGGTCAACTAATATTCAACAAGGGAGCCAAGAATACCCTATGGGGGAAAGGATAGTCTCTTCAACAAATGGTGCTAGAAAAACTGGAGAAATACATGCAGAACAATGAAATTGAACCCCTATCTCACCTCAGTCACAAAAATTAACTCAAAATGGATCAAAGATTTAAACATAAGACTAGATACCATAAAACTCCTGTAGAAAACATAGGGAAGAAGCTCATCGATGTCGGTCTTGACAAGGATTTTTTGAACATAACACCAAAAGCACAAACATCAAAAGCAAAAATTAACACACGGGACCACACCAATCACAAATCTTCTGCATAGCCAAGACACTACTAACAAAATGAAAAGGCAGCCTTCAGAATGGAAGAAAATTTTTGCAAGTCATATATTGGGTAAGGGTTAATATCCAAAATATATAAAGAACTAACATAATAACAACAACAAAAAAGCTTTTATTTTAAAATGGGCAGAAGAACTAAACAGTCATTTCTCCAAAGAGGATGTCAAAATGGCCAACAGGCATATGAGAAGGTGCTCAACATCACTAATCATCAAAAAATGCAATTCAAAACAACTATAAGAGGGATTTCCCTAGCAGTGCAGTGGTTAAGACTCTGCACTTCCAATGCAGGAGGTGTGGGTTCGATCCCTGGTGGGGGAACTAAGATCCCACATGCTGCACGGTGTGGCCAAAAAAAAAAAAAGGATCAGTTAACAAAACAACTCACCTCACACCTTTTAGAATGGCTATCATGAAGAAGACAAGTGACCACAGGTGCTGAAGAGGATGTGGTGAAAAGGAAACTCTTATACACTGTTGATGGGAATGTAAATTGGTCTAACCACTGTGGAAAACAATATGGAAGTTCCTCAAAAAATTAAAAATAGACCTACCACACAATCCAGCAATTCCAGTACTCCTGGGAATATACCCAAAGGAAATGAAAACCCAAAGATGTGATATATACACAATGTGGTATTATTTAACCATGAGAAAGGAGGATATCCGGGTTTCTTGTGACAACATGGATGGACCTTAAGCACATTTTGCTAAGTGAGATAAGCCAGACAGAGAAAGACAAGTAGATGTTACATAATATCACTTATATGTGGAATGTAAAAAAAAAAAAAAAAAGTAAACCAGTGGTTAACAGGGGATGGGGGGATACAGGGATAAGATTTAGGATGTTTAAGAGCACAAACTTGTAACGAGTACTAACATAGCCATAGAGATTTAATGTAAAGTTTATTAAACATAGACAGTAATATTGTACTATAAGTATGTACTGTGAAATGGGTGGAAGGAACCAAAAGGTATAAACTTCCAGTTGTAAGATAAATACAATCTGGGGATGTAATGTACAGCATGGTGACAAATATACTACAGTCAAATCTACAATACTATATTGTATATTTGAAAGTTGCAAGGAGATAGGATTTAAAAGTTCTGTCAAAAGGGAAAAAATGGTAACTGTGAGGTGATAGATATTAACATATAGTGGTAATTATTTCAAAATATATATCAAACTATGTTGCATAGCTAAAACTAAAATGTTACATGTCAGTTACATCTCAATAAAAAATTAAAAATTTTAAATGTATATTATTTCCTTTCTTCTGCTTGCTTTGGGTTTAATGTGCTCTTCTTTTGGCTTCTTAAGATAGAAACTAAGGTCACTGATCCGAAATCTTTTCTAATACAGACTTTTAGTGCTGTAAATTTTTTTCTAGATATTGTTTTAGTAGCATCTCATAAATTTTGATATGGGGTGATTTCTTTTTAATTCAGTTTGAAATATTTCCTGTTCCCTTTTGATTTCTTCTCTGATCCATAGGCTACTTTTAAATGTATTATTTAGTTTGCAAATATTTGGGGACTTTAAGAATTTTCCTGTTGTTGAGTTCTAATTTAATTCCATTGTGATCAGAGAATATACTTTGTATGACATAATTCTTTCAAATTTATTGGGACTTATTTCATGGCCCAGAATATGGTCCATCTTGGTAGATGTTCCTTGAACACTTGAGAAGAATGTTTACTCTGCTGTTATTGGGTAGAATGTTCTATAAATGTCAATTAGGTCTGGTTGTTTGATAGTATTGTTCAGGTCTTCTATATTCTTATTGATTTCCTGTCTATTCTATGAATTATTAAAAACATACCATAGGAATTTATGAGAAGACAGAGTGTATAGGTGATGGGCCCTTCATCGCTCCCTCAGGCCACCATGTCAGAACACCCACCAGAAGAGACCCTTGACTGCCCTCCCCTGTCAATTCTATACAATAGATTGTATCCCCCATTGCAAACACCTAGCTAACAGACATGACCATTTATCATCTCATTTTCTCTTCATCCTGCCCTTTAAGTTTGACAGTCAGTTCTGCGTACCTGCAGTTCTGATTACACACCTGGGCTACATCACTTTTAGCTATGCTTTCACCTGGCCCTGCAGGCCGGAATGAAAATAAAGAGGAACTCCCAATTGCTTGACTCCAATTAGAAGGTTTCTACTGTAACTGTGAATTCTTTCCAGTTAACTCAGCAAGTGTTGGTTAAGCAAGTGTATATACTGCGTGCAATACCCAGTTCTGAGCTTAGGTTTTAATCTTGGACCAATAAACGGGGATTGACTACATATTCAGTGAGGGTCTGATTGCAGGGGAGGTGAAGGAGGAAAGAACTAGTGTTGATAGCAAGAGGAGCCCAACCTCCACAAAAGGGAAACCCACATTCCCTCAAGAAGAACATAGCAGCCGGGGAACATTGCCCCTCCGCATTTTGGATCAAGGCAGTGCCTTGGCAGGTGGAACTTCTAAGTCTTCCCCACAGAATAATCTTAGAGACCCCCTCTTTGCTTTCAACACAGGCAACTGAATAAAATTCTGCCCATTTCTGATAATAATTACCTCCAGATTATTCAACAGAATTGATACACAAAGAACAATTACTACTAAGTTGCCTTCTTAGCAGTAGTCCCATGCTTTGGAGGTGGGACAGTTGGTTGAGAAGCAGCCATGTGCCATTCAATGACAAGTTTATATGGCATTAGTCTCTGAAGTTCAATTAGAAAAACTGAACAGAGTCTAGAATGAGCACAGGCTGCATACGAGGGACAGCTCGATACTTTGTTTACAGGTCAGAACATTAAGTAAGTATTTAGTTGTCCCAGAGCCAGCACAGAATAATTACACTCAACATCTTTCCACTTTCCCTTCTTCTTTTCCTCATGGTCTTGGGGAGCAGGGGAGTCCTTAGCATGTTAAGGGGAATGGGGATCCCTCTGCAGTCATATAAATTCTTTCATTTGATGGGAAAAAATCAGAGAAGCAGGCCACGATGCGTCCAGAATGTCCTGCGTGGAGCCCAGTGAAGAGGGGAGAGCCAGCCCTGCTTTGTGTGCTCATCTGAAGACAAGATAACCTTTCGCCCCCAAAATTGTTTAGTGGGAACACACCAGCTGACGCCCCTCTTTACTGCTTACGTAGCTGTTTCCAAATGGCCAGTAGTGTAAGAAGGCTTGTTATGAGTCAATTCTAACTTCCTCTCTATCTGTAAAATATTTTATGAGAAGAAAAGTATTCCCCCAGACTTCAAACAAGAAAAAAAACTGCAAATATCTATCTCCCCAAGAATTACTTATGTAATACTGCATTTTCTGGTCCAGAGAGAGATACTTAACTGGATTTTGACAAACCAGCTTCTAGTTTGTTTCCTTCCTATTAGCAGAATAATGTAGAAGATCTTTGAACACCAGTTTCTATATCAGATTTATAAGCAGCAAGGATATCTATAAAATGTTGATTTTAAAATTGGCACGGCCTCTGTTATACAAAAAAAATATATTTGGGGAGTCAGGAAGTTTAGAAGATGGAGAAAGTTTACTGACAGTAACTTAACAAGTACTACATTACTTAACAAAAATCTTGGCAATCATCCATCCATCCATTGATACTATTGATTTTGCTCTATTATGGAAATGGGCTGAAAAACATGATAATCAGCATTGAAATATTGTTGGGATAAAGAAAGGGAGCGGTCCTAGAAATAGGCCCTACTTGTTTACCTTAAAGTATTTCTTCTGATACAAAAGAAACTTAACAGTGGTTACCTCTGGGAAACAGCACTAGGAATTTAGGAAAATGTAGATTAGAAGGAGGGAAATTTTTACTTTTCATTTTATAAACTTCTGAACTGCTTAAATTAATGTTGCCCATGAATTACTTTACTTGTAAAAATACAAATGAGGTAGAGCTGTAAGTTTTGAAATGGTAAAGATCTGTAAATTAAGTGAAGTCAGTACATCATATTAATTTAAAAAGTTATATTAATGTGTATATACATGTAAGTTTACATATATATTTACAATAGCTAAATGTACCAAAAATATCTATAAAAAACACCATAACTTGGTAGTACTTACCTCTGGGGATGAGAGTAAGATGAGGAGTAAGGTATTAGTCTACATTCCTCATTATTTGGCTTTTCACAAATGCATTTCCTAATGTTTATCTTTTTATTTATTGTTTTTATTATTATTATTATTTTTGGCTGCGTTGGGTCTTCATTGCTGCGTGCAGGCTTTCTCTATTTGTGGTGAGCAGGGGCTACTCTTTGTTGCAGTATGCGGGCTTCTCATTGCAGTGGCTTCTCTTGTTGCAGAGCACGGGTTTTAGGCACGTGGGCTTCAGTAGTAGGTGGCTCGTGGGCTCTCAAATGCAGGCTCAGTAGTTGTGGTGCACGGGCTTAGTTGCTCTGCAGCATGCAGGATCTTCCCGGACCAGGGCTTGAACCTGTGTCCCCTGCATCAGCAGGTGGATTCTTAACCACTGCACCACCAGGGAAGTCCCCATAATGTTTAAATTAATAAGGTGAGGACAGTTTTTATAAAATCTTTTTTCCCCTCCTTGGAAGTTCTTCTCCTTCTCCTAGTAACAGCACCCTGCTGGACCCGCACCTATCCCATTTCGTCTGTTTCTGGTGGGTTTCCAACCACAGGCTCCACCCACCTGAGTTAAAGTCAGGAGTGAGCACATGACCCAAGATAGGCCAACCAGCTCATCTCGCTCAGGAATTTGAATCTTGAGCAGAAACACATGGGGACTGGAGGTACTTGTAAATGAGTCATCCAAAGACAGCGTCTTAAAAGGCTACCCATGTGTATCTGAGGCTGTGAATCAACAAGTTTCCTGGGTTCCTATCCTCCTTCTGATTTATCAATTCTTCATTTCTGTGTCCTTTCAGTAAATTCCTTAAAAAAATAAAAAAGAAGCAAATGGAGAGAGAGTAACAAATTTATTGAAAATAATAATAAATTCAGGATTTATTATTTAACCATTGAGTCCATGGTTCCTATAAGACATTCAGGTGGAAATGTCTAATAGACTGTTGGAAATATGGGCTTGGAACTCAGCAGAGAATAAGAATTCTTGGCAGAGATTTAAGAGGTATGAGTGTGCAAGCCAAAGTAAGTGATTCAAGAGAGACAAGACAGCAGAGTCAAGGATGGGATTGTGGGAAATACCTCCACCTGAGGAGGGGGGAAGGACTATCAGAACTGCCATTTGCCCACCATGGTTAATACCACCATAATACCGTGGTATCTGGGGAGGCCCGCCATACTCAGTCCTGAGACCTTGAAGATGATTTTTTGTGCATACCTACCCACTGGGCATTGTCACATGGTTGCAATGTGACTGCACGTGCATGACATATAGTCATTATCATATAACATATAGACAGTATACCCAGGTGACTGAATAAGAAATTGTACCCAGGACAAGATGTTAAATCAGATAGTGTGGACCATGAAAAGAGGCTTTGCACCCATTTAAGGTCAAACAACATATGAGTTTCTCAGGGACCTCTTCTGCCATCACCATAAAAACCCACATTTCATGACAAAGAGTTGGGGCCCTCAAGAGAAACAGAACAGGAGAGCATCTAATGTTTTCCTTTGGAGGTCCCATCCAGGGCACCTGACACCTGGTGATCTAGCACCCCTGCCAATGAACGCTAGAAAAGGCCCAGGTGGAGCAGATCTCTCATAACAGCCTCCTGCCGAAACATGCCCTTAGAAATGAGAGGTCACAAACGAATGGTCGTCAAGCCCAGTAGTTCTGAACCTTAACTGCACTTTGGAATCACCTGGGACATTTTGAAAAATACTGATGACTCATCCTGCCTCCCAAGATTCTGACTTAATTGGCTGGGGGTGTGATTTGGTATCAGCACTTTTAAAAGCTCCCCAGGTGACCCTAACCTGCAGCCAAGGTTTAGAACCCCGAATGAGCCCGTAAATGTTTTGTTTGACTTGCATTATACTGACCTATACAGTATTTTTAAATTATTTTTCAAAAATTAAAAATTAGTCAATTTTCATAGAAAACAAACTTATGATTACCAAAGGGGAAAGAGTGGGGGGATAAATTAGGAGTATGGGATTAACAGATACACACTAGTATACATAAACAACAAGGATTTACTGTATAACACAGGGAACTATATTCAATATCTTATAATAACCTATAATGGAAAATAATCTGAAAATATATATATATATAATTGAATCACTTTGCTGTACACCTGAAACTAACACAATATTCTAAATCAACTATACTCCAATTAAAAAAAGGAAAAAAATTAGTCAATTTTATATACCCAAATCACCCAAGATGGTGGTCTTCTGTTGGAATATCTGTACACAGGAGGCCTGCATTCCCAAGGGCTGCTACTCAGCCGTCCTGAGTTGCAGCCACACCTTATATCAACATTTTCTCTGCGTTCCACAATCCTCCCCAGCCCACCCCACTATCACCACAGCACAGAGCCCGTGACAGTTGCTGCTTATCATCCTGCTTGTGCTGTGGGTTTTTCACATCAGTGTTGAGAAAAGTGAAATCGTGCTTATGCCTGCGTCTCCAGCAGCACAGGAAATAGAAAGGCACTCCAAGATGGCCGTGTGTTCCACAGGGCCTGCGGCCCACTTCCGGTAACCGCCTGGCCCCTACAGCATTTGGGTGTGTGCCCTCCATTGAAATCTCTGTTTTCCCAGCAGGAGAACCAACGTGCCTCATAGCCTATGGAGCAAAAACCTGAGAAGTGAGAGATCCCACCTCTCATTATCTTAATAATCAGATACCTCTCTAATACAAAAGGAAGTTACATAAAAACAGTAAGAAAGGAGGAGCACGCAATGGCACCAGAGAGCAAGTTCCAGAATTAAGGAAATGCAGGAAGTTTATAGGGGACACAGGGGGCTGGAGCCGAACCTGACCTGTGAGGGGAGAATGGGGAGCTGCTATTTAACAGGTATAAGTGTCCCCTACGCAAGATAAGTTCCAGAGACCTGCTGTGCCTATAGTTAACAATACTGTATCGTGAGACTTCCCTGGCGGTCCAGTGGTTAAGACTCTGCGCTCCCAATGCAGGGGGCGTGGGAGCGATCCCTGGTTGGGGAACTAAGATCCCGCATGCCACACAGCACGGCCAAAAATAAAAAATATATATATACTGTATCGTGCGCTTAAACTTTGTCAAGAGGGTAGATCTCCTGTTAAATGTTCTTACAAGATTTCAGGAACTATGAACCTGGAGTGGGACAGACCTTCATCCTCGTGAATACTGGAGCCAGCCTTTGACAATCCAGAGGCGAAATAGAGGGACGCCTGTGGCCCGGGGGCCAGAGGGCTCAATCAATGTCAATATTTAGGAATGATTTGGAGGACAAGAGATAAAACAAGGAAGGGAAAGGGCGTACGTGTTACATCACAAGCCCGGCCTGAAAAGAGCAAAGTAGAGGTGCAAGATCATGAGACCTTAAGGACCCAAGTGTGAGTCCCAGCTCAGACACTTCCCAGCTGGAGGATTTGGGCCTATGAATTAGCCTCTGAGCCTTGGTCTGTAATGGAGACAATAATGGTACACTCAGTATGGCTGTTAGGAGAATTAGGTGAGATAGTAGACATAAACTACTTAGCACAGGGCCTAGTGATGGTAGCCATGCAGAAAGTACATTCAGTCTACGTTCTCAACTCTAGAGCACTGAGGAAAAGGCTTCCTCTGAGCTCTGGTCCAGGGTCTCACGTGAAGTTGTAGTCTGTTGGCAAACCCCTTTCCTCACTGGCTTTTGACTGGGTAACTCAGCTCCTGGCCATGTAGGCCTCTTCGTATGCTGCCTGACTGTCCTCAAAGTATGGCCACCAGTTTCCCCTAGAGTGAGTGATCAGAAAGTGAGTCCAAGAAGCAAGTCACAGTCTTCGAAGACCTAATCTCAGGCATGACATTCCATCACTTCTGCCACATCCTATCGCTCACACAGACTAACCCTGGTACAATGCGGTACAATGTGGAAGGAACCACACGAGAGTGTGAATACCAGGGGGATCCTTGGAGGGCCATCTGGGGCTGGCCACTACACTTCCTCTCCGTCTTCCTTGCTTTATTTTTCTCCATACCACATATCACCAACTGACACATTATTTAACTTACTTGGTTTATCGTCAGTTTCTCCACAATAGAATACAAGACGGAACAGATTTTTGCCTGTTTTGCTCACCGTTGTCTCATCAGCCCCTAAAACAGTGCCGGCACACAGTGGGGCTTCATTAAACATTTGTTAAATGGTGAATAGTGGGCCACCCAGCTGCACCATTTCTACAAGAAATGAGCCTGAGTTCCCACCCAGGACATCACTGCTCATAGGTCCTACCCCCACTTCTTAAAAAAATTCTCGTACGTGATTCTCGCAATTTTATTCGTGAGGCAATTGAAATCCAGGGAGATTAAGGGTCTTCTTGCCCAGGGTCAGCAAATGGTGCTGTGGATCTAGGACCAGTTGCCTTGCCCTTGACCTGAGCACTCCCCGTCTCCCAGGGCCTACCTACAGCCCGGTGCAGCATATGACCTTACTGACAAGTCATGATTCACACAGGTTGGTTCACTAATATGATAATTCAGAGTGCTTCCTATAATTAATAGCTTGTGTATATTAGTTCGTATGGCTTCCACTCAGGTAGCGAGGTACTGCGGGAATGAGAAGCGGAGCTAAAGAGCTTGGAGAGAAGGCGCTCACCAAGTGCTCTGACTCAGTTCTCCTTTTCCCTGGAGGTACTGTCATTTCACTCCAGAGAGAACCTTAAGCCCAGGCTGCACCCGTCGGTGTTCTATACTTGGGGAATGGGGAGCAGTTGTCCCCACAGATGGGAGAGGGTTCTATCACCTCAGGATGAACCAGTTCTGAACCACTACCCCATGCAAAAAAAAAAATTACCACACATTTAGCAGCTTAAAAAAAAAGAAAAGAAAAAGAAGACACAAACCATAACATAACCCCTTCCCCAGTCCCAGGGCCCCATGCGCGTGGACCCCTTTGCTGGACGATGGAGTCCCGGGGTGTCCCACGGAGGGAGCTGGGCTAGTCTGAGAGTGGCTTCCTAGGTAATCCCTTGTCTCCTCCTTCAGGGAGGGGGCCTGGGACCACAAAAGCCCCTTTCCGCTCAAATCCTACCAAAGTATTAAAATATGTTAACAATACACACGTATGGTGGGCAGGGATAAATTGGAAGATTGGGATTGACATATACACACTACTATATATAAAATAGATAACTAATAAGGACCTACTCTGTAAGTACAGGGAACTCTTTTCAATACTCTGTAATGGTCTAAATGGGAAAAGAATCCAAAAAAGAGTGGATATATGTATATGTATAACTGATTCACTTTGCTGTACACCTGAAACTAACACAACATTGTAAACCAACTACACTCCAATAAAAATTTAAAATAAACCACACACACACATAAATTCAATTCAGTTGATCAACAAGCTCACCTCCGAAAACCAGAAGTGCAAGGATAGCAACAAAGATGCCAGTTACACTTCCATATGGAATTCCTGCCCCCTACTGTGGTACCCTGATTGCCTAAGCCAGAGGAGAGAGGAACAGGCAGGGCCAGAGTCCTCGCAGAAAGCAATGGAGGGGTTGACAACAGCATCAGGTTAGGGGGAGGAGAGAGGGCAACACCACGATGGCCAAGGGTGAAGAAGGGTGGGTACCCAGCCACTCCCCGTTCCTCACCTAAGTCTCGTCAAGACGACCCCACTCCTCTGCCCCACCTGCAGCAGCGAGGAGAGGTGCCCAGATCAGCTGCCGGGCCCTGGCTTCTCAGTGATCCGTACGGGTCTGCCATCTCCTGAAGTGGGGACTGGATGTCTGTGCTCCACCAGCCAAAGTGGTCCCAGGGGAGCTCTCAGCCCTCTGGGGCCACAGGTGTGTGGACATGGCCAGTCATGGGCCTAGTGCATGACAAGGGTTAGATGATGTCTTTGTTTTGCACATACAGTTTCCCTTAATCACACAAAACTCTGAGGTAAAGGTGTGTTGCTTGGTTTTACAGCTAAAGAAACAGAAACTCAGGTTAAAAAACAGACCAAAGTCATACCAATAGGGAGGGGCAGAAATATGAATACTGTTAATGACAGTTATCTAAAACTTGGAAGTCAGGCAAAAAGATGGCTTTGGGCCTTTGATTCAAAGTTATACTAGGACAGTGGTTCTCAACTAGGGACAGTTTTGCCCACCTACCACCAAGGAACACTTGGCAAGAAGCATTTTGTCTAGAAGCATTTTGATTGTCACAAGTGGATGGGGGAGCAGATCCTACTACCGTCTACTGGGTAGACGTCAGGGATGCTGCTAAACATCTCATGAGGCACAGGACGGCCCACACAACATAGAATCGGCCAGTCCAAAATGGCGATAGTTCCACTGATGACAAACTCTGCTCTAGGACAATGTGACAAAGTCTGACTTGTTACTTGGTATTTATTAGGTCTCAAGAACGTCAA
The DNA here is from genome assembly GCF_949774975.1 of Lagenorhynchus albirostris. Lineage (NCBI taxonomy): Eukaryota > Metazoa > Chordata > Mammalia > Artiodactyla > Delphinidae > Lagenorhynchus > Lagenorhynchus albirostris. Next base: position 50,335,208 of record NC_083101.1, on the reverse strand, counting down.
CTTGTAGAAGACTGATAAGATGCAAACGGTTCTTGGGACTTCCCTGGTGGTCCAGTGGCTAAGACTCTGTGCTCCCAGTGCAGGGGGCCTGGGTTCGATGCCTGGTCAGGGAACTAGATCCCACATGCCGCAACTAAGAGTTCGCATGCCACAAGTAAAAAAAAAAAAGATCCCGGATGCTACAACAAAGGTCCTGCATGCTGCCACTAAACTAAGACCCGGCACAGCCAAATAAATAAATATTAAAAAAAAAAAAAAGATGCAAACGATTCTTGTCTAGGAAGGTACCCGGAAGGTTCTAGTTTTACAGACCTGAAGGACACTCACCTGTCGTGGCTCTAACTTAGCAATCTCACTCCAGCACTCTCATTATCACTGTCCATATAGCTCAGTCTCTTCCATCCTCTTTTTTTTTTTTTTTTTTGCGGTACACAGGCCTCTCGCCGCTGCGGCCCCTCCCGTCGCGGAGCACAGGCTCCGGACGCGCAGGCTTAGCGGCCACGGCTCACGGGCCCAGCCTCTCCGCGGGATGTGGGATCCTCCCAGACCGGGGAACGGACCCGCGTCCCCTGCAACGGTAGGCGGACCCCCAACCACTGCGCCACCAGGGAAGCCCTCTTCCATCCTCTTTGAAACCACCTTTGCCTTCCTGCTGGTTCTCTCTTGTACTTCTTTAGGGCTGCCATAACAGAATACCACAGACGGGGTGGCTTGAATGACAGAAATTTATTTTCTCACAGTTCTGGAGCCTAGAAGTCCAAGATCAAGGTGCCAAAGGGGTGGCTTCTTCGGAGGCCCTCCTCCCTGGCTGGTAGACGGCTGCCCTCTTGCTGCCTCACATGGTCTTTTCTCTGTTCCTGTGCAACCCAGGTGTTCCTTCCTCTTCTTATAAAGACAACAGTTATATTGGATTAGGGCCCCACCTTTGTGACCCCATGTAACCTTAATTATCTCTTTAAAAGTTCTATCTCCAAATATAGTTACATTCTAAAGGACTGGAGGTTAGGATTTCATCCTATGAATTTGGGGGGAATGCAATTTAGTCCATAACACCTCTCCACTTAATCTTTGACACATGCTCAGTACATATTTGTATGAGAATTACGTTTTTAACTTTTTAAAAAATTATTCTTTGCAAATATATCTAAGTCCACAGAGTCTACATGTTTCTGCTATACCAGTTTGAGGGCTATTGTTACATTAACAAAAATTCAACAAGACTGACTCTCCCAAAGTGGTATTTCAGATACATCGTATGCTTCTCTCTTCCTGTCCTCTCAACAAGACTCCATTAAGAGGTTTTTGTACAGTGAGAGTCCTCTGCCTGAAGCTTTCCTAATCTGTCAGATCAAGGATCAAACACTATGACACATGTCCCCAAGGGATCCTGCAGGGACTCTCAGCAAATAAATCCAAACCTTTTTTCTGTCCACTGAAAGTTTCCATATTTAGCATATTATTTAAATAATTTACATGTTTCTGTTTATTGTCGAAAACATTTTAGATTTATTGATCCATTAATTTGTTGAATCGCTTATGAACTCAATCTACAGTAAATTCAAGGTCACGTATCAAATTGCATTCCAGAGCTGGGATTCAGATTCTGGCCCCATAATCAGTCTCCTGGGACTTACGGCTAGTTCTCATTCCTCCTTATAGAAAAATTTGCCCCTGGCAAATGTCAGAAAAGAACATCCTTGGTAATTTCTCTTATCAATCGATCCAAGCAAACACAATGGGCTTGCTTCTCCCCAGAGCTGAAGTCACCTCCTGGCAGGAAGTTAAGTGTTAGGCTCTGAGTCAGGGCACTGAGCTGAAGCTGAAAGCCGAGCAAGAATGAGTGAGATTTGGAGACGAAAGTTTTTACCACCTGTGGTGGACTGGGAGAGCACGTATTTTGGGCACCCCGGAAAGCTTTCCCATCCGCCTTCATCTGGCAATATGCCCACACCCCCTGGCATGACCAATCACATCACCCCATCCCCTTAGCAACAGTGATTGCTCCAAGGGGTAGTAGGTACATGACCCCAGCAGAACCAATCAGAGCCCTTCCCTGGGACTGATACAGGCACACCTTGGGATATTACAGGTTTGGTTCCAGACCACCTCAATAAAGTGAATATCCTAATAAAGAGAGTCACACAAATTTTTTGGTTTCCCAGTGCATATAAAAGTTGTGTTTGCACTATACTATAGTCTATTAAGTGTGTAATTGCATTACATGTTAAAAAAAAACAAGGTACATACCTTAATTAAAAGTACTTTATTGCTAAAAAATGCTATCATCTGAGCCCTCATCGAGTTGTAATCTTCTTGTGGTAGTAACGCAAAAGATCGCTGATCACAGTCAACATAACAAATATAATAATAATAATAAAAGTTTGAAATATTTCAAGAATTACCAAAATGTGACACAGGGACACGAAGTGAGCAAATGCTGTTGGGAAAATGGCTCTGGGAAAGTTGCTCGACACACAGGGCTGCCACAAACCTTCTCTTTGTAAAAAATGCAATATTTATGAAGTATTGTACAATAAAGCAAAGGGCAATAAAATGAGGTCTGCCTGTATATGGAAACTAGTGAAACTATTGTTGTCTAAGATTGTAGGGTCAGAGCACTGAGTCAGAAATCCAGAAGCCTGGGTTCTAGTCCCATTCCAATCATGGGCACATCACTTAAGTTCTCTGGGCCTCCATTTCTTCATCTGAAAATTAGGGGCAAGTCGGAGAGGACCATATTAGCACCTACCACACACACACCTATGAACACAACACTTTCCTTTGGCCCAAGAAGAGTGCATTTCAGTAAGAAATCTGGTTTTCTTTTCCAGCAAGAAGGATACAGAAAGGTTTGCTGTGGGAAATCAGAAGAAATGTTATCCCAAGGCAGGTGGGGCCGCTTGGCTGTTTTCACCACCTGAGCTGCTCTCTTCCCCGCAACCCATCTCAAGACCCTCTGGGCAGAAGGCTTTGCTGGCAGTCAGCCGACTCCTCGAATTCTGACGTGCTCTCAGATCATCAGACATTGCGCCGTATCAAGCAAACTCACTTTCAAACACGCACAGTCGGAGGAGACCTGCCAACTCGTCAGACAAGGCCAGTCCTCAACCCCTCCTCCAATCAAAACTCAGTCAGATGATTCCAATTCCTAAGTGACCCAGAATATCAGAGAAAGTATCCAGGCCATCAGACATCTTGGAATGTAAGTTCCATGAGAGCAAGAATTTTTGTTTATGTTGTTTATCACCGTATCTCCAGCACTAGAACAGTGTGTAGGCACTCAATAAATACCTGACTGAATAAATTCTGACAGCCCAAGAGGTTCTGTGATTAGCTCAGGTTTGCCCAAGCAGGGTCAGAGTTGAGCCTAGAATTCAGAGACAGAGAAATAAAAGAGAATAATAACTGTCAAGGTCTAACTATATGCAGATAATCATTTTTTTAAATGTATTCCTTATTTAATTTTTTTTTTTTTTTTTTGTGGTACGCGGGCCTCTCACTGTTGTGGCCTCTCCCGTTGCGGAGCACAGGCTCCGGACGCGCAGGCTCAGCGGCCATGGCTCACGGGCCCAGCCGCTCCGCGGTACGTGGGATCCCCCCGGACCGGGGCACGAACCCGTGTCCCCTGCATCGGCAGGCGGACTCTCAACCACTGCGCCACCAGGGAAGCCCCTTATTTCATTTAAATTCTTACTACACTATGTGGTGGATACCACTATCATCCTCGTTCTACAGATAAAGCTTAGGCAGCAGGTCACACAGCAGCACTGTTCATCCATTCCTTCATCTGGTAAACAGTTACTGAGCACCTGCTGTTTACCTGGCACCACATCCAGCAGGAGGATACAACAGTGAACAGGATACACGCAGAGCTGCTATTCTAGTGTGGGAGACATCCAGTGCGCAAGCAAGACACAGACAATATACTTGCCAGTTAGATACATGCTACAAAGGAAATCAATGGAGGGAGGTGACGGAGAGAGACCGGAGTGGAGGGAAAGGTCTCCGTTAGGTACATTGTTCAGAGCGGGGCTCCGTAAGGAGGGAACATGCAACCTGAGGCCTGAAAGATGAGAAGGGTCCCCCTGGGATGAGCTGGAGAAAGAGCGTCCAGCAAGAAGAGCAAGTGCAAAGGCCTGAGGGACAGAAGGGCGTGGCGAGTGGAAGCACTAGAAAGGGGAGCAGGTGGAATGGTGAGGAGGGGGTCCAGGATGAGTTCCAGGGGTAAGCAGAGGTCAGATCTCTTTCCCCAGGAAAACGTAGAGATGCTGTCCTTCTCCATACACTTTCTTAGAATGTTTCTGGAGCTTGTTCTCCATCGAAACAAGGAAGTAACCCCAGAAGAGGGAAGGCATGGAATTCAGATGGGGAGTTCCAGGATGGAATTGTGCCCTGAGCCTAAAGAATATCATTCCAGGGCTTCCCTGGTGGTGCAGTGGTTGAGAGTCTGCCTGCCGATGCAGGGGACACGGGTTCGTGCCCCGGTCTGGGAAGATCTCACATGCCACGGAGCGGCTGGGCCCGTGAGCCATGGCCGCTGAGCTTGCACGTCCGGAGCCTATGCTCCGCAACAGGAGAGGCCACAACAGTGAGAGGCCCGCGTACCACAAAAAAAAAAAAAAAAAAAAAAAAAGAATATCATTCCAGGTTGGAGCAGGAGGGAGGAGCCTCCCAAGAGAGGGGTTTCTGCAGGACAGGACATTCCAGGGATTTCACACAATCCTGGGGAAGCTGAGGAATGTAAGAATACAGTCAAGGCAGACAACACAAGTTGGGGGAAGGCAATTAAAACTCCATGAAAAACACCTAACTGTCCATGAAAGAAAATGTATCAAATATAAATATTGGTTGTGCCATGGATAGTATTTGCATAGTAATAATTTATTTATTCAACAAATATTGAATATTTATTGAGGACCTTCTATATGCCAGGCCCTTATCTGGCTCTAGGGACATATCAGGGAACAAAAACAGGCAAGCTGCTTCCTCTCATGTAACTTGTATTCTCGTTGGGTAGACTCATGTATTTAAAAAAGAATGAGGGACTTCCCTGGTGGCACAGTGGTTAAGAATCCCCCTGCCAATGCAGGGGACATGGGTTCGATCCCTGGTCCGGGAAGATCCCACATACCATGCAGCAACTAAGCCCGTGCACCACAACGACTGAGGCTATGCTCTAGAGCTCGCATGCCACAACTACTGAGCCCATGCGCTGCAACTACTGAGCCCATGCACTGCAACTACTGAAGCCCACGCCCTCTAGGGCCCGCATGCTGCAACTACTGAGCCTGCGTGCTGCAACTACTGAAGCCTGTGCGCCCAGAGCCTGTGCTCCACAACAAGAGAAGCCACCACAACGAGAAGCCTGCACACCACAACGAAGAGTAACCACACCGCTCACCGCAACTAGAGAAAGCCTGTGCACAGCAACGAAGATCCAACGCAGCCAATAAATAAGTAAATTAAAAATATTTTAAAATTAAAAAGAACGAGATTGGTTTTGCCTTGCATCCTTGTTCAACAGACCAAATATATACACCTACTGCATTGTGTGGAAGAATGTTCACTACACATTTACTGTAGAAAACATATTCCAAGGGGTGATTTCTTGCTCTCTTTGAGTATGTTTTTTCAAATCTCCTAACTTTTTATAAAACATAGATCATTTGTGCAAAACACTAAATCATTGTTTTGGGAAAAAAAGAATGCCTTAAGAGAGGCATTCTTACACTGCCTTCTGTGTGAAGAAACAGCTGGCTGTGGTGGGAGGTGAAAGACCAGGTATGAGGCCGTTGCAGTTATCCAAGCAAGAGAATGGTTTTAAACAGGGACCAAAAAAAAAAAAAAAAAACTGGGCAGATTTGGTATACATTTTGGAGGTAGAATTGACAGAACTCATTGAGGGGTTGAGTGTGGAGAGTGAGGGAAAGGAAGGTGGAGGTGGGAGGGTGACAACCCAGGTTACTGCCAAGAACCATTCAGTGTCTGAAGATAATATTCATTGAGACGGTATAGACTGGAGAAATTTCAGATTCGGGGTAAGACTATTTATTTATTTATTCACTTATTTATTTTCAGGGGTAAGATTTTAAAAATCCATTCACTGGGTCTTAAAAGTTTTGAGACTCCAAGTAAAATACAAACAAACATCTCGAGGATGACATTACTCTGTAAATCTCTACTGGCCAGTATCAGTTAATTCCATACTATTCCTTGGCAGTGAGACCCAAGATAATAAAGGCATTCCTAGAGGAATAAGAGGCCAACAAAGAAGAACATCATTCACTTTTTCTTTCATTCATTCACTCACCAATAGAGTGTCTTATTTAGCTAAATAAGGAAAGTCACAATGACATCACAGCCTGTGGAAACACAGAGGAGGGTGCCTAAGACACACTTGTGAGAACAGAGAGGTTGGTTTCAGCAAAGACTGTGGAAAGGGTCACATCTGACATCTAAGTTGAATCCTAGAGGAAAAGAAGGAGCTAGCCACATGTTCTAGTTATCATGACTGTTGAACAAATTACCCCCAAACATACTGGCTTAAACCCATGCCCATATCTTTTATGCTCACAGATGCTGTGGGTCTGGAATTCAGACAAGGCACAATGGGGATACCTTGTTTCTGTTCCATGGTGTCTGGGGCCTCGGCTGGAAGGCTCTAAGGCTGGGGCTGGCATCATCTGAAGGCTGGTTCGCTCACTTGTCTAGTGGTTGATGCTGGCTGTTGACTGGGGGCCTCAGTTCCTCTCTATGTGGTCTCTGCTTGGGCTAGTTTAGATTTTCTCAAAATAGGATGGCTGGTCCCCTGAGCAAGAATTCCAAAACGATGGAGTTAGGAGAAACCTATATCCTTTTTATGACCTAATCTTGGAAGTCACCCAGCATCACTTCTGAGGAGTGTCAAAGACTTTGGAGTCCATGTGAGATGAAATAAATATTTGTGGGGCACTCTTTGAGAAATCCAATCTTCCACACCAGGCAAAGAGATGGAAAACTAAGGAACAACATGAGGGATGACCCAGAAGGGAAAGAAAGCAACGCTGGTTCTGGGAACTATGAGTAGTGTGTGAAGGCAAAGATGTCTAGCTGCCTCCTAATATCCATTCACCCCACCCCCCAAATTTTTTTTGGTAGTTCCCTGACCAGGAATCAAACCCATGCTCCCTGCATTGGGAGTGCAGAGTCTTAACCACTGGACCATCAGGGAAGTCCCATCCCCTTTTTTTAAATTTATTTTTAATTGAAGTATAGATGATTTACAATGCTATGTTAATTTCTGCTGTACAGCAAAGTGACCCAGTTATACACATATACACATTCTTTTTTATATTCTTTTCCATTATGGTTTATCCCAGGATATTGAATATAGTTCCCTGTGCTATACAGTAGGACCTTTTTGTCCATCCGTTCTATATGTAATAGTTTGCATCACATAACCCCAAACTCCCAGTCCATCCCTTCCCCATTCTCCCCTTTTTTTTTTAATAACAGGATTTCCAAATTTTAGTTGGACACATTGGCTGCTCAGCTAAATGACTCCATTTCCTGGCCTCCCTTGCAGCTAAGTAAGGTCACATGATTAATTTCTAGCCTATGAGATGCAAGTGAAAGTATTAGGTGAAAATTCCAGAATGTGTCTTTTGAAGGGAGAGGATGCCTTTCCCTCCACCCTGTTGCCTAGAATACACATGTGATGGCTGATATACTGGCAACTATTCTGGACTGTGAGGACAAGGTCCACACCCCAGATAACAGATTGGAGAGCTGGAAGGATGCCTAATAACTTTGCTGAGCTGCCCAAGAAACCTGGATGCCAGTTTCTCAACATCTTTGGATGTGAAAGAGAAATAAACTTCTAAATTGTTTAAAACATTATTTTCTTGTTCTCTGATATACTCAACAAAATCTAATCCTAATTGGTATACTCAGATTACCCGGAGAGTAGGGTACACAAAAGGGAGTGGAAAAAGCACTTATCTTTTTTTTTAATCTTTATTATAGTATAATTGCTTTACAATGGTGTGTTAGTTTCTGCTTTATAACAAAGTGAATCAGTTATACATGTTTCCATATCTCTTCCCTCTTGCGTCTCCCTCCCTCCCACCCTCCTTATCCCACCCCTCCAGGTGGTCACAAAGCACCAAGCTGATCTCCCTGTGCTATGTGGCTGCTTCCCACTAGCTAAGAGCACTTATCTTGATGGTGGTGAAAGGGAACTAACAGGAGTGCTATGGTTAGATTAACATTTTAGATTTAGAAAGATAACCTCGTGACACCAGCTTAATTCACAATTTTGCCCAAGATGTACCCTACTGCAGTGGTTCTCAAACCTCAAGGTGCTTCAGATTTCCCTGGAGGGTTTATTAAATCACAGATTGCTGGGCCCTACTCGTAGAGTTTCTGATCGGTAGGTCTGAATAGGACTTGAGAATCTGCCTTTCTAACAAGTTCTCAGGTGCTGCCGAAGTTGCTGGTCTGCACATTTTGCAAATCACTGTCCTAGAATATATCTCATCAAAGTACCCTAAGGGCCAACAATGTGAGTTCCAGGGAAATTCTCCCCCCCTTCTCAACCAGACAGGCATTGGGGTTGCCACACACCACCTCCTAGCACCTGCCTTTAGTGGGAGGCAACCTAGTGAGCAGGGGAAAGGCACTGGTACCTACAGGGTCCCTCCACATCTCTGCACATCCATGGGTTGGGGGGGGGCGGGGCGCCGCAGCCTCTTACCAGGTGTGCCCAATTGCCTTTGATCACCTCCCAGAATCTGGAGAAGAACAGTTTCTTGGGAGACCTTAATATTCTCTGCTCTGCTATTCCAAGCCTGTTTCCTTGGCTGAAAAGACAGGGCAGTGATATCAACTTTGCAGGCAGTTGGAGCAGGTACTGGGGCGCTTTCTATGCCAGAACATGCTAAGCATGCTGGTTAATAATAATTCAACTCTCTAAGGAATCATATTCTGAGTGTGTGAGGAAGGGCCTCACTGTTAGTGCCACGGGTCTGGGGCCGAGGCCAACAACCAACACACTTCTCTTTGCCTCCAGTGGATTCTACCAGTGTGGCTTTAGTGAGTGCTTCTCAGACTTGGCACCATTGGCGTTTTGGACTAGATAATTCTGTGTTGTGGGTGTCCTTCCTGTTCACAGCAGGATGTCTAACAGCATCCCTGGGCTCTACCTACTAGATGCCAGTAGGGCACACACACCCTACCCCGGCCTAGTTGTGACAATCAAAAGTATCTCCAGGGCTTCCCTGGTGGCTCAGTGGTTAAGAATCCGCCTGCCAATGCAGGGGACACGCGTTCGAGCCCTGGTCCGGGAAGATCCCACCTGCTGTGGAGCAACTAAGCCCGTGCGCCACAACTACTGAGCCTGCCCTCTGGAGCCCGCGAGCCACAACTGCTGAGGCCCGCGCGCCTAAAGCCCGTGCTCCACAAGAGAAGCCACCGCAATGAGAAGCCCGCGCACCGCAACGAAGAATAGCCCCTGCTCACCGCAACTAGAGAAAGCCCATGCCCAGCAACGAAGACCCAACACAGTCAAAAATAAATTAATTAATAAAATTTATATTAAAAAAAACAGTATCTCCAGACACTTTACAAGGGGGAAATGGTTTCTCCATGCCTAACATCTACATAACAGGCTCTCAATAAAGTGCTGTTTAGAATTACCTGAATGCAGGAAAATGTCTCCCAACCAAAAGAATGAACTGTCAGGGAGCCAGTCAGATCCCACCTCCTTTACCCTGTTTTTCAAGGCCCTGTACAAATGCCCCTTCCTCCACGAAGACTTCCCTGACTGCCCCCACCCCTAGTTGTATATACTCTCCCATGCAACACTGACACCCATTTAACACTTGTCATTGTCCTAAGTATTTATATGTGTGTCTTATCTACTCTATTCACAAAGTACCAAGGTGGCTTTGGTGGCTTTGGTAGAATTTTAACACTTTCTATCTCCTCTTCTCACTATCTTACCCATAAAGATGATATTCTCTAGTACACATATTTGACATTTTCTAAAGCATATTAAAATATGAAAGAACTTTCACAGTTCGTATTCCTTTGCACTACCCTACCTAAGTAAAATTTTATTTTAAAATGTATTAACAACTTAGTATTTATTGTGGACTTAATAGGATCCAGGGCCTGTCCAAGAAAACGTCACATAGATTAACTCATTTTATCCTTATAACAACCCTGTTAAGTAGAAACTTGTATACCCCATTTTACAGATGAGGCACAGAGAGGTTAATTAACTTGCCCACTGGCCACACAGGTAGGAAGTGGGCAGGGGACATATTTAAATCAGGCAGTCAGTCTCCTGTCCGCAATCTCCTAACTGCTGTAACCTATACTGGCGGCCAAGCAGCTTCAGGACGCCCACCCGTTCACAGCAAAACTGCAGCTCCCAAAGCCTTTTGTATAGAATTCGTCAGCAGCGGGTCACTAAGCTGAAGTCTCTGGGGTCAGGGACCTTGGCTACGCATTCACTATGTTGCCCAAGGGGTAAGCCCCCTGCTTTGCACGAAACAGGTTCTCTATTTTTGTTAAACGCAGAAATAGAGCAACACAGGGAAGTTCTTACTGAAGTCTACCTTCTGCTCGTTTCCCAAGCCTGCAGAAAAGGGAAGCTTGCGACTGCAGCTGCAACCCGTGACCACCAGGCGCCGCCCGGCGTCCCCGGAGCAGGAGGCGGAGCGGCCGCAGATCGGGAGGAGCATGTGGACGCTAGGGCGCCGAGCGGCTGCCAGCCTCTTGCCCCGCTCGGCGCCCCCGGGCTCTGCCCAGGCCCGCGCCGGGGCCCCGCGGCCAACGAAGGACTCCCGGCTCTACGGCTGCCGGGGCCTGCGCACCGGGACCGCCGCGGCCGGCACACCCAGCCAGCCCGTGAGTATCCGCACGGGCAGCCGCACGGGCCGCACGCCGGCGTAGCGAGGCCGCGCACGCCGGGCACGCGCACCCGCTCCAGCTCCCGCGGGGCCGCGCTCAGGCGGGGGAAGGGCGGCGGTGCCCGCCGTGCATTCCCCAGTCTCCGTTTCTCCCGGTTACAGTTGCACTGGCTTCCGCTTTCTGGTGAGAAGACAGAGATCGTATCATGCAGTGCAACTGCGGGAACCGCGCGGGCAAGGGCAGGGAAGGCGGGCGGGCATCGGCTCTTAGGGACCTGTGGTGGCTCTAAGCTTGTCAATTCTCTTTGCGATAACTTTAATAATATATGCCAGGTACTATAATATACGTGGGCTTTTATGAACGAAACGCTTTCAGCGAGCGAGGTAAAGATGTCAAAGTTGTGGAGCACAGTAGCTAGAGCAGCAGGGCTTTTGGATCGGACCTGGGTTCCAAACTCTGGCCCCTGGACTCAGCAGAGCTCGGGGACGTCGGGGGATCCCACAACCTCTCTGAGGCCTGTCTTGTTTTTCTCTGAAGGGGAGAGTACCCATTTTGCCGAGCTGGCATGAATTTAATTAACATATATAAAGCCTTCAGCACTTAATTGCACTTATCTTCCCTCGCGGGGATACAAAGAAATACCTGACCCGGTTACTCCACGACTTGAAAGGAGGAAGCCCAAAGAAAGGCTGTGGGGTTGAGAAGGTTACACCGGAGGATGGAGGTGATGTTTAATCAGGGTCTGAAGACGGCAGGGGGCGGTGAGGGGCTCTCAGAGGAGAGAACGGCGTGGATAAAGGCGGGGAAAGTGGGCGACGATCAACTCTGAGTGGCTGGTCCGCTGGATGGATTGTGGATGGTGAAGGAGGCAGGTGAAATCCAACCCAAATTGTTCACGGAGCTCCGGAATTCGGACTTTAGGCCTACACCTCCTGTTGACGTGTGTTATTTGACCCTGTTTGAAGAAACACTGGGATTGGTGGTCAACACTCAAAGCTGGAATCACGGATTTCCCCCTCTTCTCAGGAAAACTAGGTAGTTGTGGCCATGCTGGTCCCACGATCCCCTTCTGCAGAACGCCCACGTTTATTACTCTGATCCTTCTGTGCCGCTCTCACCTGGAGCTGCCCTGACGTGCCCTTCCACGCCTGCCTGTGTCCTCAGCAGTTTTTAATTTAGGAGAGTGACAAGGTATGGTGTGGTCTTTTGGACGGTACCTAGTGGCTGTTAAGGGCTGTTGATTCAGAGGCGCACCCGGGAGGTGGGCACTTGGCACATACTGGGATTTGGGCCACTGGGAAATGCTAGGTGGTTAACAACCTAGGCTACCCATTGGGCCCCTTTTTCCATAGTTAATCAGGTTGGTTTCACCTGTCTCTTCCGCAGTTCCCTTGCACATCTTCAGTACTTGTGGAGTTGGGTGGATGATAGTGGCAACTGGGATCACGATCCTGTTTAATCTTTTTAAGGCCTTAACTGTCCTCAGGTTGATCCCTTGGACTCCATGTGGGTCCTGATGACTTCTGACCCAAGATCGTTTGGGGAGTTCATTTGGGGACCCTTTTCTCCGGCTTTATTTTCTTTACCCGCTGCTTCTACTTCCACAGCAGAAATAGAATGGGAGCCACCTGTGCAATAAGTTTTCTAGTAGTTACATTGGGAAAGTAGAAACAGGTGAAGTTAATTTCAACAATACATTTACGTAACCTAGTATAGCCAAAATGTTACCATGTCAACAGGTAATCAAGACTGAAAGATCATTACTGAGATATTTCACATTCCCTCTTTGTACTCATTCTTCCAAATCCAGTATGGATTTCATACTTCCATCCCTTGTCCATCAGATGTTAAACTGAGGTTATTGTGGAAATACTTGATCTATATTTAGATTTTATAGAATTCACAACTGAAAAAGTAAATTCACACACTTGAGTTGTCCCAAACATATTTTAAATTTTCCAGTAACCTTACTGAGTATCAGTTTTAAACTAAAATTAAGTGAAGTTTAAAATCCAGTTCCTCGGTCACACGAGCCATGTTTCAAGTGCCCAGTGGCCACGTGTGTCTGGCGGCTGCTGTGTGCACAGCTTTGGAGGTGAGCACATGTAGCTTCTGATTGTCAGGCCTCAGTTCCAGCCGCTCAGCAGAACCCAGAATCCACAGAAGTGCCTCGCAAGCCTGCAGCTCACAGCCCTCCACTGCCTGCCTTATTCACCCCGAGGCTTGGAGAAGACCCTGCTTCCAGCAGGCAGCCTCCGACCTTAATAATAAGAGAGTGTGACAGTGACAGGGTCTCTAACCGTTCCCCTTTAATGCTGGAGGCAGCTCCAAGGAGGAGACACCTAGGTGCCACTGCTCTTAAACAACTTCAGAAGCTCCTGCTGCAGCCACTTCTGCATACCTCGGAAGGCGTTTAGGCATCTATTAATTTTTCTAGAGGGACACGATCATCACTTATGACCCCATGGCCTTTGCCTGGGTGGGTTATGCCCTACTTCACTCTAAATTCACTGTTATTGTCTTCCACAGACAGTATACATGACTCTATATGTAGAGTCTATACACAAAAGGGTATTTAAAATATCCATGGGCTTCCCTGGTGGCACAGTGGTTAAGAATCCGCCTGCCAATGCAGGGGGCACGGGTTCGAGCCCTGGTCCAGGAAGCTCCCACATACCGCGTAACAACCAAGCCCGTGCACCACAACTACTGAGCCTGAGCTCTAGAGCCCGTGGGCCACAACTACTGAGCCTGAGCTCTAGAGCCCGTGAGCCACAACTACTGAGCCTGAGCTCTACAGCCCGTGAGCCACAACTACTGAGCCTGAGCTCTAGAGCCCATGTGCCCCAACTACTGAAGCCCACACGCCTAGAGCCCGTGCTCCGCAGCAAGAGAAGCCACTGCAATGAGAAGCCCGCACACCGCAACAAAGAGTAGCCCCTCCTCGCCGCAACTAGAGAAAGCCTGCGTGCAGCAACAAAGACCCAATGCAGCCAAAAATAAATAATAATAAAATATTTTTAAAAATATATCCGTATTGTTTAAAGATTAATAACAAACTCCCATGTTCCCACCACTAGGTTAAGAAATTGAATATGGAGTGTTCCAGGGACTTCCCTGGTGGTCCAGTGGTTAAGAATCCACCTTCCAATGCAGGGGATGTGGGTTCGATCCCTGGTTGGGGAACTAAGATCCCACATGCCTCAGGGCAACTAAGCCCGTGCACCACAACTACTGAGCCAGCATGCCGCAACTACTGAGTCTGCACGCTCTGGAGCCCTCACACAACTAGAGAGAAGCCTCTGTGCTGCAATGAAAGATCCCGCATGCCGCAACGAAGATCCCACGAGCCACATCTAAGACCTGACGCAGCCAAATAAATAAATAAATATTTTTTTAAAAAATACAATATTGAGTGTTCCATGAAGGCCTGGTGCGCTTTCCGTTACAGCCTGGTCCTCCCTGAGAGGACTCTGCTATCCTGAATTCTGTCAGGCATCCCCTTCTCAGAGTTTCACCTCCTGTGTATGTCTCCCTAAAGCATGTAGCATTCGTTTAAAAAAACCATTTTGCTGTATTTATTCTGCTGTGCCGTACTCCTCGTGATCAATGTCGTTGTGATCAGTGTTTGAGACTCAGCGACACTGATGCACACAGTTGTCATTTATTTGCTTTGTCTGCTGTATAGTAGCCGTTGGGTGAGTCTGTCACACCTTGTCCAGGCTCCTCCCGTCACATCCGGTTGAGTCCAGTGAGCTGCTCTTACAGTGGTGCTGCACTGGGCGTGCCCATGCGTGGACAGAACCTCCTCTTGGGTGAAGTCCTCAGACTGGCATTGCTGAGCGAGGGGCCAGCAGATATCCCACTCACTAGATGTCAAGAGTGGTCGTGCACAGTTTGTCCTCCCCAGCAGCGGATGAGAGCTGATTCTCTCTTCAGGCTCGTGGTTTGCCAGGGCCCAGGAGACCGAGGGGACCCTAGGGTGAAGGCTGGCCTCCCTGCCGACCACCAGGCCAGGCCTTAGTTGAGTCGTGTGGTTCCAGGGCCTGAACTTGAGCCTGTGGGCCCAAGAGCTATCTAGTACCTCCTCCAATGTCTCCCACGAGCCAGCCCTGTGCTGCGCTCACGGAGTCACTGAACCCTGGAGACTCGAGTAAGTAGACCCGCACGAGACAGTCGGATGGCTCCAGGTGACGTGGCCGCAGGAAGGGTGGCCCTGGGGGGCTCCCGACCGTGAAATCCACCTGCCTCCCTTGGGCAAAGGCCGGATTTTGCCTCTCTGACCTCCTACCTCTTCACACTTCCGTTGACATGCTTCAAAATGGAAATTGACGGAACCCTCAGGCCCCGGGTTTGGGTTATTGATGTCCTATTGTTGGATCCTCATAACCAGTCTGCGAACCTTCCGAGGAGGAAGCAGAGCTTGGGAGGGTTAAGCAGTTACCCAGGGAATGTTAGATGGGGAAAGCAGGTGAGAGACAAGGCAGGGAGTCTTCGGCCACTGTCCTCTTGTGATTCCACACAGCTGAATGGAGTCTTCCACTCTGGCTGTGAATGACTGCCTCGCTTTTAGACCAGCCCTCCCACCAGACCATCGAAGATGTAAAATTAAAAGACAAAAACAGCTGTGTGAAGGTAGCAGAGAAACCGAGACAGCTAGGATCTGAGGGGCCAGGATCCCGGAGAGAAGGGAAATTGACTGAAGGGAGCCCTGCATTCTCAAACCCCTCCCCTCCGTGTCTGGGGTGTCTGTATCATTCCCAGGATGCGATTCTTTCCTTTGGGGCCCAGACCTTGGGTCCAGACAGCGTGGGTTGCAATCCCAGCTCTCCCACTTTGTGTGTTTGTGTGACTCTGGGCAAGTTACCCTTCTGTGCCTCAGTTTCCTCATCTGTAAAATACAGATACAGTCGATCCTCCTTATTCCTGCATCCTCTACTTGTGAATTCACCTACTCACTAACATGTATTTCTATCCCCAAAATCGATACTCAGGGCACTTTTGTGGTCATTTTCGAACGTGTACAGAGCAGCAAAAAATGTGAGTCACCTCCACTCACATGTCCCTGGCTGAGGTCAGACAAAGTGCCACTCTGTCCACTTCTCAGCTCCCACACTGGAAACAAGGGTCCTGTTCACAGTCTATCTGGTGGCGCGTTTTTCACATTTTCGTGACTTTCGTTTATAATTTCACTGTTTAAAGTGGCCCGCAAGCATCATGCTGAAGTGCTGTCTAGTGTTCCTCTGTGCGAGAAGGCTGTGATGGGCCTTAGGGAGAAAATACGTGGGTTGGATAAGCTCCATCCAAAGCGTGAGTTCTCGTGCTGTTGGCTGTGAGTTCAGTGTCAAGGAATCAACAATATATATTAAACAAGGCATGTTTGAACAGAAACACGTAAAACAAGGTTGTGCATTGATCATTTGGTGGACACGTGACCAGAGGCTCGCAGGAACCTCTCCATATTTCCCTTAGTAACTTGCTAATCCAGTGTTTGGGGCAACTTTATAGGACATCACTGTCATGAATAGTACTTCCCTCATTGGAATGTAATGAGGACTGAGTCCCTTTGTCTGAAGTCTGAGGACGCTACCCCGCTGATGGTGAACACTCTAGAATGTGCTGTGGCGATACTGTGCTTATCACAGCCGCTCTCTCACTTCTCCCTTCTGAGCCAACGTTTTTAAACAGCCATCCGCGTTCCGCACCCCCATTTCCTCCGCTCACTTCTCAGCCTCCTCCTTTCTCAGCTTGCCCAGGGCCCTGATGGCTCAAGAGAGTAACCACAGCCTCTGCCCCCTTCTCTTAGTGGCAGCCACGTGCTCTGTGGAGAAGGTGAACCTTGCCACCAACCTCAGGAAGGCGCTCGGTGCCTTCCTGGGATGAGGTCCAGCAGCCCACCTCTCCATCACTCCCCTGCTGTCTCCACTCGGCTGTACCACTTCTCCCTCCGTCCAGACCTCCGTCCCCTCCACCATCTCTCTGGATGGCCCGCCTGCCTGGCAGTCATCAGCTCAGACCCCAGTCCTCAGAGCCGGGCTCCAGGGCGCTCAGCAGTTACGTATTGAAAGAAATCAGTGGGTCACGGTGTCCCCTGCAGATCGTGTTAGTGAGATCTGTCACATAGCACTGGAGGCACAGCCTGCCTTCTGGACACCTGCTATCTGTTATCGCTCACTTTAGTCACATTCTAAGAACGTTGCTGACACTTCCTACCGCACCCCCCAAGCCCCCTCTGCCCCCCCCACGCTAACTGCCCCAGCCCCATCCAGAGCGGTGCTGCCAGCAGCACCTCCCGTGGTGGTGGGTGTGTCCTGTCTGTGCCACGAGCCACATGATGCCACTGGACACCCGAAACGTGGCCCATGGGACCGAGGAACTGACTTTTAAATTTTTATATTATTCAATAACTTTACATTTAAATAGCTGCCTGTGGCTTGTGGCTACCAAGTTGGACAGCACAGGCTTAGCGAGAGCCCGGGAGAGCACAGATTGATGCACTAAAAGAAGGCGAAACACTTCCTGAGAAAGATACACTCTGAAGCACTTTAACCTCGTCAGTCCCGAACGTAGTAGTGATATTCAAACTGTGCCTTAATGGACCGTACGTTGTAAAATGGTAACGTTCTTCTTCACTTTGGCTTTTAGAGTCTGAGCCTCTGCTGCCTCAACCAGATCCTGAATGTCAAAAAGCAGTGGGTCTGTTGGATGAATTTGAGGACAACGGGAACTTTGGGTGACGCTGGGTGAGATAAACACCTTCCACATCAGAGATCTCTTCCTCCCTCTCCCTCTCTCTCAATATACAGCATATGCACACATACACATACTTTTTTTCCTTTTCTCTTACCTTTTTTAACAACGACAACAAAAAAAAAAAATAAAGAAAACCAAAACCCATCCCATAGCAACCCATCCCATAGCAACCCATCCCATCTGTTTTCTCCCTAAGCAGCAGCATTCATAAGCGTCTTTCCACATCACTACTTACCCACCGCATTATTATTATTATTATTATTATTTTTTGCGGTACGCGGGCCTCTCACTGTTGTGGCCTCTCCCGCTGCGGAGCACAGGCTCCGGACGCGCAGGCTCAGAGGCCATGGCTCATGGGCCCAGCCGCTCTGCGGCATGCGGGATCTTCCCGGACCAGGGCATGAACCCGTGTCCCCGGCATCGGCAGGTGGACTCTCAACCACTGTGCCACCAGGGAAGCCCCCCACCGCATTATTTTTAATGAAATAGTATTAAGTTTTATGGATGTACCATAATTCATTTAACCCATCCCCTATTGCTGGACATTTAGGTTGTTTCCAGAGTTTTGTTATTATTCTCTTTGACAACTTAGTAGTTAGGGCAGGCCAAACTTCTGTAACAAGTAGACCCCAAACTGCAATGGCTCCAACCAGGAGAGGTTCGTGTCCCCCCTCTCTGTCAGTGGGGGGTGGCCAGACCTCTGTGAAATGATTCAGGGAGCCGGGCTCCTTCCACCTTCCTGTCACCTATCAGCAACTTACTGTCCTCTGCAGGTCGAGGCCAGGTCACCCTGTCCAGATTCCACTCCACAGAAAGGGACAAGAGCATGGAAGGTCTGGAGGTGACATCTGTCCCTCACTCACATTTTAGCAGGAAGGACTTAGTCTGGGGGCCCCAGCTAACAGCTGGGGAGGCCAGGAAATGTAGCCTAGCGGGTGCCTGGAGGGAGGACGCAATGGGTTCTGGGGAAAAGCTGCCAGGCACCGCTGCAGCCCACTGCCCCGCACCTGTATCTGCAGGGACTCTCCTTCCACACACACCCCCAGGCTGCAACCACAGGACCATGCAGTCACTCATCCACCTCGAAGGCCGAGGTGTCCAGCGGCACTGGGACAGCCTCTGCCCTGGCTCTGGGGGACTCCCCTCTATGAAACCCTGGTTGGAGGCTCTTCCTTGTCTGTCACTCCCCATGGCTGCAGGGGAGGCGGGTGGTGGGACCTGTGACCTCCTTGGGCAGACTCTCTGCTACTGTCTCCCAGTCCCTCCAAGCAGTCCTCTGAGGTTGGGTGGGACCTTTGCAGGAAGCCCCAAGTCCAGCTTCCTTCTTCAGGGTCTACTTCTGGCCTCTGGGAAGCACACCTTCGACCTGCCGTGCTAAGGACAGCCCACTTCTGCCATGGCCCCCCTGTCATCGACAGGTAGCACCTGTCAAGCTCTTGACTTTGGACTTTATGCCTGAGTCAGGGGTGCCTTTATGTTCCCCAAGCTCCTCCAGGCACATGTCAACCTCTCCTGGTTCTCTCCAGATCCCCCCTCCGTCGGCTGTAGCCGAGGAGACGGAGAGGGAAACATCCAGCACAGCCCCACCGCAGGCCCCCCACTCGCCATGTCCTGATCAGCCCTGTAGCCTTCCCCACATTGTGCCTTTGAGGTGGGGAATGGGCTGGGTGGGGGAGGGGCCATACTGCAAACCTCTGTCTTGCACTGACTGACTGGCAGCCACTGGTGTCTTCCTGGGGCCACTTAGAAACTCTCAGATGATGGAGCTGTCCAAGACGCCTCCTGTAACCTACAGACAGGTCCTCACCTGGGCGCAGAAGCTCATACAGGGAGGTTTATAGCAATTTTCTTTGTCATAATTTACATACCATAAATTCCACCATTTTAAAATGTACCATTCAGTGGTTTTTAGCGTCCTCAGAAGGTTGTGCAACTTTCACCACTGTCTAATTCCGGAACATTTTCATCACGCCAAAGAGACCCCATAACCATTCGTAATCACTCCCCATTCCTCCCTCCCCCAGCCCCTGGCAACCACTAATTTACTTTCTGTCTCTATGGATTTATAGCAATTTAAAAAAATTAAAAGATAGTACCTATACAGGAATTCTCCAAGTTAGAAGTATACAGCTTGATAAATGTTCAAAAACCGAAGATACCATGTAACTCAAGAAATGCTTCGAGAAATAGAATGTTAGTTACCAGTCCCTTAAAAAGCAAGCCTTCTGCTCACTTCGGGTTATAAACCCCTCCCTGCCCCAGACTAGCACCATTCTGATTTCCAATAGCATGGGTTAGTTTTGCCTGTTTTTTAACTTTATATAAATGATACCATCAAATATAAATATGTCTCTATGTGGCTTCTTTCGGTCACCATCAAAAGAAGTGTTTCATCCATATTGTTATATTTACAGACAATTCTGTTTTGCACTGTAGTATTCCATTTTATGAACATATCACAATTTATTTACCTATGGTATTTCCTATGGATACCTGGGCAGTGTCCAGTTTGGGCTGTTGCATGGTTCTGCTATGAACATTTTAGCATGGTGCACGTCTCTTGGTGAACTTGGGTATGCTTTTTTTTTTCTTTCTTTCTTTTTAGAGCAATTACAATATTTATTAAGTATCAAATTGTATTATACAATTCTGTATTTCTGTCATCTGAATTATTTTTTTCAAATCGAAATTGGTTTTGGTCTTTTCACTGCTAAGGACATTTATATTTGGGTATGCATTTCTGTTGCGTAAATGCCCAAGAGTGGAATTGATGGGTCATAGGATATGAATATATTCAATTTTAGTAGAAGTATCAACAGTGTTCCAAAGTGATTGTCCAATTTACTTGCCCATCAGCAGTATCTGAAAGCTCTGGTTACTGTACTTCCTGGCCAACTCTTCATATTATCTGTCTCTTTCATTTTAACCATTCTGGTGGTATCTCAATGTGATTTTTTAATTTGCATTTTCCTGAAGATTAACCAAGTTGAGCCCCTTTTCATACGTTCATTGGCCATTTGGATATCTTTTTTCTTTTAATGAAATCTGTTCAAGTATTTTGCCCATTTTTCTATTGGATTTTCTTTTCTTATTGATTTCTACGAGTTCTTTACCTGTTCTAGATATGTCCTTTTTCAGATATATAGAATAAAGATATTTTCTCCCACTTTGTGGTTTGCCCAACAAATTTTAACAACAAAAGCAATGGAAGCAACCTCAGTGTCCTGCTGAAGGGGACAAACTGAATGAATAACGTAAGATAAAATACTATGAAAACTGTATGTGCTAATATGGAACGATTTCCAAGACATATGAAAGGAAAACTGCAAGGTGCTTCACTGATATATTTAAAAGATTGCTCATCATAGCTGACTCTGGGATGGGGGCTGCCTATTTGGGAAGAAAGGCTTACTTCTCTGTAAACCCTTTGATGCTGTTTCAATTTTTACTCGGTATATGTTAGATATTTTCCATCCATTTAAAAAATCTAAGTAAAAAATAAATGTGTCCATCGATGTTAATAGAACGGAGCGGTTTGCTGATTGCATGATCGGGGTTGTTTCTGTTCCCCTCACAGCCCTCTGGACGATACCACCTATGAAAGACTGGCCGAGGAGACGCTGGACTCCTTAGCAGAGTTTTTTGAAGACCTTGCAGACAAACCTTACACATGTGAAGACTATGATGTCTCCTTTGCGGTACCTATTTGCTTCTTTTCATTCTTCTGTATCCTCCCTAGGAATTTTAGCTAAGATAAAGAATTCCTCTCCAGCAGTATGCGGTTATGGATGGGACCAAAAGACTGGGGTTCTGGTGTCAGCCCTGCATCACCAGGCTTGTGACCTTGGGCAAGTCACTCAGCCTCTCTGAGCCTCACGTTTGCCTAAAAATACAGATTCTCCAGCTTCACTCAATACCTGTGAAGATAAATCAGGGAGGGACCCAGGCATGTGTTTGTGTAGCAAGATGCCTCTCATCGTGCAGGCAGGCTAGTTCCTAAGCGGGGTGAGAGATTGCCCGAGATGTATTCAGACTAGACATGGGCCTCACTCCTGGAAATTCTCATACAGTGGTCAGGGTACAGTCCTAGGAAGCATGTTTTTGAAAAGCTCACCTGAGGTTCTAATGAGCATCCCTGGGTCTCATCCCTAGGGATTTTTATTAATCAACTAAAAATCGGTCTAGGGTGTGGCTCAGGCCAGGCTTTGGGGTTTTTAAAGTTTTTAGAGTAACTCCTCAGAGGATTCTAATGCAGCTGGGTGAGAACCCCAGGGCTGGATGAAATTTAAGCCCCAAATCCTAGAAGCCAGGGCAGTGCTGGTGTGTATCGACTGGCCACCAGGTGGCAGACTTGAACAAGGGTCTGCCTTTGGGTTTAGAATTATCGCTTAGGCCTTAGGGAGCAGCTCTTTTTTGCCAGTGGGAGCACATCCCCTGCAGAGGTTAACCCTCTTGACAGCAATTAATTAATACCAGAAAATGTCATGAAGAGTGCATTTGGGATTAAATCATGGAATTATTTAGGACAACCAGCTCTCAGGCTAAAGCAATAGAAATGGTATTGGATATTGCTGTTGGGGGCACTGGATAGAAAAGGACTCCATCAGATGGGCAGGTGTCAAGCCTAGTTGTAAGGACAGTAAGGGCCTTGGTGGTAACGAGGCAAGAAACGATTGAATGCCTTCCAGGTGGATTTGTTGGTCGCTGTCAGCAGCAGAAATGTCCTGGCGGGGCTGTAGACGTGCTTATGCAGGCAGCCTCAGAAGACAGAGCTACTTGGAAACCATTACAGACTGGCCTCCGGAACTTGACCGTCTGTGGGATGATTAGAGCCGGGGAAGTTACAGGTCTCCTCTACCCCAGCCTCCTTACCAGGCTCTGTAACTATGGGGAAACCAAGGCTCAGGCTAAACTCTGCCACACATGCAAACCTTTAGGTACATGGCACAGAAACAGTCACACCACCTGTTCTTACAGGATTAATGAAGCCCCTGCTTGACTCAGACACTTTGCGTGAATGCTTCATTAGAGGCAAAGGTGCCAATGTTGTAGCGGCTGGAGTCTGCTTACCTCACTAAGGCAGGCAACAAAAGCTTCTGCTCAGTGGTGGGTCAGGATCTCACCTACCTTCAGAGTGTCTCTCTGAAGAGTGATTCAGCTGCTACACTTTCCAGAGTCTAAAACCCATTCTTGCAAGGGAAGAGGCACCTGAGTTTTTCTAGCCAATCCATACACTGTACATTGAGTACCATTCTACTCACTAGGGAAGAAGTATTTCTAGCAAATCATTTGCCAAGTAGGAAAATCTCTAGTGTAGGTGTAGAAGGCTAATGGCATATAGTAGCTCCCTCTGTAGTTTGGACTTCTCAGTACTTTGAAATGCTATCTACCCTCGGGTGTGAATTCCTGATTAGAGTCCTTCAGGTGCTAGCAAACTCATGTATTTCACATATAAGATAAATCAGTTGGAATTACATTATAGACAGCAGAACACCTGTAACACCATTACTTGAGCTTGGCTGGAGTGCAGTCTTTCTGTGCCCTCAGGGTCCAGCTGGATGTCACCTCCTCTCTGCAGCCCTCCTAGATGCTCCAGGCAGACACCACCCTGCCCTCCTTGCCCAGCACTCTGAGGATGATCACCCTGTGTTGTAACTGTCTCTTTACACATCAGTTCCCACGGCTACACTGAGCTGGACAGCTGGAACACTGCCCATTCCTGGTCTCCCAATGCCTGGAACATTGCTAAGTACTTAGCGGGGACTTAACGAATGTAGATTCACCATGTAAATGAAATGAGGCGCACCTACTTTTCCAGAACATGCTTTCATTGATGCTACTCAGCACTTTGTGCTGTTTTATCCACTTGCTACTGGCCAAATAGGCAAATGAAAGGAATTCTCTAGATACACCCAGGCCACGTTTCTTCACTTTCCTCCTGTGGACTGGGAGACGTGAGCAGCTTCTTGGCTGCTGTGTGGTCCATCAAGTGGGGCGGGTCGCGGTGGATGTCAGTGTCTGGGTCCAGGCCTCGCTGCTCACTGGTAATGGTTATCAGAAGGAGCTGCCTACGAGAGCCCAAGCCCCTCCCATCACCAGGCAACCACGGAGTCCGCTACACTTGATGCGTGAGAAGCACCACACCATTTAGAGAGTTACCTCCAAACTGCCCTCGTTTTTCTTCCAGGCAGAGCCCTGGCCTCTTAGACACTTTAACGAGAATCTGCTTGCCGCCATGTCCTTCGTTCACTGAGTTGTCTGTATATTATTGCCATAGAGCAGAGGTTTCTTAACCACTTGGCGATCAGGACACCCTGTGGGAATCTGACTGCTCTCCCAAGAAAAACCTCCCTGCATACCTATGAGAGCTGTATGCGAGCTGTATGCAGACCCCTGAAGACCAGCTCTGCGTCCTAGGTCACACACCCCAGCTCAGAGTTAGCACTTCATTGGATATGGTGACAGAGGGCCTGGCCTAGCGTCCTGCATTTGTATTTTCTTTCCGAGAGCGCTTCAGTGAATTATCTGCGAGGGCAGGTCCTTCAGCTGTAAAGGAGACGTGATAGTAACCTCTACTTCCCCGGGTGTGTCTTAGGATTCAGTGAAACAATGTAGGTAAAAGTGCTTTATATTCACTATTCTTATTCCTTAAGGGGAAGTCAGCATCTGTTTTAGGAGTGTGGGAAGCCACAGGCACGTATATGAAATCCCGACTCAACATGCCATTCCCATATGTGCCTGTTTCTGCAAATGAGCTGGTGACAACAGAGCCTGAGCCTCGCTATTTTTGCTTCCACTGATATTGCCTGTCGGGAATCAAGCCTCACCAGCTGTGGCCAGGGTCTCTTCCAACTGGTCAGTGCCTGGGTCTCAGCAGCTGCTAAGTATTGCCTCTCTCTCCCGCACTGCCCTGCATTAAAGTCTACCCACTCTCTCAAAGTAGACACTCAGATTGCCCGTTAAGGAATAACACTAATGGACAAAAAACTCTCTTTATTTGGTCTACTTGAAGACAGTTGCAAAAGCTTTAAGAACTCCTGGGAAACCAGTAAGACAGCTAGTTTCCCTTCTCTTGCCGCTTTCCCTTGGAAACAGCTTCTGGCTCTGTGGGGAAAAATGTCTAATTACACACCACGAACAAGAGGGGGCGTGGTTGAGCGTTGCCTTACATAACCTTGCCCTTCATGTGGTATGTGTGTGTTATCACAGTGCCTGGTTATCAGCCACTCAGTTCACTCATCCACAGTTTTTTTCTAATTCAGTGATATTTTGTACAAATACTGAAAGTGCTAGGATGAAAAGACAGATCTGCTCTCAAGGTGCTTATAGTAGTGGAGCGAAGGGGCAGGTGACCAGCAAACAAGCTAGCAGCTCAGACGCAGTGAGGAAAGCACAGAAGCTGTGGGGACATGCACGGGTCATGGTCCCAGCTGAGGGGCGTCAGGGGAACCTTCCCAGAAGCACCTCAGCCCCTCGCCCTCGCACTGTCTCTGAAGGAGGCAGAGCAGATATTGTCCCAAGGAGACGACACAGCTGATGGAGCTTAACGCACGTCCCTAGACCTGGCCCCCTGCCTTTTCCACTGCATCACGCACCTCCCAGTTGTAGGGTCAATGCACATTGGAGCATTTAAGGGCCACAAGTAGGTCAGATTAGAAGAAATTATGTCTTGATTCTCTGGGCCTCATATCATATGGAAAAATAAGCCATAAACTATATATGGAGGGGGGGAAAGAGTGACTGCTGATACGTACAGGGTTTCTTTGGGGGGTGACGGAAATAGTCTGGAATTAGACAGTGGGGATGTTTGCACACTTTATGAAAATACTTTGTGGAATGCTAAAAACTACTAAATTATACAGTTGTAAGAAATTTTTAAATAAATGAAAGGTAGTCCTAACAAAATAGTACACGTGGGTTTCAAGAAAAAATGTTTTAAAAAGCAAACTTATGTATACTGTGATCCTAGCCCTGCATTTAAAAACTGCAGCCGATACCTGAGAGTAAACAGCTCATGTCGCTGATTAATGGGATTGAGAGAGCGCTTCGTGTTATGGAAACAACAGCATCTTATGGACCCGAGCAGACCTGCATTTAAGATCAGCCCTGCCGTTACTAAGTTTTCTTTATTACCCTGTCCCTCTGTTGTCCTCATCTATAAATTGGGATAATGATTCCTACCTCCATGGTTATGGTCACGGAGGAAGCAGTTTTACACCAAGTGCAAAGCACAGTGCCTGGCACAGAGTAGGTACTGAAAAACAGTAGATGCTATTTTTATTGATGTTTGCATTTTATTTATACCACCTGTATTTATTATACCACCTGTATGCCTCTATAATTTTGCTACTTTTTAATCAGAAAAAACATTATTTAAAAAATAACCCAATAGTGTCCTCCCCATCCCATGCCTATGAGTTATATTATTATTGGCACTTTCTCCGCCATGTTTTGCTTGTTTGTTGTTTATTTTTTTCCATACCGCTTGTGGGTCCTAGTTCCCCGGCCGGCGAGCAATGGAACCCGGGCGACCTGCAGTGGAAGCACGGAGTTCTAACCACTGGACCACCAGGGAATTCCCTCCACCTTTTCAACAGCTCTTTATGTTTACAAACCAAACACAAAACTTTTTCTAAGAACCACCAAACACAAAACTTTTTCTAAGAACTTTTTCTTAGAAACAGGGGCTCTGAGAGGCACAGAGAAAGGCTGCCTGTCTGCGGGCCGTGCAGGGGATGGGGGGCAGCGAGGCTCCCCGTTCACCAGCTCAGCCGTGTAGCTGTTTCTTTAATATCCTGCGCATTCTAGAGAGACCTCAGGCCTTGGGAGTAAAGGGCTCCTTTGTTGAAAGAGGGTTTTCAAATTTAAATGAGCATTTATTGGGCAAAGGTGGACCAGCCAGTCTTTTGACGAATTCAAGGCTCCTGTAGAGGAAAATAAAGCTGGAGAGGGGTATCTGAGAAGCTTGTGAGCTTGGGAAGGGTCTGGGAATAAGAACCCTAGTCTGGAGTGTCAGCCTTCTGCTGGCAGAGCTCAGCCTACTGCTCTTCTGAGACCAGCAAAGCAGGTGGTTTGATTATTTCCTTCTCTCTTGCCTTTTTTCCTTTCTTCGGTCATGAACTTGGCCTGCCCGATGTTTGTGCTGACTGGGACGTCGGTAGAGTTGGTGTCTCCATTTTTTTTTTTTTTTGCGGTTCGCGGGCCTCTCACCGCTGTGGCCTCTCCCATTGCGGAGCACAGGCTCCGGACGCGCAGGCTCAGCGGCCATGGCTCACGGGCCCAGCCGCTCCGCGGCATACGGGATCTTCCCGGACCGGGGCACCAACCCGCGTCCCCTGCATCGGCAGGCGGACTCTCAACCACTGCGCCACCAGGGAAGCCCAGTGTGTCTCTATTTTTTAATGTCTCTAGTATGTTCTGGCCGGTATTTGAGGAACCAAGGCACCAATAAGGATGTGGATCCTTTCGTTTGCCAGCTGCAATACCTCTGACTAGTCACTTAACTAAGGATATTCTCACCTTGCCCACCTCATAGGAAACGAGGAAAAGCACTGAGATTTTTAAGTGTCATCGTGATTAATCATAGTCTGATTCTGAGAGTAGCGCTCTTTCTGCGTTACCTCCTAATTCCAAACACTAAATTAAAGACAGTTCTTTACGGTGTATGTTGCGTACCTGTATAAATGCAAAGTATTGAGATATAACAAAATAGGAGGCGATTATGACACAGTGATAACTCTGTCTTGTTTTATTTTCTTCATGCTTTTTCCATCTGATGCACCAGAGTGGTGTTTTAACAGTTAAACTGGGTGGAGATCTAGGAACGTACGTGATCAACAAGCAGACCCCAAACAAGCAAATCTGGTTGTCTTCACCATCCAGGTACGTTCAGAAGTCAAAATCTCTCATTGTTCAGCTTGCTTGAAACAAGACTTTGTGGACCTTTTAAGAAGGGTCACCCTCATGTGTTAGCAGCTGTGTAAGTGAACCTTTTCTGATGTTTCACAGCATGTCTCATGCTCAGTAGGAAAGCTTACTGTGGTTCTATCACTTCTTGTCTGGTGATTCTGTGGCTCTAAAAGCAGATAGTGGGACGTTAACAAGACGCAAAGTGAAAAATTTTCGGAGCCCACCTTGACAGTTTTTCTCTACTCAATCATTGCCGTGCCTTTGAAAAAGCCACTTTTGCTTTTACAGCATCTGAACAAGTTGCCCTTTGTCTTCAAAGTTTGGCCTCTGGTTCATTTTGAGCATCTCAGTTAAAGGCCAGTTTAATTCCACTTGCAGAACAGGGCTGTGTACTCTGTGGAGGCGGGAAGGTGTTTTAAACAGCCCTTCTAGGGCTTTTCACCCCTCCTGCCTTTTCCATTGATGTGCTTTCAATCTAGCGGAATAAAAGATTGTATTGGAGACGGTCTGTACTGCGTCTCAAGGCCTGAGAACATGCAGGGAGAGAGGGTCCCTCATCCCTCTGGCTGCTGTTGAAGTGGTTGTAAGACAGTAAAAGAGACGCCCACAAAAAGCTCTCAGACCAGCCTTCCTGGTCACTCATTAGCACTTCCAAAGAGAACGCGCTGTGAATTGGGAAAGGCCCAGATATAACCAGCGTGGAAGTCTTTGAAAGCCCCACGGTTTTTGCATTAAAACAAAAAAAGTATTTAACTCTTCTTCTGCCCCAGTGTTGACATCACTTTTAGGCAGTTAGTAGTATACTGTTTATGGTGCTGTGTGGTTCTTCATTCAAAATAAATAAAGCATTAGGCCTCCTTCATCCCAGCCTCGTCTAGGAAGGATGTTACAATTCAAGAAAAACAACTCCAAGGAATCACTTGTCATTTCTAGCGAGGCCCTTATTCACAGATGGTCTTGCTTTTAGATCCAGGTAGTTTACTTGAAGTTTGGCAGGGGCCGGGGGGTTACCCTGGGAGGGCCAATTAACCTGTTCTCTTTGGCCTCAAACAGTTGCCCTGACCCTAACCGTGGCCATGCACAAGGGCTGCAGTCTTGTCCTTCATCTCAGAGGAGCTGGCTGGATCAGCTCCAATCCAGCCATCAGCTTCGGGAATCAGTGGCTTTGTAAAGAGCAGGCAGGGCACCAGAACCAGCTGTGATGGCTCCACTAACAGAATTCCCTCGTGTTGTATCTTGAGACAGAAAAAGTCCTTATAGCATTTGGACACACCTACCAGCAATAGGATCCTACCGCAGGCATGTTTAGAAAAACCTACTGCTGGATAATAAGAAATTCTGAGAAATTCCAAGTTTTGGTGCTTTTTTAAAATCTGTAATTCATGAGGGGAATCTGGAAAGAAAATCTGCCGAGCAGCCATTTACTGTCATGGATACTACGTTCCTCAAAGAAAAAATTTATTTTCCACTCAATTTTTCACGCTGGTCCAAAATAATCCTTCCTAGGGCTGCATTTCTGATATTTGGGAGGCTTTTTCATCAACAGCGTTTCAGGTCAGAGGAAACAGTGGCCTTCCCCCATCACCTTGCTTGAGGAGATTGTAGGGTGGAATCAAGGAGAGGTCTGGGTGGACAGCTGGGCGTCCGAGGCAGCGTGGAGGGGCCTGGAGGTTCTCACACTTGCCTGGCACCCCGGCAGCAAATCGGAGTCCAGGGCCAAGGGAACGTTCTCTGGATTTGAACCAGGTTATTATGCCTTTACGTGTTCAGCTATTTGTGCATATGAAACAAAAGTCCAGTGCTTTTGGTTTGTCCCCATTATCATTATCCCCATTGTTAAGTTAAGTGTTCAAACCCCTGCCTTTGGTGGATAATACAGAAATCCTTGATGTTTTCCTAACCCCCCAAAGATGCTTCCCTTCTAAGCTTTCTTCGTCCCTGGCAAACCCGTCCCAGTCTTGGACTTTGGAAGAGCTCCCCTGAGTGTGCAGGTGGACTCGGGCCCCTTCCTTCCTGTGGGCTCTCAGCATCCTCTGCTCCTTTGTCCATCAAGGCGTCATCATGTAGCACCATTAGCTGCTGGCACTGATCTCTGGTGGCCTCGGCCTGCAGCGGCTTGAAGCAGGATTTCGGTTCCCGGCCGGAGATTGAGGTCAGGCAGTGGCACTGAGAGCACTGAATCCTAGCCACTAGACCACCAGGGACCAGTGGCTAATGACGAGGCCCTGGCCCATCAGCTGTGTAGAAATGAATTTCCACATAGAGACGGAAAGTAGTGAAGCAAGTAAAGTGTTATTAGGAGGAAAAAGAGTACAGTACGTGTGGATAGACACACTTGTGGGCTCAGAGAGAGAGTCGCGCCCTTGTGGTAGTTTGAATCACTTTTATGGAGCATTTCTTCCACGTTTCCTTTAACCGATCATCTTGCTTTGCCTGGTTCTGAGGCCATATTTGGTACATCTCAGGGTCCTCCCCTGTGTACATGTGCATCTCTTAGCCAAGATGGATTCTAGCGAAGAGGCCTATGGGTAGTTGACATCACTTACTATGGGGTGGCGCCCCCTCCCTTTTGACTTGCAAGGAGCCTTTCTCTGCATGTGTAGTTGGGAAGGTCTCCTTGACTTTGAGAATGAGGGATATGCGGCCTTTTGTCTCTTATCTGGGCAGGGCTCAGCTCTTCTCCCAACTGTCCTGCTATTGATATTTTGGAGTTTCTGTCCACAGGGAAGGAACTCCAGGTGCTTACCCTGAGGCCTATCTATCTCCTGCCTCAGCACGTGTTCCCCCCACCCCCCACCCCCACTCCACTAGGCCCAGAGGAGGTGGAATTAATGGGCACACTCTGTGTCCATCTGGAATAATAAGACACGGCGAAACCTAGCCACACCTGGGTCCACACAAACACAGCATTCCCAGCGTGAAGTGCACGTACGGCTTGTGTTCACTAGATGAGCTTGAGATGGATGAACTAGCCCATCAAACTCTCACCTTCATGGACTTAAAATTGAATTAAGAAAACTATTTTTTAAAATAATAATACAGATGGTTGCCAGGGGCTGGGGAGAGGAGTGAATAGGGAGTAACTGCTTAATGGATATGGAATTTCCTGTGGGTGATGAAAATGTTTTGAAACTAGATAGAGGTAGTGGTTGCCCAGTGTTAGGAATGTACTAAAATGATAATAATAATGTAGGTAAGGGACAAATCATGTCAGTGGTACATGAATGGCCATCATCTAAAAGACACTGCTGTGATATTACAGGTATCATATGTGAGTTAGGAGAAGCAAAAGATCAGAATGTGATACACGGAGACTCATCAATAGGGTTGAAATATTTTCAGGTCTTGACAGGTGTTCTGTGAATTGTACCAGAGGATAATTGTGTAGCTGCTTTTTTTTTAATTGGAGTATAGTTGATTTACACTGTTTTGTTAGTTTCAGGTGTACAGCAAAGTGATTCAGTTATATTAAATAGACCCTAAGAGGAGAAGTCAAATACATGGCTTGTTAAGTATTACTTTCTAGATCTGCACTGCAGTCATTCAATTTCTTGGTGAGAGTTTCTTCTGAAGGGCTGTCCCCATGGACTTACTCTGACTGTGTTTTGTCCTGCAGTGGCCCCAAGCGTTACGACTGGACCGGGAGAAACTGGGTGTACTCCCACGACGGTGTGTCCCTCCACGAGCTGCTGGCCACAGAGCTGACTCAAGCCTTAAAAACCAAACTGGACTTATCTTCTCTGGCCTACTCTGGAAGAGGCACCAGCTGCCCAGCCTAATGCTAAAGACATGGGAAGCTCTAAAGCCAAGACCCCAGCTTCGTTCTGCAGCTGAATGGCTAGTTCTTTTCCATTCCTGCTTTTGAGGACAGCTGCATTATGTGTAACGGCTCTGTGAAAAGACCATGTCGCCTCCTGCCCTGCCCCTGAGTTCAGATTTTTAATTTCCGTAGGTTTCTTTGGATTTATTGTCTGATTTCCTCCCTCACGTGATAGCCCTTATCTTTCGTAATGTCTGTATGCCCATACCTTTAATATATAACCTCACAACAGAGAAAAAGAAGAAGGACAAATTCCAGGAGGAGAAATGAATTGGCTTCACCACTCATTCTCTGAAAGACTTACTACAAAAACTGCATGAAGAGCGGCTGGCCAACCTTGCCATCCCATCTCAAAATGAGACTCATTAAAGGGAAGCCTAATACATTCCTACTCCTCTTGAAAGCGTAAACGCTTCTGAGCCCAGTGGCAACTCGGGAATTCTGAAACCAAAGACCCTTTTCTGTTTGTGCTTTGTGACTGCCAGGGTGTGGCCCACATGGGGTGACACAGGGAGATGCGGTGCCGTGTCTTCCATATGTGCATGTATATGTACGCACACATTTACATGTGTGTGTACATACATATTTTTTAAATTTAAGGGTCAGTATAGAATAAGCTATTGCAACACTGGTCTGTGGATGCAAAAAATCTCCCAAAAGCCATCTCTGTAAGCTCATGGATATGGTATAATAAATGAGGTCATGGAGCTGACGAGGTGCTTGGTAAATTGTGAAAGGCCATGTAAATGAAAAGATGTTGGTGTTAATGAAAGGAACCCCAGTCTTACACTTGGCCCAGCCCAAAAGTAGTTGTCTGTCTCTGGGCAAGTTTCTCGAACTCCCTGGACCTCTGTTTCCCTGTGTTAACGGAAAGGGTTAAACTGGATAGAATATAGTCGATTCCCAATTTAGACATTTAGTGGTCCTGTCAGGCAACTTAACAGGCCAGCTTTAATTCCCTCTAGTAGAGGAGATGACAGTGAACAGTTTTTTTTAAGCTATAGAGTAAGTATATGGTTTTTAGTTTTGTTCTGCTTGAATTTCAGTTGAATTCGTGTTCAAATAATCATCTTTTATTGTGCCATTACTGTGCTAAGCCTGGGCTGTAGGCTGAATGCTAAGGTGTTGATCCTAACCCCCAATCACAGCCCTCATAAGTGAGATTAGTGCCCTTATAAGAGAGACCCCAGAGAGCTCCCTCATCCCTTTCACCATGTGAGGACATAGCGAGAAGACAGCTGTCTATGAACCAGGAAGCAGGCCTTCACCAGACACCCAGTCTGCTGGGGTCTTGATCTTGGACTTCCCAGCCTCCAGAGCTATGAGAAATAAATTTCTGTTTATAAGCCATCCAGTCTCTGGTATTCTGTTACAGCAGCCCTGATGGACTATGGCAGCCTGCTATACCA
Source organism: Lagenorhynchus albirostris (assembly GCF_949774975.1). NCBI lineage: Eukaryota > Metazoa > Chordata > Mammalia > Artiodactyla > Delphinidae > Lagenorhynchus > Lagenorhynchus albirostris. Next base: position 50,302,421 of record NC_083101.1, on the reverse strand, counting down.
TATGACCTCGTTTGCATTGTTACTGACCTGCATTTTACACATGAAGAAACCAGGGCTCAGGAACATTAAAACTCGCCCAAAGTTAGGCTCCTGTTCTGCTACTTCCTTACTAAAGCAAGATTTATTAGTGACTAGTCTATGCAAATCTATAACAAAGGCTTTTGCAGTAGGAAAACCAAAAACACATTCCACTGTGGAAAAAAACTCAACAATAGAACAATATAAACAAATGCTAAACGAGTATTTAAAATATAGTCCTTTTTCAAAAATAAATTATTTTTTAGTCCAGTAGAAATTTTTAAGTGGGGTAGGTCAGTACCAGTGAAAAAAATAAATAGTGTGTGTGTATATGTATCTCTTGTTTCTAATGAAAGTTTCGTTGTCCCTCATTTACCTAGAACTCAGTTAAGTGGTGCGCTCTCCTATATGGGACACAACATAAAATTTAAAGAAGTATTTAATTGGGCTGTGGTAACATGAAAATGGAAATTAGGGACTGTGCTCTTAATCTTTTCCTTGTGCAGCCTTTCAGGCCTATTTACTTGTATTTACGTACAATTCTAACTGGTTTAATTATTTAGATTCCAAGATCCTAGGAGATTCCCATTTAAGGCGGCAAAAAGACTGCAAGCACAAACAGCAGCTGGGGGAGGAATAAAAATCATGCTCTGACAAACTGGAAAAGCAACACGGTGTGCAGCCAGTGCCCCCCATACCTCGGACCCTGGGAGCATCATCTCATCTCTGGTATCACCCGTATTAAGGATGAATTCTCAGGAAAACATTGTAAATGTTCAGTATTATTTAGCATAATAATGTTAACGGGGCAAGAAAATATATTACATAATTTTAGAAAGCTTTCTATTATGTTTCGCTTCCTGAGTGGATAGACCCTTTGCCACTAGAAAATAAAACTACCCAGAATGATTTATTTACCTCTGTGAAGATACAGAAAAGCACTGGGGTATGTAAAAGAGAGGCTGAATTTTTGGGTTTTTTTTTTTTAATCAGAGTTTTAAAATTTTGATCCAAACTCTGCCACTTAACTTGTTTGTTGACACTAGCCTCAGTTTTCCTGTCTGTAAAGTGGAGAACCTAAGCTGTGGTACGTGGGCCATGAGCAAAGCAAACACATGACAAATACTATCACATGTGCAGCATAATCTCATATTCAGATTTGGGATTTTCCCGCAAAGTATGATTTATGACATCCTCTACTCAACCTCAAACTTAGTCAAAACACTTATTTTGGTTATCTTGGTGATGGATTCTGATTCCCTGGAACAATTTTTCTTGCCCCTTAACAGTACTTGTATTTTACTCCATCTTCTTCATAGCTTCTAAAACTAATAAGCCAACCTTATGTTTGACAGTTTGTATTAAATAATAGGTTTATAATAGGTTTCTCAAGCTATACCTGACTCGATATTCTAATAAACCTCATTGCTACTTCTGAAGAAAGACCCCTGTTCATACATGTAAAGTCTGTGTGGATTGGCTATACACGGTTGCCAAGGAAAGCGGACTTTATACCTCCAAGGTACATGCTAAGATTAAAGTAATTTTAGGGGCTTCCCTGGTGGCCCAGTGGTTGAGAGTCCACCTGCCGATGTAGGGGACGCGGGTTCATGCCCCGGTCCGGGAGGATCCCACATGCTGCAGAGCAGCTAGGCCTGTGAGCCATGGCTGCTGAGCCCGTGAGTCCAGAGCCTGTGCTCCGCATCGGGACAGGCCACAACAGTGAGAGGCCCGCGTACCGCAAAAAAAAAAAAAAAAAAGTAATTTTAGGTCATGTCCAGTTGAATTCTTGGCATGGATTTATCTTTTGCAAATGAAAACAGCTACATACCAGAAAAAGAAGGAGGGGCACAGGTATGAAATTTCATATAACTTTACCCTGCTGTTCAAAACTATGACTTCATGACTGTCTTTCTGTGTATACTACTATTAGAGTAAGAAATGGCTTCAGATCCTTGGCTTGACTTAATTAACCATGACATTTTAAAGATCCCAATTAGTGGCCCCTGGGAATTTATAAAACTGAGCTCACTTATATCCTGATGTTTGCTAGAGAAACAATCTGAGCTCACCTGGTCCATTTTCTCTGGATGTATTATTTAAGATAAAATGTTTCAGCTCTCAACACACTGGGTATAGAGGGAATATACCTCAACATAACAAAGGCCATATATGACAAGCCCATGGCTAACATATTCAAGAGTGAAACGCTAAGAGCTTTCCCTCTAAGATCAGGAGCAACACAAGGATGCCCACTCTCTCCACTTTTATTCAACATAATATTAGAAGTCCTAGCCAGAGCAATTAGGCAAGAAAAAAAGAAAAGGCATCGGAATCAGAAAGGAAGAAGTAAAGCTGTCACTATTTGCAGATGGCATGATATTATAGATACAAAACCCTAAAGGCTCCACCAAAAAACCGTTAGAACTAATAAACCATTTCAGTAAAGCTGCAGGATACAAAATCAATATGAAAAAATCAGTTGTGTTTCTAAACACCAACAATGAACTATCAGAAAGAGAAATTAAGAAAGCAATCCCATTTACAATTGCATCAAAAAGAAATAAAATGCTTAGGAATAAACTGAATCAAGAAGGTGAATGATCTGTATACTGAAAACTTTTAGACATTGATGAAAGAAATGGAAGGAAATACACATACATGAAAAGGTATTTTATGTTCATGGATTGGATGAATTAATATTGTTAAAATGTCTACAGTACTCAAAGTGACCTACAGGTTCAATGCAATTCCTATAAAAATTCCAATGGTGTTTTTCACAGAAATAGAATAAACAATCCCAAAATTTGTGTGGAACTACAAAAGACCCTGAAGAGCCAAAGCAATCTTGAGAAAGAAGAACAAAGCAAGAGGCATAACACTTCCTAATTTCAAACTGTACTACAAGGCAATCAAAACAGTATGGTATTGACGTAACTGAGACACACAGATCAATGGAACATAATTGATAGCCCAGAAATAAACCACCACATATTTGGCCAATTAATTTACAACCAAGGAGCCAAGAATATACAATAGGAAAAGGATAGTCTCTTAAATAAATGGTATTGCAAAACCTGGACAGCCACATGCAGAAGAATGAAAGTACACCATACACCAAAAAAAGAATGAAAGTCTTACACCACACAAAACAACTCAAAATGGATTAAATAACTGAACCTAAGACCTCAAACTATAAGACTCCTAGAAGAAAACATAGGCAGTAAGCTCCTTGACATGAGTCTTGGTGATGATTTTTTTGGATTTGACACTAAAAGAAAAGGTAACAAAAGTAAAAAAACAAATGGGACATCAAACTAAAAAGCTTCTACACAGCAAAGGAGAAGAAAATATCTGCAAACCACTATCTGATAAGGGGTTCATATCCAAAATATACAAGGCACTCATACAACTCAATAGCAAAAAGTAAATAATGCAATTAAAAATTGGCAAAGGACTTAAGTAGACATTTTTCCAAAGAAGGCATGAAAATGACCACAAGGTCCATGAAAAGGTGCTCAACATACTAATCATCATAAAAATGAATATTAAAACCACAATGAGATATCACACCTGTTAGAAGGGCTCGCATCAGAAAGACAAGATAACAAAGGCTGGTGAGTATGTCAAGAAAAGGAATTCCTTGTACACTACTGGTAAGACTGTAAATTGGTACAGTCACCATGGAAAACAGTATGGAGGTGCCTCAAGAAATTAAAAATAGAATTACCACATGATCTAGCAATCCTACTTTTGGGGATATATCCAAAGGAAACAAAACTAGTATCTCAAAGAAATCTATGCCCTTTATACTCATTGCAGCGTTATTTACAATAGCCAAGATACAGAAACAACCTCAGGGTCTGTTGATGGACGAATGGATAAAAAAAATGTGAGACATATCGATAGCTGTATCTTTACTTAGATATAGGTATAATGAAATATTTATCAGCCTTAAGAAGAAAATCTTGTCATTTTCAACAATATGGATAAACCTGGAGGGCATTACACTAAGTAAAATAAGCCATACAGAGAAAGACAAATACTGCATGGTATCACTTATATGTGAAATCTAAAAATAAATAAATGAATACATAAGTTTTTTTTTAAAAGTCAAACTCATAGAAACAGTAGAAAAGTGGTTGCCAGGGACTGCGGGGTAGGAGGAATGGCATGATATTGCTAAAAGGGTACAAACTTTCAGCAATTAAAAAAAAAATAGAATGTTTCTATTCTTATATAAGAGAGATAATAATCCAGAACCAGAGAGTTAAAGCCAATAAACCAGAACAGATTTTTTGAGCTGTCTACTGAAAACTTATTTAAACTGTTGAGGAAAACACCTGTACCCAACAGGAAAACTGGCTCACAAAGACTTTCTGCTGCTCTAAAAAGAAAAGTCAAGCCCATTGAGGCTCTATCCAGTTAGAAATATTAGTGCAAGACAAGCCTCTATTTCCACTTGTGTTTCTGTGACATGTGGGAGCATTGGTAATGCCACATCTTGACCCCAAAGTTTTTTGCTCCAATTTCTGCCATGTTAAGTGGAAAAGTAGTTAAATTATATAGAAAGATAAAAGAGTGCACTGCCCAGTTATATTAACTTCCTACCCCTTCCTTCAATGCTGAGATTTTTCCAAAAAGAAAGTGAATGAAATAAAACCAGAAGAGAAATAAAAGTTTAAAATCTCCAAGGTTCAAAAGTAATAGAAGTAAATGAATTTAGGGTCAGGGTTGCTGTGTAAGGCTGCCCAGGCTGTGCACTGCACAACTCTCAGCATTACTATTTATGAAGATTACAACAAGAACAATGTGATGTGAATGGTGCCACCTAGAGCTGTGCAAACTGTTCACAGCATATCCACCTGATCCTGCTGAAATTCATTTTGCCAGTTTATCAGCAATTCTCCTCAAATGCTTCACCAAACATTCCTAAAATCTGCCCTCCTACCAACCCCCAATTCAGGTCTACATCATTTCTTACCTGTATTATTGCAGAAGCTTTCTTGCTTCCACCTCCCTCCCTTTTTTTTTTTTTTTAGCTCATCACCCATGCTGCCTTCAGAGTGAGCTTCCAAAAGTATAAATATGATCTTTACCTCTATAAAACCTTAGCAGGACCAGGTCAGACAAGACCAAGTATCATAGCATAAAAAGTGAACTTCTCTGACCTAACCCTGCACTGACACCACAGTATAATTAAGCTTTTCTCACCCTTCGCTCTCAACATTTGGCTACAAGTCCAAATCCCCAGCTCCCTAAAGACTCTACGCTGTTTCACGTGGTTCTGAGACTTGGCCAGCATTGAATCCATTTTTGTCCTTATTACCCACTTTTCTGCCTCGGGCATTCGTTTTACCTGAAAAATGTTCTCAGCACAACCTTGCTGACCCCTCCTGCACTCAGCCTCTTAACCTGGACACCCTTGATTGTTCCATAATCTCACAGCACCTCATGTTTCTCCTTCCCAGCACTGATGGCAAAGGGAATTCACTACTCTAGAATTTTTCACTTCTCCTGGACTATACACTCCAAGAGGACAGAACTTCATCTCCCCCGTTTACTGCTGTAGCTCCAGCATCTAGCAGTTCCTTGCATACAATAAGAGCTCCATAAATGTCAAATAAATGTGTTGTAATTATGTGTTTACCAGTACAGCCCAAGTAAAGTTCAAATAAACCCAGCTCCTGAAGTGTTAATAAGAAATATAACTTTTACAGAAAAATGGTTGGGGGGTGTCAATTGAGCGTGTAGAGGAGGGGAGAAATCCTTTTCCTCTACCCATTTTAGATTGTTCAGCTGGGGGGGCTATAAATTAGACTGGCAAGAGACAAATTAAGGGGAGAAAAACAAACAGAAGTTTATTAACATGTGCATTGCACATGCATTCACAGGTATTGAGTACTAAGTATTAAGTAGCTCAAATGGGTGGTTGGAATTTGGGTTTAATATACCAACTTAGGTTAAACAAAGGCAAAAGGGTTTTGGGTGGCTTTTGAGCATGTAAGGGAAGTAATGGGAAAGTGACCAGGGGAAGTATGATAAACAAGGGTTGTTTAGTAATGTTTGTTATGCAGATTTAAGTTGCTGCCCTCACCACTGGTAAGAACTGTTAAGAGTCCTCCTCTTCCTGGCAAAGGGGAGGGAGATAGCTCTACAAATGGAAATTTCCTTTATAAATGTAAATTTCCGAGGAGGGGAGTAGGAGGGCATGGAGCTCTCCTCCTACCATCAAAAATACATCTACAGGGCTTCCCTGGTGGCGCAGTGGTTGAGAGTCCGCCTGCCGATGCAGGGGACATGGGTTCGTGCCCCGGTCTGGGAAGATCCCACATGCCGCGGAGCGGCTGGTCTGGGAAGATCCCACATGCCGCGGAGCGGCTGGGCCCGTGAGCCATGGCCGCTGAGCCTGCGCGTCCGGAGCCTGTGCTCCGCAACGGGAGAGGCCACAACAGTGAGAGGCCCGCGTACCGCAAAAAAACAAAACAACAACATCAAAAAAATACATCTACATACAGAGCATTCTCATTGAAAACAAACTGAAGATGGTCAGGAAGACTCTTGTACAACCAGGGCTATAAGAAAGATTCACACAGAATTGGGTAGGAAGGGAAGAGAAGTGATAAGGTCAGGACATACACCCCTGGGAGGCGACACAGAGGAGGAGGGTGATTACACCGTCTCGGAGATCCTCCCTAGGAAACAAGTAGCTCGAGCCACATATTGAGTGCCCCAGGCCTGGGGTCCAACACAGGGAAGACAAATCCCCCTAGCTGGTTTGAAAACCAATGGGACTAACAGGAGGGCTGTAAGAAACCTGGACTCTGCTCGTGAAGAGCACACACACATTTGCTCACTCCCAACACAAGGCAGAGGAAGCAGATTGAAACTACCGGGGACTCTGGCCGTTTTCCCATGACCACCCCAGCATGTGCACCAGCCTGAGCTGAGCACCCACTCCAGCCCCTATTGCTCCATAGCGCAGCTCAACACCACCCTGAGGGCGGCAGCCAAGGGGAGCCATTGCTGGCATTACAGAGGCAGCAAATCAGGAGAGGTCCAGGGCACTGACTGGGACTAGGACCGCCACAGCCTTCTCCCCTACCCATGCCAAGTGCCCGTGCAAGCCCCACTTGCTCCAGCACTGCTCCCTTTTGGAGTGAGAGTGCCCGTACTGGGTAGTGCACATTAAGAGGGAATGGAACCAGCTCAGACCCAGCCCTCAGAGCTTTTGCTCCAGAAACTTGTGACCCACCCCTGCCCCCAATAGGGTGGTGCTGGCCACTGAGCAGAGTAGAAGCCCCACACACCTGGCTCTGGCTCTAGCCCCTCCATCTCCAGCCTCACTTCCTACCAAGATGAGTTTGCCAGCACACTCTGTGGGGAAGACATGACTCATTCTCACATCAGATCAAGCTCTACCACCAAAGCCACTGGGCGCTCACAGACTGTACAGGGACAATCCCATACAAGAACATCCCTTCAAGACCTAAATAGGTAACTATTTCACCTGATTTCATAGAGAAATTAGGCAAAACGAGAAGACAGAGGAATTTTTTTCAAATGAAAGAACAAGAGAAAATATCTGAAAGAACAACTAATGAAAGAGAAATAATTTACCAGGGCTTCCCTGGTGGCGCAGTGGTTGAGAGTCTGCCTGCAGATGCAGGGGACACGAGTTCATGCCCCGGTCCAGGAAGATCCCACATGCCACAGAGTGGCTGGGCCCGTGAGCCATGGCTGCTGAGCCTGTGCTCCACAACGGGAGAGGCCACAGCAGGGAGAGGCCCGCGTACCAAAAAAAAAAAACAAAACAAAATTTACCAGATAAGAGTTCAAAGCATTAGTAATAAGAATGCTAACTGTATTAGGGAAAAGAACAGATGAACACAGTGAGAACACTAACAAGGAACTAGAAAATGAAAAAAAAAAAGAACCAGTCAAAACTAAAGAATACAATAACTGAAATGAAAAACACACTAGAAGAAATTAATAGGAGGCTAGGTGATACAGAAGAATGTATAAGTGATCTGGAAGATAGAATAATGGAAATAATCCAGTCAGAACAAAAACAACCCCACAGATTTTTAAAAATGAGAATAGTTTAAGGGACCTCTGGGACAACATGAAGCATACCAACATTCACATTATAGGAATCACAGAAGGAGAAGACCCAGAGAAAAGGATCGAAAATGTATTTGATGAAATTATGGCTGAAAACTTCCTGAGCAGGAAGAAGATATCCATGTACAGGAAGCACAGAGGGTCCCAAACAAGGTGAACCCAAACAGACCCACACAAAAACATATCATAATTAAAATGGCAAACGTTGAGGATAAAGAGAAAAATTCTAAAGGCAACAAGAGAAAAACTAAAGACTCATATACAAGGAAACTCCCACAAGGCTATTAACTGATTTGTCTGCAGAAACTTTGCAGGCCAGAAGGGAGTGGCATGATTTATTTAAAGTGCTGTATGGGGAAATTCTGCAACCTAGGACACTCTACACAGCAAGATAATTATTTAGAATTAAAGGAGAAATAACGAACTTCTCAGACAAGAAAAAACGAAAATATTTCATCAATACTAAACCTATCCTAAAAGAAATGTTAGAGGGTCTTCTGTAAGTGGAAAAGAAAAGGCTATAACAAGAGTGAGAGTCAGTAGGAAAGGAAAAATCTCACTAGTAAAGGCACATATACAGTAAAGTCTGTAGATCAACAACCTAAATAAGCTATTACAAAGACTAAAAGACAAAAAAAATTGTAAAATCAACTATAACTACAATAAACAGTGAAAGGATAATATGAAGATATAAAATATGACAGCAAAAACACAAAACGTGGCAGAGGGGAGTAAAAAAAAGGTAGATCTAGGGCTTCCCTGGTGGCGCAGTGGTTGAGAGTCCACCTGCTGATGCAGGGGACATGGGTTCGTGCCCCGGTCTGGGAAGATCCCACATGTCACGGAGCGGCTGGGCCCATGAGCCATGGCCGCTGAGCCTGCGTGTCCAGAGCCTGTGTTCCACAATGGGAGAGGCCACAACAGTGAGAGGCCCGTGTACCGCCAAAAAAAAAAAAAAAAAGGTAGATCTTTTGGGATGTGTTTGAACTTAAATGACTACCAGTTTAAAACAAGTAGACAAAGTTATAGGTCAACATATACAAAGCATATGGTAACCAATAATCAAAAACCTACAATAGAGATACAAAAACTACAGAGCATACCACTGTAGCAAATAATCAAGCCACAAGGGAAGAAACTAAAAGAAGGACAGAGAAGAACTATAAAAAGAACCAGAAAACAAGTAACAAAATGGCAATAAGTAAATACCTATCAATAATCTCTTTAAATGTTAATGGACTAAATGCTCCAGTCAAAAGACATAGAGTGGCTGATTGGATAAAAAAACATGACTCATCTATTTGCTGCTTACAAGAGATTCACTTCAGAGCTAAAGACACCAAGAGACTGAAAGTAAGAGGATGGAAAAAGATATTTCATGCAAATGAAAACGACAAGGAAGCATGGGTAGCAATACTCATATCAGACAAAACAGACTTTAAAATAAAGTCTATAACAAGTAACAAAGAAAGGCATTATATAATGGTAAAGGGATCCATACAAGAAGAGGATATAATGCTTGTTAACATATGTGTACCTAATATAGGAGCACCTAAATATATAAAGCAAGTATTAACAACCATAATAGAAGAGATTGACAATAATACAATAATAGTAGGGGATTTTAATACCCCACTTACATCAATGGACAAATAACCCAGACAGAAAACCAATAAAGAAATAGTAATCTTAAATGCCTCATTAGATCAGCTGAACTTAATAGATATCTTCCAAAAAACAGCAGAATACATTCTTTTCAAATGCACAAGGAACATTCTCCAGGATAGATCATATGCTATGTCACGAAACAAGTCTGAACAAATTTAAGAGGATAGAAATTATATCAAGAAATATTTCTGACCACAATAGTATGAAACTAGAAACCAATTACAGGAAGAAAAGTGGGAAAAACACAAACACATGGAGACTAAACAACATGATACTAAAAAATCAATGAGTCAATGAAGAAATTAAAGAGGAAATCTGAAAATACCTTGAGACAAATGAAAATAAAAACACAACTTTCCAAAATCTATGGGACGCAGCAAAAGCAGTTCCAAGAGGGACATTTATAGCTATATAGGCCTACATCAAGAAACACGAAAAATATCAAAAAGCAGGCTAACCTACTATCTAAAGGAATTAGAAAGAGAAGAACAAACAAATCTGAAAGTCAGCAGAAAGAAGGAAATAATAAAGATCAGAGAGAAAATAAATAAAATAGAGATCAAAAAACATTAGAAAAGATCAATGGGGCCTCCCTGGTGGTGCGATGGTTAAGAATTAGCCTGCCAATGCAGGGAACACGGGTTCAAGCCCTGGTCCAGAAAGATCCCACATGCTGTGGAGCAACTAAGCCCATGCCCCACAACTACTGAGCCTGCACGCTAGAGCCCGTGAGCCACAACTACTGAGCCCGTGTGCCACACCTACTAAAGCCTGCACACCTAGAGCCCATGCTCTGCAACAAGAGAAGCCACCACAATAAGAAGCCCACGCACCACAACGAAGAGCAGCCCCTGCTCACAACTAGAGAAAGCCCCGTGTGCAGCAATGAAGACCCAACACAGCCAAAAATAAATGAATAAATAAATTTATTTTTTTTTAAAAAATCAATGAAACCAAGAGCTGGGTTTTTGAAAAGAAAAACAAAACTGATAAGCCTTTAGCTATGCTTATCAAGAAAAAAAGACAGAAGACCCAAATAAACAAAATAAAAAATTAAAGAGGAGAAATTTTTAAAAAGACAAGATATCACAGAGATATAAAAAATCATAAGAGAATACTACAAATAGTTGTATGCCAATAAATTGAATAATCTAGAAGAAATGGACAAATATTTAGAAAAATACAGCCTTTGGGACTTCCCTGGTGGTCCAGTGGTAAAGAATCTGCCTTACAATGCAGGGGATGTGGGTTCCATCCCTGGTCAGGGAACTAAGATCCCACATGTCGTGGGGCAACTAAGCCCGCATGCCACAACTACTGAGCTCACATGCCTCAACTAGAGCCCACGTGCTGCAAACTACAGAGCCCACGCACCCTGGAGCCTGTGCGCCACACTAGAGAGAGAAAATCCGCACGCCACAGCTAGAGAGAAGCCCGTGCACCACGACAAAGAGCCCGCACACTGCAACGAAAGATCCCGCATGCCGCAACACCCAATGCAGCCAAAGAAAAAATAAAAATTTAAAAATACAGCCTTTAAGACTGAATCATGAAGTAATACATAATCTGAACAAAATGATCACTAGTAGTGAAATTGAATTTGTAAAAAAAAAAAAAAAAAAAATCCCAGCATACAAAAGTTCAGGACTTGATGGCTTCACAAGGAATTTACCAAACATATAAAGAAGAGCTAATGCCTATCCTTCTCAAACCATTCCAAACATTGAAGAGGAGGGGACACTCCCAAATTCATCCTACAAGGTCACCATTACCCTGATACCAAAACCACAAAAAGACACTAAAAAAAAAAAAAGTACAAGCCAATATCTCTGATGAATATAGATGCAAAAATACTCAACACAATATTAGCAAACAATACATAAAAAGGATCATACACCATGATCAAGTGAGATTTCCAGGGATGCAGAGTGGTTCAATATCCACAAATCAATCAATGTGATATACCACTTTAACAAAAGGAAGGATAAAAATCACATGATCATCTCCATAAATGCAGAAAAAGCATTTGACAAAATTCAACATCCATTCATGATAAAAACTCTCATCAAAGTTGGTATTGGGGGCTTCCCCGGTGGTGCAGTGGTTGAGAGTCCGTCTGCCGATGCAGGGGACATGGGTTCGTGCCCCGGTCCGGAAAGATCCCACATGCCGCAGAGCGGCTGGGCCCGTGAGCCATGGCCGCTGAGCCTGCGCGTCTGGAGCCTGTGCTCCGCAACGGGAGAGGCCACAGCAGTGAGAGGCCTGCGTACCTCAAAGAAAAAAAAAAAGTTGGTATTGGGAACATATCTCAACATGATAAAGGCCATTAATGACAAACCCACAGCTAACATCATACTCAGTGAAAAGCTGAAAGCATTTCCTCTAAAATCAGGAATAAGACAAGGATGCCCACTCTCACCACTTCTATTTAACATAGTATTGGAAGTCCTAGCCACAGTCATCAGATAAGAAAAAGTAAAATGCGTCCAAATGGCAAGGGAAGAAGTAAAGCTATCACTATGCAAATGACATGATACTATATATAAAACCCTAAAGTTGCCACCAAAAAAACTATTAGAACTAATAAACAACTTCAGTAAAGTCATAGGATACAAGATTAATGTACAGAAATCTGTAGCTTTTCTATACATTAATAATGAACTGTCAGAAGGAGAATTCAAGAAAACAATCCCATTTACAATTGTTTTGAAAGGAATAAAATACCAAGGAATAAATTTAACCAAGGAGGTGAAAGATCTATACCCTGAAAACTGTAAAACACTGATGAGGGAAATTGAAGATGATACAAAGAAATGGCAAGATGTTCCATATTCATGAATTGGAAGAATATTTTTTTAATGTACATACTACCCAAAGCAATCTACAGATCTAATGCACTCCCTATCAAAATACCCATGACATTTTTCACAGAACTAGAACAAAAAATCTTAGAATTTATATGTAACCACAAAAGACCCCAAATAGCCAAAGCAATCTTGAGAAAAAAGAACAAAGCTGGAGATATCACACTCCCTGACTTCAGACTATACTATAAAACTATAGTGATCAAAATAGTATGGTACTGGCACAAAAACAGACCCATAGATCAATGAAACAGAATAGAGAGCCCAGAAATAAGCCCATGCTCCTATGGTCAATTAATCTATGACAGTGGAAGCAAGAATATACAATGGAGAAAAAACAGTCAATCCCTGGTGGGGGAACTAAGATCCTGCAAGCTGCACACTGCCAAAAAAAAAAAAAAGGTGGGTGGGAGTGTTTGCATAAAACCTAAGCACATTCTCCTATATACTATAAATCATCTCTAGATTACTTATAATACCTAATACAATGTAAATGGTATGTAAATAGTTGTCAGCTCCCAGCAAATTCAAGTTTTGTTTCTTAGAAATTTCTGGAATTTGGGGGGGTGGATTTTTTTTTTCTTGCCAAGCCATGCGGTATGAGGCATCTTAGTTCTCCGACCACGGATTGAACCCATGCCCCCTGCAGTGGAAGCGCAAAATCCTAACCACTAGACCATCAGGGAATTCCCCAGAGAAGAATATTTTCTATTCACAGTTGGCTGAACAAACGGATGCTGGACCCGTGGATGCAAACAGCTGAATATATAGTTATTTATCATAAACTGTGTCATTAACATTAATAGGTCATGAGCTTATTATTATTTCTAAATTAATGAATATTTTGAATATTAAATTAATAAGTACATAAAAATTTCTCAGTTTTAATTTTAAATATGGGACTTCCCTGGTGGCACAGTGGTTAAGAATCTGCCTACCAATGCAGGGAACACAGGTTCAAGCCCTGGTCCAGGAAGATCCTACATGCCGCACAGCAAATGAGCCCGTGTGCCACAACTGCTGAGTCTGCGCTCTAGAGCCCGAGAGCCACAACTACTCAAGCCTGTGCACCTGGAGCCCGTGCTTCACGACGGGAGAGGCCACCGCAATAAGCCCACGCACCGCAACAAAGAGTAGCCCCCACTCACCGCAACTAAAGAAAGCCCGCGGTGCAGCAACGAAGACCCAATGCAGCCAAAAATAAATAAATAAATATATAAAAAATTTTTTTTAATTTTTAAATATGGTAAAAATGAATAGATACAGTATACACAAACAAAAGCTCTTTGGAATCCTCGATAACTATTTTTGTTAATAGACTTACCCAGGCCCCCTGCATTGGGAGCACAGAGTCTTATCCACTGTGCCACCAGGGAAGCCCCTAGAGCAGTTTTAGTTTTACAGCCAAACTGAGCAGAAAGTAGAGATTTCCCATAGGCCCCCTGACCTCACACATGCACAGCCTCCCCTATGATCAATATCCCCCCGAGACTGATACATGTGCTGTAATTGATGAACCTACATTGACACATCATAATCACCCAAAGTGCATAGTTTACATTAGTTCACTGTCTTGGTGGTGTACATTCTAGTTTTTTGGACAAAATGTATAATGACATGTATCCATTATTATACTGAAGAAATTGAAGACCTGACAACCTAAAGTATGCTGCTTTGGCATACTGACTATTTTGAGCTGAAGGCACTTGGAAAAACAGCAAATGCAGGGAGAGGCTTTCTCTGAACTCCCCTTATCTGTCACCTCCTTTGGAGGCAAAAGAAATTCACTTGTCATGAATCTCCTCCCAGGTAATTTCACAACCAGGAAAGATTGGATTTTCTCACACTCAGACAAATTTTGTTACAAACTATTGCTGGCAAGGAAATTTTTTCCTTCTAGTTTCTTCTGGCTGCTCTAAGAATTAAACTGACAGGAGACAGGCTAACAGGGGAAAAGTCAAACAGAAGTTTAATAACATCTGCACATGGGAGACACCCAGGAAAACTGTGTAACTTGCCAAAATGGCCAAAACCCTCCCCTTAAAATACCATCTACAGGTAAAGACACAAAGGATGTTGGCGGTAGTGTTTTGGGACTTCAAAGGGGAGGAAGACAATTCACATGGAGATGGAAAAGCCAGTGTTTGGTAAACAAGTGTTTGCTGGGGGCCAAGCACAGACAATGAGACAGAGGGGATTTTCAGCACCAACTGCTACGTTCCTCTTTGTCTACCATGCCTGATTCATGTAATACTATAGATATCTGCGGTGATAGTTCATTTCCTGGAACAGGCTCTCTGTATAAATTATTTTAGGCAGTTAGGGGGAAATGTCAAAGGTTCTTCCTGAGGTTTTGGGGCCACGTTTGTTTTCAGCTTGAAATAATTCCCATGCCAAAGGGACATATTTGGGGTGGCAAATTTTGCTCCCCTACATTTTCATATCTCCCATCTATTCTTCTAAGGGCCCATTCATCTTTTCTAAATATTATTTACTTTTCTCTAAACAGCCTACATCCCCCAATAAAGATGTTATAAAAACTCTCAAATATCACGCTTTTGGCAGTATTCTCTTTTCTTCCTGTGATGTCCCCGTGCATATATTAAAAATTAATACATTTGTATACCTTTTCTCCTGTTAATCTGCCTGTTGTCAGTTTATTTCATAGACCCAGCTCTTGAACATAGGATGATAGAAGGAAAGTCCTCCCCCCGCCCCATAACTGTATCATACAGAGTAGTGTCCTAAAAGTGCTCTGTGCTCTGTCTCTATAACCGTTAAGAGTATAAGAGATCCTGAGATTTTTTAAGTTTGGGAATCACTTCACCATCCTATCTCACTAGAGATCCGCAGTCCCACCCAGGTTTCCTGAATTTGTGGAATTGCTGTGAGACTCCAATTTTAGACCCTCAAAGGCCTCTCACAGCGTCTCCTAGCTGTTGTCCAAGAACCCTCTCCGCATTTGGGCTTCCTAATTTTTCCCCCCTTTTAAAGGCCTTTTTTCATTCAATTCTGTGGTATGTCACCTGCAGGGTCCTGCTTCTTCCAGATCTGACAGCCAGTCCTTTGAAACCCCAAAGGACACATAGGGCACAGGGGCATGGAGGAGGGGAGAAAGTGAAGAGTCTTTTCATTCATCTGCCCTCAGGGTGTGCTATCCACAAGATAATGGGACCTGACTCCTTTCTCCTAACTGAGTTGTGCCCAACCCTGGGGGGGAGGAAGCAGGAATCAGAAACGTGAACCCTGCCTCCCGCTCTGGGTTGGAGGTCTCTGGATGGGTAGGGGGCTCTACCCTGCTATATGCCCTGACATTGCTTCCAGTGCGGACTTCCTGCCTCTGTAGGCTCATGGTGGGAAAAGCCAGAGCAACTCTGGTAGGGGGTGTCTTGCAGAGCTTTTAGCAAGAATTAGTAAGGGGAAAGTTGAAAGACTGCAGGATGCCGTAAAAACATCACAGTAGACGCCTTTCCAGACACTCACTGGAATGTAGATGGGGCTCAGCCTCCATCCCATCACAGCTGCCCTGGTCTCATCTTTGTGGTTCACGGCACTATATGACTGTAGAAGAACTCCAGCTCTGGTCTGGCTGCTCTTTTCCTCCCTCAGGATTTTTCATCAATGTTTACAAAACTTTTGCTCAAACTACCCGAAGCTCAAGGTAAAAAGTGCAAGCCATACAAAAAGGTAAAGTCATCTGACTCTCAGGGAGAGTTCTGTTCACTAAGCAAACTCCTGGATGAACTCCAGGGGCAGAGCAGAGATCTGCATCTCTGACCAACTCCCCAGGGGGATTCTTATGTAAACTGCAATCTGAGAGCAGAAGGAGAGAAATTAAGGGTTTTAGAGATGCTAAGAGCGATTATTTGGAAAACCATAGAATAAGGTGGATTCTGAAAAGGAGGAGAATCCAGACCTTTCTTTCTGCTCTGAGAGAAGCCTGAAAAGAGCAATTATTTCCTGGAGAAGTAGCCAATTCAGGTGGAAGGAAGTAACCTGGGCTGGGAAGGGAGGGAGGAAGTTGGAAGCAGGGATTATTAACATCCCCTGCCTCACCCCCATGGCTTCCCTGGTGGCGCAGTAGTTAAGAATCCGCCTGCCAATGCAGGGGACACGGGTTTGAGCCCTGGTCCAGAAAGATCCCACATGCCATGGAGCAACTAAGCCCCTGTTCCGCAACTACTGAGCCTGCACTCTAGAGCCCTTGAGCCACAACTACTGAAACCCGCGCACCTAGAGCCCATGCTCTGCAAGGAGAAGCCACCGCAGTGAGAAGCCTGCGCACTGCAACGAAGAGTAGCCCCCGTTCTCCGCAACTAGAGAAAGCCCGCACACAGCAACGAAGACCCAACGCAGACAAAAATAAATAAATAAAATGTATATTAAAAAAAAAGAAAGCATTCACGGCCGCGTTTGGCTGCAATCCTATAAATACATTCTTCTCTCAGATCGGACACACGAGTATAGAAGACTGGCCATTAAAAAGATAAACAGTATTAATAATATTAATAATCATGATTGCCAGGTGTTGAAATTTTCTGGAACCCTTTCCTGAGTTGCCTAATACCCAGAGAAGGAAAATAACAGTGTTTAGTAGACATGAATTATAGGATCAGTGCACGTAGCTATCAGTGCACATAGATGATGAACCAAGGCTTGTAAGTTGGTTTCGTTTTGGTCTAATTACATGTTTGTGGTGTGTGTGTGTTTAATTTCACTTTTTTTTTTTTTTTTTTTTTGCCTCTGACTCTTCCTGATTAAAAAAAAAAAAAAAAAAAAAACACAGGGCTTCCCTAGTGGCACAGTGGTTAAGAATCTGCCTGCCAATGCAGGGGACATGGGTTCGTGCCCTGGTCTGGGAGGATCCCACATGCCGCGGAGCAACTAGGCCCATGAGCCACAACTACTGAGCCTGCGCGTCTGGAGCCTGTGTTCTGCAACGGGAGAGGCCGCGACAGTGAGAGGCCCGGGCACCGCGATGAAGAGTGGCCCCCGCTCGCTGCAGCTGGAGAAAGCCCTCGCATAGCAACGAAGACCCAACACAGCCAAAAATAAATAAATTAATTACAAAAAAAAAAACTTTAAAATGGTAGGAAGTGACATACACCCTTGATGGATCTGTATTTATGTTAAAATATTGGCTTAGTAAATTTAACTGAGAAGAGGAAACTGTTAAAGGCAGTGTTTCTGCCTTTATTTAATGATTCCTTTGTTCAACTGACTTTTATTGATTGCTCATTTGATCCAAGCCACGTGCTAGAATACAAAGGTCAAGGAAGGCATTGCCTCCTCTCAAGGAAGTCATGGTCTCCTGGAAGAAATAGAAAAGTAAACGAATAAAATGCATTGTGAAAAGAGTGCATACTATAGGCATACAGAGACCACCTTATATTTGTCCAAGAATATGTAAGACTGCTTTTTAAAGTTATAAAAGGAAAAAAAATTTAAAATAAAATTATAAAAGATACTACATTGTACCAACAGTCCAGCACCTTGTTTTTTTTTCTTTGATTGACTGATTGATTGTTTTAATTCAAGTAGTTGATTTTGGGGGGGGGTGTGTGCACGCACGCGTGCATGCTTTGTTTTTCACTGTACAATATTCCCTGGAGATCGTTCTACTGTAAAGAAAAAAATGTTGCCTGCCATTCCAGTTTTATAGGGATCAAGCCATTATCC
Organism: Lagenorhynchus albirostris; assembly: GCF_949774975.1. Taxonomy (NCBI): domain Eukaryota; kingdom Metazoa; phylum Chordata; class Mammalia; order Artiodactyla; family Delphinidae; genus Lagenorhynchus; species Lagenorhynchus albirostris. The sequence continues at coordinate 50,284,068 of NC_083101.1, read as the reverse complement.
ACTGCAGTGCACCTTGTGGGAATTCAGAATAGAGAAAAACAGGAAGCATTCTGTGCTTAGGATATACCAGCCCCTAGATAGTTAAGATACATAACTAAGGAAATTTTTCAATGACCCCAGATTCTTGCATGTTTCCATACATAGAAAAGCACTAAAAAAGAATGAAATAATGCTATTTGCAGTAACATGGATGCAACTAGAGATTATCATACTAAGTGAAGGAAGTCAGAAACAGAAAGACAAATACCATATCACTTATATGTGGTATCTAAAATATGACACAAATTAACCTATCTACAAAACAGAAACAGACTCATGGACATAGAGAACAGACTTGTGGTTGCCAAGGAGGAGGGGATTGGGGGAGGGATGGAGTGAGAGGTTAGGGTTAGCAGATATACGCCATTATACATAGAATGGATAAACAATAGGTCCTACTGTATAGCACAGAGAACTATATTTAATATCCTGTGATAAACCATAATGGAAAAGGATATTTAAAAAAACAGAATGTATATATGTGTATAACTGAATCAATTTGCTGTGTAGCAGAAATTAACATAACATTGTCAATCAACTATACTTCAATACAAAGAAAGAAAGAAAGAAAGAAGAAAAGAACGAAAGAACGAACTTGAGATGTCTGTTCAACAATATTTTTCTGCTTGACTACATGTTTTTCTCAGCAAAAAAGTTCGTATATATGCTGGGTCCTCCCTTCCAGCTTCAGAACAGTTTCCCCAGGCTATATTCCTCAGTAAGACACTGAAAAATTCTACTTACAGCTCTTATGTAGTGCGTTTTTTTCAAGAGGACGCTACCGAGTAGCTGTGCATTTTTGAATAGATCCTCTGGCCCTAGGTGAGTGGTGGGTAGGAGGAAATGGGACAGTGGAGACTGAACCAGGGAGGAGAGTTAGCCACGGTGGGGCTGTTGCATTTTCATGGTTTGATGCCTGGTTGGGAGTGGAAGGCATCCGGGCTGGTACTCCATGTAACAGGCACTTCACTCACCCTCTTGCATTACTTTACGGTTTCTCTAGTGGAAGAGGAAAGTGGTGTAACTGCTAGGGTAAAACTGAAAAGCTATTCTATTTATGCTGCAGATATGGTGGGCTAAGTGCTGTGCTGGTGTTCAATAATTATTGTGGTAAATACAATTTACTGTAAGGCTTAAGATCTAGGTAAGTCCATAGGAGGATGTTAAACATATATAATTCTTTTTTTTTGTGGGGGGGGAGGCAGCACGCCACGTGGCATATGGGATCTTAGTTCCCCGCCAGGGATCAAACCCATGTCCCCTGCAGTGGAAGCGTGGAGTCTTAACCACTGGACCGCCAGGGAAGTCCTGATCTCATCTTAATGTAACTACCTCTGCAATGACCCTACTTTCAATAGGTTTACATTCTGAGGTACCAGGGGTTAGGGCTTCAATATATTTGGGGTCGGGGGGAGACACACTTCAACCTATCACAACCCCTCCCCCAATATCTAAACAACCCTAATTAATAAATCTTCACTCAATGTTTCAGACATATAGGAGTTCTAAAACTTCAATCTGTCTTAAAGATTTTGCCATATACATTTGTAACTGAAGCATTAAATAAATAAAAATTTGCCAATTGTAGAATCCTCTGGCTCAGTTTAAAAATGCTTTGTTAGAATTATTTCTGGGTGGTGAGAATTGGGGGTAAATTTTAATTTACTTGTACTTCCCTGTATTGCATTGTTTTCAAATAGTCATATCATTTTGACAACGATGCATCTAGATTTTCAGAGAAATGAAGAAACCCATGTTACTCTGTTTGCACTGAAAGGATAATGGCTGGGAGATGAGCTGATGGGAAAAGATGGGACTCGTGCAAAATAAGGTAGAACACGACCAGGAAAGTCACAGTGAGGCCAGGCGTGGGAAGGGCAAGTAAGCTTGGAAAGGAAACTTAGAGACTCTCCATTCCAGCATCTACCCAAGTGAGTCCCAGGGGTTTATGGGAATAAAAGAATTCTGTGGCCAAGGAAATCTGGGACACCCAGCACTTCTCTCCCTCTTGAAAAGTTACAATGCATACATCTGAGAAGTCCCGCAGTGCAGAAACCTGTCCAGCCCAGAATTTCCCAGACATCTGGATTCAAAACCCTTTTTGGGAAAACCTATTAAATCTATTAGAACTGGCATTTTACTCTGCTCTAGTCCACCTCTCCCATTTTATACATTAGAAAATCGAGGCCCAGAGAGGTGAATCGAGGTCACACAACTAGTCAGAGGCAGAGCGGGGACAAAAATCCAGGATTTGTCCCCATACCCGTTGTTTCCTGAATTTCTTCCTGCTCAGGGTTGGTGAAGTTCTGTCGGGAATGCTGAAGAAAAGAAAGATGAGTAGGGTATCTCTGTTGGATTTAGGAGAGGAGGAGTCAAGCTGGAGCTAGAGCAATAGAAGTGTATTTGTTTCAAATGGTTGTTGAGTTTTTGTTTGTTTTGCTACCTATCATAATTCTCAAGTAACTTAAATTTTTTTTAATGTTTATTCCCTTAGTTCATACTCCAGAAATCAGTCAAGTTTTGTGCATGAGTTTTGCAGCTTGCACATTGGTTCCCCAACTTAACTCCATCTAATCTTCCACTGGTCCCTGGTTGGACTCTCCCATGAGAGAGATGTCTGTGGTGACATGACCAGACCATGGGGTTTCCTGCAGGTCAACACGGATCTCTCCCTCTACGCTGCCTCAAAGGTAGAGGCTGACAAAGCTCTGCTTTCCACGGTTTCAGGATCCGCTCATCAGAAGCCCTTTTGCTCCTCTGATGAGATACAGTAAACATCTGCCCCGGTGACTCCCTCAGAAACTCCACCAGGCCTAAGGGCTCAGTCAGGTGGACGCAGACAGGGCTGTCTCTTCTCTGTGCTAGTGAAGTCTGTGTGTTCTGGCATCACTGTGCCCCGGCAGGACCCAGCCACCAGCATCCATGCCTGAAGCTGACGGACAGCAGCCTCATAGAGGGTCTAGCTGTGGAGAATTGTGATGTCCTGGAGGCACACGCGACTAGAAGCCAATTCTGACAGGCGCGCTTTGAGCACCTATTGTGTACACTGCCACCCTCCTCTCAAAGTTTACAGTCTGGTCATGAAGAGACGCAGAGACATACAGGACCTTGATCGAAACCCAAAATAGTGCTCGATGAGAGGCTTAAAATACCAGATGAACTCAAGGAAGTCGGCAACTGCTTCTTGTCATGGTCCGAACGTGGGTTGGAAAAGAATTTCCAGACACAAGCCAGAATGTAAAGAAGATAGAACTTATTAGAGGGAAGGGTCACTGCCAGAGCAGCGGGCCGACTCCCGAGTAGTCTGGGAGAGTGGAGCCCAAATAATGTGCCATTGGTCAATTTTTATAGCCAGAAAACAAAAGAATGGTCCGAGGTGAAAATTTTGTTTACTGATTGGTTGAGGCACATATACCTTTCTTCTGTAGGGTGGGAGTGGGACAGGCCAGATGCCTTGCATTATTTGGGACAGGTCCCTTCCGCCCAGGTGGGCGTCGCCCAGGTGGGCTCAGGAATTTCGTAACCATCGCAACTTGGTAGGGAGAGCGATTAAGAGTCCGGTAGGGGGTGTAACACTGAAACCTTTCCAGGCAGGGCTGTCCTTTGTCCTTGAAGCATCTCTGTCCTTGGAGCGCCACACTTTTGATTGGGAGAAGAGCATCTTGAAGGATGAGCACAACTGTGGCAGGTGGAGAGGGGAAAGGGGTACAAAGGGGTCAGCTGGAGGGGGAAGTGGGACGTTCTGGATACAGGGGAGGTTTGAGCAGAAGGAAGCGGGGAAGAACACGGGTGTGATAAAGTGAGGAGAAAAGGATACTCTTGCTGGGGTGTGGGCAGCACGGTGTGGGAGAGGAACTAATTCCTTCTAAGTTTTTCTGGCTGGTCTGAGAATTAAATTAACATGAGTCAGATTAACAAAAGAAAAATCAAACAAAAGTCTAATAACATCTATACATGGGATAAAGCCAGGAAAACTAACTCGCCAAAATAGCCAAAACCCTCCCCTTAAATATCATCTTCAGCTAAAGACAAAAGAGGATATCGGGGGTAGTGGTTTGGGACGTAATGCACATGAAGATGGAAAAGCAAATGTCTGGTAAATAAATGTCTGCCGGCCGTGCAGAGACAATGGGACACAGAGTGGACTCTAATCGCTAGGCCCTGCCTCTCCACCACACCTAGCCCCTCATCTTTGCAGATGTCTCTGGTGATAGCTCTATTCCAGGAACAGGCTTTTTTTTTTGAATTTTTGAATTTAATTTTTTATACAGCAGGTTCTTATTAGCTATTCATCTTATACATAGTAGTGTATATATGTCAATCCCAATCTCCCAATTCATCCCACCACCACCTCCCCTCCCCCCATCACTTTCCCCGCTTGGTGTCCACACGTTTTTTCTCTACATCTATGTCTCTATTTCTGCCCTGCAAACCGGTTCATCTCTACCATTTTTCTAGTAGGAACAAGCTTTTTATGAGAATTCATTTAGGCAATTAAGGGGAAGGTAAGAAGAAAAACTTCCTGAGTTTTCCAGCCTTAATTAATCCTCATGCCAAAGAGGTATTTGGGGTAGCAAATTTTGCTCCCCTACAATGGGGTGGAGAGGAGATGGAAAAAGACAGGTAGGGTCTAGACTGTAGAGGCCATGAATCTATCGCCAAGAAGTTGGATTACACTCCTGTATCCCTACTCCATGAAGTGATATGGGGGAAGGAGAGACATGCTTATAAATTATACGGCTATATTAATTATTATACTGGGACTGTTACCTTCAAAGAAATTAAAATGTCATGCCATCTATTAAATTTGGACCTTCTACTACAGTTAGTAAAAAGCCACAGCTGGTTTGGGGAATTTTTTTGTTGCCGTTATTCATGGTGTTGGTTTGCTTATGACCTAGCATCTTTGTTAACTCTTACACGAGACTTTGAAAGGCAGAGAAACTAGAATGTTATTTCTCAGAGATGATCTAGGTAACATTCTGTGGTTATCACTTGTTATTTCTTCTTCTCCTTTTAGAAATAGTATTTGTGTTTCTTCTAAACATGCAGAATTTGAGAGCACAGGAATAGTAAGATCAGATCTATGTTTTAAAAAGAAAACCCAGGTAATTCTAGGGTCAATGTCTAAACTGGATTGGATTAGAAGGAGAGAAGCTAGAGATGGGAATACTAGTTTCAGACCTAGCTTGCTAGTTTGCTTTTATTCACTCACTCAGAAAATCTTTAGGAGTATCTACAATGTGCCAGGCACTTTCTGGGCAACACAAATAAAGGAGTGAATGGACTTCCCTGGCGGGCCAGTGGTTAAGACTCCACGCTCCCAATGCAGAGGGCATGGGTTCGATCTGTGGTCGGAGAACTAAGATCCCGCATGCTTCATGGTGTGGCCAAAAAAAAAAAAAGGAGTGAAGAAAACAAATGAAGCATCAGCTCTCCTGGATCTTCCATTCATCTGGGGGAGTATAGATAATAGACATATGAATCTACAGTGTTGGGTACTGATGTGCTAAGAAGGAAAAAGAAACAGGTAAGAAAGATGAAGTGTGCTGGGTGGAGCTATTTGTCTTCCTTTTTGTCTTTTTTTTTCTCATTGTGGTAAAAATGTCCATAACATAAAATTTACCGTGTTAACCATTTTAAAGTTACAATTCAGTGGCATTAAGTACACTCACATTGTTGTATAACTGAAACAGGAGGGAAGGGGGCAGGGCACAACCTTTAAAAGAATGACAGCTGTTGGGGATACAATATAACTGGTTACAACCAACTAGGTCCAAGATGGCAGGAGATTCAACTTCCAGTAGACCTTGAGCCTCATTATACGCTAATTGTAATACATCAACATGCTAAATGACACACCCACCAGCGCCATGACAGTTCCAAGGCTAACCATAAAGGGCCAAAAGTGGGCCGTGGCCCAATTCCTGGGAAATCCCCACCCCTTCCACAAAATAGTTGGAATAATGCTCCCACTCGTTAGCTTATGAAGTTACCCAGCCCATAAAAACTAACCACCCCCATATTTCGGGGCCGCTCTTGCCTTTTGAGACAGACCGCATTCTGTCTATGGAATGTGTATCTCTGTGAATAAAGCCACTTCTTACCTATCACTTTGTCTCTCACTGAATTCCTTCTGCATTGAGACATAAAGAACCTGAGCTTCATTAAGTCCTGAGACTAGGTGTGCAAGATTTTAATTAAAAGACCATGGGGGGCTTCCCTGGTGGCACAGTGGTTAACAATCCGCCTGCCAATGCAGGGGACACGGATTCGAGCCCTGGTCGGGGAAGATCCCACATGCCCGGAGCAACTAAGCCCCTGCGCCACAACTACTGAGCCTGCGCTCTAGAGCCTTTGAGCCACAGCTACTGAAGCCAGTGCACCTAGAGCCTGTGCTCCGCAGCAAGAGAGCCCACCTCAATAAGAAGCCCGCGCACCGCAATGAAGAGTAGACCCTTCTCGCAGCAACTAGAGAAAGCCCCCGCGCAGCAACGAAGACCCAACGCAGCCAAAAATAAATAAATAAATAAAATTTAAAATAAATAAAAGACAGTGGGTTCAAGTCCCAGCCCATGGGTTCAAGTCCCAATCTGAGTTGTGAGGTTTCACAACTATAACCACCATCCATCTCCAGAACTGTCTTGGGTGGAGCTCTTTTTGCTAGAGTAGTTGAAGGCTTCTCTAATACACTAGCATCTGAGTAGCAGCCTCAATGAAGTGAGAACAAGCTTGTGCACAGCTTAGGTTAGTGTGTTCCACACCCTGGAAACAGTTAAGACGACATCAGTAGCCCAGGTGAGAGTTAATGTAATAAGGTTTGGTGTAGCTAAAACCGCACCTCCAGAGCACAAAGAAGAAGGGACTTGGGAGTCACTTTTCTCCTGGAAGTAATGCATTGAGCAGAGATGTCAACCCAGATCCATGAAGAGACAGACAATTCAGTGCTAAGCACAAGCTCTTTAATCATGAAGAGGATCTTCGTATTTTTCCTGGGATCCTGCATCAAAGAGCATATGGTGGTTGTGAACACAATTTATGAGGCTGTGAAGTTTACTGAGTTTCCTTTTTGAGTTATAGAACTTTCTTCCATCAGATATGATTGAGGAGTCATGAGTTTCCTATGGAATGTCCTTTAGCTTGTTGGTACAAGTTTCCCCTGTGCAGGAGCAATTAATCATACATTATTGAGTACATTCCATTTTTCTAGGTACAGAGGAAAACAGGGACATTCCTATGTCTCCTCTACTTGGTCATCAGAAATACCTCTAGACCTTAATCTGTTCAGCTAACCTAATAATTTGTCATCCATGAAACCTTCATATGTTCTGCATTCTGCATCCGATTCTTCCTGTTCAATGAAAGATCCAAATCATGATTTCTGACTTAGGTGGATATTTGAAAGATTAACTTGCTGTGCTGATATCATACAGGAGTCACAACACCAAGCCTTGTGCCACAGTCACATAAAGAAAATGAAGGGATACACAAAAGAAATTGAACATGTTGTCCTCCTTTGAGTTGCCCTTCAAATTTGCTTTCTTTGGAAACTTGCACAGAAACTTAAATATGTTTGCCCAAGGTGGGTGCTTGTTTTCTCACTGATATGAAAAGCAGTAAGAGGAAATGGAGTTGTTTTGCCTGTAAGGAGGAGCAATCCTTGTAAACAGAGGCCAAGTCAGTGAAAATTCACAGTGTAAGAATCTGGGGGTATGTAGGGACTTCCCTGGCGGTCCAGTGGTTAAGATCCCCCC